>NC_134574.1:159181031-159525198 GCF_050947875.1 Dermacentor variabilis | reverse complement strand
AGGGAGGACGAGCAAGAACGACGTCGCAGAGGGAACTGGTTGCCGCCGCCGATGTCTGGCGGGGTGTATAGTATACCTGTGTGAAAGTTCTGTGCAGTGCAATGGTTAAGGGAGCGCGCTGAACTGCGGGGCGGGTTGGTGCATGTCTTGAAGGGAGTCGGAGAGCGCGAAAGATGGGACGTAGTACATGTATGGCGAAGACCACGGACGGCAGCGCTGAAGTAATGGTTAAAGTCTGGGCACGTGCAAGATATACACGTCGAGGCAAGGCCACGCACCACAGCGGTGAGATGTATACAGTCGCGAGATAAAAAAAGTCTGGACACCAAAGATGACGCGAAAGAAAAAATTTTTTTTTTTTCCGCGGCCTATTGGCGTGCAAGCAGAAATCAAGGAGTACAGCCCATGTCCGCCTGTTTGATTATTTCGATGCAGTGAGTCAAGTGCACGTTACATGGATGTGCTAGAAAAAAAAAAAATCCCCCTGATGCCGTAGTCTACAGACTTTTGCTCCCAGCTGTACATACCAACGCCTCAGGAAAGTTTACTCATATAGAGCTAACGCTGCAGACAACCCTTAGGTGGAGTGAGACTGTTGAATAATGGATGAACGGATCGTTTATTTACGAAAATGGGATAGCTCGTTGCAGGCACCCTGGAGACTCGACGCCGATCCTGCCCTTGCTCTTGCAATTTTCCCATAACACCCATTCTCCTGAATTAAATAAGGAAAGAAAGAAAAGAAAAGGAAAGAGAACACGTTGCTGTGATTTGCAGCATAAAGGCGCTTGAGCCAACTTATTTCCTCAAAAAAAAAAAAAAAAACACTTCGTACGAAATCGGGTCTTGGACTTGGAGAACTGCGCATCTCAACACGTCTCGTTAACGCCGGTTTTGCCCGGACCTATAGCTACGTGTACCATCCGGATTGTACCACGACGCGAACTGCATGACCATGCTGTGTACCGTTTGTGGCTCAGCGTCGCATTCACCAACGCCTAGCTAGGCCTCCCTCACTGAAATGGCCGACTGGCTCTGTATGCGTACGAGAAAAGCAGCTGTGACGACATACTCACAAGTATTATTTGTGTCTACCCGCGCCACGTATAGTGCCGAGAGGCAAGCGATGCGCACAGCTCCCGGATAAATAGAAAATTATGGGCAAGTGCTCCTAAAGTACCTCTGCGAAAAGACTATACATTCGCGCTGGTTGCAAGTTGATGAGGTCTGTGGGTATATGTAGTGTGCGCGGTTTATATTGCGCTTCCTTCTCTATTACTCTCCCATTACGCACTCTTTCTCTTTTTATGTCCCCGTATACTCCCTTCCCCAGTGCAGGGTAGCCAACCAGAACTACCTGTGATTAACCTCTTTGCTTTCGTTTCATCGTCATCACCATCTCTCTCTCTCTCTCTCTCTCTCTCTCTCTCTCTCTCTCTCTCTCTCTCTCTCTCTCTGCATATTTGAATTGCATTCGTTCATACAAGCCTACGGCGCTGCGAGTTCACGCTGCGCGTTCTCCATGCGCTGACGCAAGCAGCGCTTGTCGTACGCACGGAACCGGATGGACAGCTCGGCGAACGAACATGCACGTCTTGGTTCTCGGAGGGAGTTCCACGTCGCGCTCCCATGCATTGCACTGCGCTGCATGGCAACGCGTGCGTGGCGCGGCGGAAAGGGCCTTCGACTGAGCGCGTGATGAATGGTGCGCGGCGATCTGCAAAGCGCAATCGAAGGGCGTCCCCGATTACCCGCAGTCGTCGACATTACCCCATTGTGCCGCGAAAAAAAGAATAAAGAGAGATGAAGAAAACGTGAATGCTTAAGTCGGAACGCGCTCAAGCGCCCCGATCGTCTCATGGGGTACAGGTTGCACGCAAGCTTGAGACCATATGGAAAAGTGGTTAAGCGCTCACGTGCTATAAGCTATACGGAAGGGTGTACCGCCACCTTGGGCTGTTAACGTTGCTATTTTCTAACGGTATACAACGTATTAACGGTGCGGTATACGATTCGATTCGTATGCACGAAAATGGTTGTACGCGCGATTAATGATTCGCGACCGTGTTGCCTGATGTCACTGCGGCGCAACTGTTCGAGCAACCGCCCTTGATGATGGTGCCAACTTGCGAACCTAAATTAAAACCGTCTATATAATGGCACCCAAGTAACAGCTCCGTGACAGCAGTTCCACTTTGTTTCGTCGTGGCGGGCATTTCGAAAGTTGCGTTCGAATCCTTGTTTTGCGTGGCAATCCGAATGTTACTTATATCCCAGCCTACGTACGGCATGCGCAACCAAAAGGAGCATGCTTTTGAGCAGCGTAATATCTGCTGTCAAGTAGTGTATATGCCCCACTCGTTTGCTTCACCTCGCAGAAAGCAAACGAAAAAGACGACCATTCGTTAGTTTTGAAGTCCACTATACGGCCGGCGACTACAAAGCTGTGAGGGACGCGAGAGATATATCGCCCGAAGAGATTGCGCACTTCGCCTGCTGTCCATAAAGTAGAAGACAATGAGCAATTTCGCAGCCGCGACGGGACCGGACCATGGTTGTCCACTAGGCCGCGGAGTTTGTTGTATGGTATAATATACAGGCTCCAAAACCCGTCCCACGAAACGCTTACTGAGTCGCGCATATAAGCGGCGACCAACTTACGCGAAACGGATTCCCGGAACTGCGCGCGAGGAGCTGCAGCGGCTTTATACAGGGACCGTATTCGTACAGACGTTGACCGCGAACAGCTTGTATAGAACGGTGTCGGCATGCGCGGAGGCAACTTGACCGAAACGAAGAGCGGTCAGCTATAGCCGTCCCAGAATGCCGCTGTGATAGCGAGCACCTGTTTTATGCTGAGATATATACTCAAACGACGGCGACTGAAGGTAACTAAAGAAAGAAAGAAAGAAAGAAAGAAAGAAAACTGCGGAACGATCGCATCGACCGGCATCCCTCTCGCGCTGCCGGACCGCTTATCCACTGGCTCGGGCTGTCGAAGATGTCCGCGGAGTGCGCGGTTTTCGGTCCTTTTATTTCGCCCGCCGTCTCGAAATAGACACTTTGTGGCCACTGCTATTTATTTACGCGCTATCGGTGCTCGCTGCGCACCCTTGACACGCTTCCCGGCCCTTTTTTGGTTTGGTGTCTAAAAAAGCCGCTGCGTGTCGGTCGCGCGAAGTGTCGCGCGAGAGCAGGATGCGCGTGGTGCAACTGGGTATACATATATCGGGTGGCGTCGCATTCTTATCGGGCCATTATTTCGGTTCTGGTCAGAGCAGTAAAACGCAAAAAAAAAAAAAGAAGAAAGAAAGACGGCATTGTGCACTCCGTTGCTGGTCCGAACTAAGTGCGTGCGTGCCTCGTGTGTACGCGCAGAGATGTTTTCGTTTCTGTGAAGTGTTTGTGCCATTCTTTTTTTATTATTACCCGTTAAATCGGCTCTCGGTGGTTGCACTTCTGTGACCGGACCCTTCAGCGCCTGGATTCGTGTGGGCGTGGATGCACGAAGCGTCCTATATAGGGTGTCCTGCAGCCGACGTTATAGCCAAGCTGTTCCAAAAAAGAAAATAATATTCACTTAAAGAACGTGGTGCAAGATACGTTTTTAAGACTTGTACATCGTACGGTCGTCAAACTTCTGACGGCCGCACACCGTAAGTGTTACAATTGCACTTTGCACAGTGTTCTTTTTTGCATATATTCTTTTCTTTCTTTCTTCCTTTCTTTCTTTCTTTCTTTCTTTCTTTCTTTCTTTCTTTCTTTCTTTCTTTTTACCCCTGTTGAACAGCTTCGCTAACGTTAGTAGTGGCACACAGTGTTCAAAAAGCCGATGCGTCGCTTCTGTGTGGAGGTCCCTGTACTGAAGACGAGCCCTCCAATGGCACCAAGTGTCACCGCTCTCAGCTGAGGAAAGAAGTGCGCCAAAAGCAAACTACGCGGTACGCGGGTGAATTCGGCAATCAGTAACGCGACTCGTGACAGCTGCTCTGTACATACAGCAAATGGTGAAATTCAGTGCAGATACATCGGCTATACCGGACGACTCGAACGTGCATCCGGTGCTGAGCCCGAGGTTGCAGGTTCGATTTATATGCCTAAGCAAAATATGCTTTTATTTTGTTTTTGTTGTTATCGAAATTGGATGAAAGGGGAAGTTGGGAAAGGGGGATGGGGAGGGGGGTATTGCCATGTATATCTGCATAGCGATGGCTGACTCGTGCATGTCACACACAGACGACTGTTGATTTCAGGCGAGAAAAGTTTCGAATCCCTACCTCTATATGGGCAAGTGTCTTTCTTTCTATGCTGCTGCCCGCAACAGAAGTATACGCAGAGGTCGCGAATGTGTGGTTCCCGAGACCGTAGCGTGACAGCAGTATATGTTGCTCTATATCGGAGCCCATAGCAGCAGTTGCTGCCACTGATGGCCGCTGCATTGACGGCAGCAGCAGACGGACAGCCGCGTATCGCCTGTATTATTGCGAGCAGACGATTTGATAACGCGGAAAAAAATGATTTAACGTATAGAACACTTGTAATAGGTCACTCGCTTGTTTGGAAAAGATTTCTCACGGTGATTTTGTGGATGTGCTTACTTTATGCGAGAAAGGTGGCACACCTCGAAATATTAGGACTGCGTCTGCGAACATCATATATACACCGATTCTCGTCGCATGCGTATTTCTTAACGTTGTGCGAACCTATATCAATTCCCGACTGTCTCGAATTTTACCTATATACAGACACCATTGACACATTCAGGTGCTGAGCGTCAACGCGAAGGAACGCCTGTACTACCATACAATCGTAAGGGCACTTTCGATATGCCTTTTACGGACTGCTTCTAAATTTGACCTTAACAAAAAAGAAAGGGTGAAATTAACTGCTCACACTTCTTAAATATTCATAACGAACAAACAAAATGCGTGTTTGCAAATCATACCGTAATTGCGGTGGCCTCCGCATGAGATAGTTACTAACGTGTTAGGCCGGAACTATACGCAAGCTAGTTCACGCTGCAAACAAAATGAGATTCTCCCAGCACCTACGCGCTCCGCTTTTAGTATACATATTGGCTTCATGTAAATGCATCCCACGGTATACAGATGGTCTCGCCCTGAAACAAGGCTTTTCGGCTGGTAATCTAAGCCGCGCGCACACACAAGTTGGCTTCCCATTGCCGCTCTCTCGCGGTCGAAACTGGAATACAATCATCAATCATGGTCTGAAAAAAAAAAAAGATATATACTGGGCGCCATTTCGCTACGCGCCCTTCCGTTAGCTCTCTTCCTTTTCTTTTTTCAACTTTCTTCCCAATTACATCCGGGAAACTTAAGGTGCGCCAACATAACGCATTGTCCTCCCCCCCTCCCCCTTTTATTTTTCTTCCTCGTTCTGGCGGCCTCCTGCCGCATCATCCCATTCTAACACGCTCGCTACTTCCCTTCCTCTGTTCAGTGCGTTTGCGAGCGTAATAGTTAAGTCGGGTGCAGGGAAGGGGGTTGCCGCGCACGACGAGTCGATGAGCACGAGAGAGGTTTCTCTCTCTCTCTCTCGCCAAAGGTACGTACACCGCGGCTCGTATACGGACACACACACGGCGCCCGGTAGCCGGCATGCCTCCTGTCGGCCGCCGAGTAAACGCCCTGCATGCTAGCTATAGCCCTGCCGCGGACTACGCCCATTAGGCGCGCCTTCAAGCCCCGCTGGCCGCATGCCATCTTCTTGCTCTCTCTCTCTCTCGGTGCACCAAAATGCTTGGCGGACAGAGCTCTCTCGTCGTGCACGGCTGAACGCAGCGACGACGAACGCAGCGCCGCGGAGCGGACGATAACAGCCGAGATCCTAGACACACGCGGAAGCGGCGGACCTTTTGTTTTTCGCCACTTCCTGGTTTCCTCAAAGCGCGCGCGCGCTATTAGTGCGGTGTGTGTGTGTATACGTGCTCATCGCGTCGCGCTCGGCGCAGACGCACTCCTTTTGATGGCGCCCTGCAGAATCAGCGCGAGCATTGTCTGCGCTATAGATATACACTTCCCTCCTTGCCTTGGCGAGACGGTCCTCGCGTGGCCCAGCTCTATGAACGGCCAGGACTACACTTCTGCCAACCCCTTTTATGGCAATAGTCAAGAGGGGAGGACAATTCGTTATAACGAATATACGCTTGGTACAACGATCCGGCGTCGCCTCGATCCTCCTCTTTCGCCGGCCCACCACCGGTGGCTATAGCTGCAACTCGGATGCTCTCGGAGTGTTCGTAACCCACTCTGAGCGCCAAATGTGGAGGCGGCGCCATACAATGTAAAATATTTCGTGGCACAGCGACAGCGCAACAGCCGCGGACAAAATGAATAGAAGGGAGACACAATACGGCCCTTCTATTCCATTCGTCCGCGTCTGTCGCGCTCTAGCTATGCCACGAAGCTTCACCGACTCGTCCAATTTTCCGTCTCACTGTAAATTAATTAACACCCTTAAAATTGCATAAGGGTGTAAATCGGTCCACAACTCACGCCCTTACACTCAAGAAGGGCATACAGGCGTAAATTATTTTACGAAAAATGCGAAAGTGATAAGTAAGCAACGACGTGGCTTGCGAGCCGAGCTACCGAGATCCTCGACGCATGACGCATGATGATGACGGATGGCGATGATGATGACGCGCTACACTAGGCTCGCTGAGCGAAGTGGTTACATTTTCGCAGATTGATGGTACTCGTTCTTTTTTTAACGATAACTATACGCGGCTTAAACGCCGTTCAAAGCAACGTATATAGTCAGATATAAGTGAGAGCGGCATATATAATAGCTTCCGCGCGCAACCGAGAAGCGTGTGGCGAGCATGATGCAAGCGTGCGCCGACCGCGCCGTCGAGTATCGATTGAGCCCGATACAGCGACGCGTTCGTGACCCGCCCATCGAGAGAAGGCGGTGCGCATTCGAAGAACAGGTGCGAGTTCCGACTGCCCCGGAACAGACACCGGGAGGAGGAGGGGGCCACCGACAACCTGATCGGACCGCGTTCGCCTGTACCTAGAGGGGGGCTTGTATAGTTGGGTGCGTTAAACTACTCCCTCTAGTGCAGGGCGCCGTAGTAGGGAGACGGGGGCTGTAGCCGCCGCACAAAGGGTGTTCGTTAGAGGCGCGCGCGCAGGGCTCGTACTCCGAGCGGCCGACGACGCAGATGGGACGCGGCAGGGTTCGAACCCGAGGACGCCGGCTCGACAGGCGCCAAAACGAATGGGCCCCCGAGGAACGCGAGCTCAATGAGACGTGTCCTCGGCGCTCACACTTTACCGCCGCTCGCCAGAGAGCCGCGCGTCTATTACGGCGAGGGGAGGCAGGTTGGACGCGCGCATGCTGCGGTGGGACGGCCCGTACCCGGAATCAGCTGCGACGGCGTACCACGTGCACCGAGCGTCGTCTGTCGCGCGGTCAGAGGCACCGACCGCCCGTACCGGGACGCCGCCGTACATAGCGAGCAAAAAAAAAAAAAAAAGAAACATGCTATTTAGAACGGCAGCAAGGCGCAAAGAACGAGAATCTGTCTCTCTTCCTTGCCCCGTGCTTTGAGCTGTTTACGCTATAAGTATCACGCACCCCCTTGACCGAAAAGTATGCGGACCAAGGAATTCCACGACGAATCCCCAGTTTTTTCTCCGCCTATGAATGTAACCCGAAATTGAGGACCGCAGTCCAGCCCAGACTCGTGCCCTTGTCACGTGTGCGCACCCGTTATGCTATACTCTTCGCTGCATCGTAATAAATGTCGCACCTGCGCGTCCACTATACAAGAAACCGCGCATACATAGCAAACAAGTTCGGCTTCTACTCCTACATTCTCAAAGGAGCTGCTGAGCTTATCAGCGCTATATCAAGGACATATCCGCCTCTAGTAAAAGCAAGCGTGCATGATGTGCATTAGCATCAGTGCGCGTATATGTGTGCATATCTTCCCTTTATACACGCAAGCGTACATGTTTCGGATGACGCTCTAAGAGTGCACATGCAGGCAAGAACGTTATTACCAGTATATCCAACAGCCAGTGCGCCCCGGCCTCGTCTGGTCATCTACCTGCGCAAGCTTGTGCGAAACCCGAATACCTGCAGGTCCGCCATGCCGGTGCAGATGCCCGACCTGCATAAGCGAGATACAGTTTCTTTTTTTTAAAATATATTCTAGGTACGGTGTTCATTAACCGTCCGAATGAACTCTGAGCAGTTTCGCTCAACCAGCCAATCAGTGCGTACTCAAAGTGACATCTCCGAAGTGACCGTCCGATAATGCGTCCCCCCCCCCCCTTTCGAACGCCAGCGTTAATAGGAAACAGGGTTGCGGTTCTTGGCGTATGTTGGTCGAGGTGAAATTAAAACGTGTTGAACATAGAGTTGCCGCGTGACGTTCCTACCCTGTATAGTTCATGTATTATGTCCAAGAAACCAACAAAAATGGTTCACGACCAAGAAGGCGATACCAGGAAGAAAAAAAGAAGAAGAGGGTAGAGTGAGAGGGCGTACGTCACCAGACATGGTCCACCTATATAGAGCGTAAGGGGGCGTCACCAGATTCGCTCCTCGTTGCAAGCGTGTGCGCCCCGGTGAACCGACACTGCGGTGATTTTGTGTGACAGAGAGGAAAATAGCCCGACGGCCCAATCCTCGAGCGGCGCCCGCAAACGCCCGCGCCACGAATAATTGATGACGCCGGCCCGTATTCCCCCAGCGCGCGCAATGGCAGGGCGAGGATCCAACCGCGCGCGACGGCCCGAAACCGTCGCAATTACAGACCTCGAACACGTATCGCCCGGAAGCAAGAGAGGGCTAATGAGACTCTTTCATAGAGCGTCCCGGCTGCCCGCGATCAGCTGCGGTGGACTTTCCAAGAAGCGGCTGCTACATACAGAAATGCCGTGTCGTTTCGTGGCGGAACTCGGGTGTTGGTTGTGTGATATCGGCTTTCTTCTGTGACTGAGACCTATGTGTATGTACGGCGTTACCGAACGAAGCCCGCGTCTATTCCACCATCCTAATCAAAATTAATTAAGTTTAATGACAGGGTTTTACGGGCCACAACCACGATCTGATTGTGAGGCACGCCGTAGCGGGGGACTTCGCATTAATTTCGACCTCCCGGAGCCGTTATTGAACGTGCAACTAAATCTAAGTGCACACGTCTTCCTTCCTTCCTTTCTTTCTTTCTTTCTTTCTTTCTTTCTTTCTTTCTTTCTTTCTTTCTTTCTTTCTTTCCCCTTAGACATACGGCCGCCGCTGGGATCGAACTGGCGACCTCTACAGTTCTGCAACGCAACGCCATAGCCACTCAGCTTATACCGCGGCAACTCCTTGTACCGCGGCGGCTCCGAAAAGAATATAAACCAACGAAAGGAACGCGTCCGTGTGATTCCTTTCCTGCCCCCCGAACACTGTTTCCTTTACATTTCTTTTCCAACCTCAAATTCCAAAGGAAAGAGCGGCGTGGTCATTCTGACCGACATCGTACACCCGTTCCGCATCGGGACAACTCATCGCTGGCGGCAGGTAATCGAGAGCTTTAGAATTGGGGCTCCAATAGTTTGGGGCCCCTATTCTAAGACTCTCTAAACGGCCGTGCAGGGGCGCACTCGTGTCTGTATAGCCGCCGCCATTTCATTCCTCGCGCAGGCCAGCAATGTATTAGCAAATGCCTATGCCTCGGGCACGCGAAGGTTACGTTAAAAAGGCGCCGATATGAACCTCGGCGGCGGCGAGGCGGGACGGCCGCGATCGCGTCACGTGACCGTCGTCGACAACTGACTTGCACACCGCGCAATGCCGCCCCTCCCGTTGTTGCGCGCCGCGGTGCAAAACGGTTTCGCCGCTCGTTCGCCGGAGCGGTCAAGCGACGGCGTGCGAATATAATCGAGCGGTCCGCGCCCGCCTCGACTCACGGACGTCTGGGCAGCGGCTCCCTCGACCTCGGGGTGTGTGCGTGTGTGTGAGGACGACGCCCAAGGCGAGCACGCTTCGATCTGGAGCGAGGACGCCCGGGCCGCATATCGACCACGCCTCGCGCGCCGACGATCGGAAGGAGGGGAGAAAAAAAGAAAAGAAAGAAAAAACGGACTGACTGACCCGGTGCGCCGCCGGACCTGACGGTGTGGCCGAAGTTCGAGACCACTTGGCACAACGTGTTGCACTAGAATTCAGTCTAGTGCAACAGTCTTCAGTGCGAAAGTCTATAATGCACTAGGCTGTTGCACCGGACTTGGCGCGCATGCGTGCGCTTGTCCGCGGGCCAACGGAAGGACGCGGCGTCCTGCCCGTGGTCACTGCAAGCCGTGGGTTGGACCCGTTAAGTTTCCTACAAAAAAATTATTAGATGAGACTCCGGCACTGCGATTATGATTATGCCGCTACCATTGAAAGCGTGGAGGAAATGAGCCGTTATAGGAGAAAGCACAGAAGCGCAATGCGACTGAAGCCAAACGCAACGGCCCAGCACGTGTTCGTTACGTCAGAGAGAGCGCCGTATACGTTTCAGTGCATCCGCTCTGCAGGCACAGATGATCGCAGGGCGGCCGAGTGAGTGCGCATCGATTGAAAACTATCGGGAATCAAACATTCCAGGCCAATATGCCGAATCTCAGAGGACGCGTGTTGGGCCGACACTGCGAGGGGGAAGAAAAAAGCGAAGGGAATGGCCTCTCGGAAAGTTCGCTTGCCAAGGCTGACTGCGTGACGTTAGTTTATTTCCTTCCGCCCTGATTGGAAGGATGAGTAGTACTTGGATTCGTTGAGTCTTCGTGCTTGTGGCTTCGGACGTTCTTGTGACATCTATAATTACTATATTTATTTCTTATTTATTGCACCTTATCTCTCTACATTTCAGAGTTTTCTAGGCGCAGCGAGGCAATTAGTCTCTGCGTACATGCGCAGTCATTCCGAATTATTGCATTTATAAAGCAATATTGTTACGCACGGAAAGGCACAGACAAAAAAGACTATTCACACTGTTTATACTGCGGCGGCTATACAGACACTCGCTCACGCCAAGAGTCCAGACGCTTCATCGTCTTTCTCACGGCGGCGCGTCTCTTGTTACAATGCCTTGCTGAAAGTTGTAATCAAATTGTAAAATCACAAAGCTGTTTATATATATATATATATATATATATATATATATATATATATATATATATATATATATATATATATATATATATATAACTAGGTTTACGCACTTCCACGTCCTGACCATCGTTCCTAGCTCGATGATAAACCACCTAGCAGATTCATAGACTTTAGCGCCAGAGTTACTAGCTCTGGTAACTTTTGGAGGAAACGTGAGTCGGACATGGCCTCCGAGATCGCACTCGCTGGCGCGCCCGCGCGATCCCGGAGGCCACGGGTTTGGCGAGAAAGAGAGAGAGAGCACACTATGTTCATACCTCCTTCCTCATACGCTAGGCACTCGAAATGCATTCAAAGGTGATCGCTACAAATTTATACGGGACAATACATAGCAACACTAAATGAGCTTAAGCACCGGCGCTTTCTAAACGCTGCTGAACGTTTTTTCAGCTTAGTTTTAAGCACTAACTTTCACTCCTTAATTACCAGCGCCCAGGTGCAAGCGCTGCAGAACAGCTGTTTGCGATCGCCGCAGCGCGCTATAAAGCTCTTGGAGAACCAAATTTTAGAGGACGCGCAATGCGCCGGAAGTGAAAAAAATGAAGAACAAACAACCTCTCTTGATGTTCGCTCCCTTTTAAGCCTGTGCTTTTCCTTCACTGTTCGACGGAAACGCGTAAGTTCGAGTCCAGGCCGCAGATGTGCGCGAACGGCCTGTGATTACCCGCTTCCCGCGCAAACTTCAGGAGCTGCACTAAGTTTTCTTTTTCTTTTTTCCACACCGCGGGGCAGATAGAAGGCGCACCGCGCACTATGCGCTCCAAAATGTTCACATTAAGATCCAGCCAAGGCACGCACGACGTCGCGGTGTCTTTTGACGCCGCGTATCGTGCACGAGAATGGGAGGCGCGGCACGTAGAAACACTCGTCGCGTGTGTACACTACGTACGCTCGAGTGTCTTATCGGGACGTGGCGATCGCGCGGCGCATGCGTCGATGAACACACGAGCCAGCGTTGCTCACGGCGGGCGACGTTCATGGGCTGCCGAGTGTGACGACGCCGATGTCGGAGATGAGTGTTATAACCCCGAGGGGCGCGCTCCAATCCCGAGGAGGAGTCGGCACGCGCCAAGACACGAGAGCCGCCCTGTACTTTCACATGTTACTCTCTCCCTCCCGCTCTCTCTTTCTCTCTCTCGTTTTTTTTTTCTTTTTTTAGAGGACCGCACAAGTGCTTACGCAGCGCGCGCGCACAGACGCACCAAGAGAGATGACCACACGCGCTCAAGTATGCGCACATACCGCACATACATAAGCAGCACGGCGAATATGGATAGCTCAACATGGCCTCCCTTATATATAACTGGAGGAACACCGCGTGGTTCCCCTCCGCTTTTCCATCATAGTGGTGTTGCAGCGCGGAGCGCTGCAACGCTGCTTCTCCGCGCATTGCAGGACGCATCAATTACTCGGTGTATGACTTTTCGACCTGACTCATCGGTGTGCCCGAGTGACAACGCAGTCTCGACCGTTTAGGTTTCGCCCGCGCCGGCACTTCGTATTTGGGACCGCCGCGTTTCAAGCCCCCCTTTCCTACAGTACACTCTGTGCCTCATTTTTCAAACATGGAACAAATACGCGCAAGTTAGTTTCTTCGATGCGTAAAGCCGTTGTACAGAAATATCACCATGGGATAAGCCTGCGGGAGACCTCGCAGCTTCGTGTCAATGAAGGAAATTCGTTTCACGAAACTGCCATGGAAGCACGAACGTTGCAGAGTTCTCGCTGCGTCGAAGTGCGCTCGTGGACATTTTGGTGATACAAAGGAGTTTGTTTCCTCCTCCCGAGTTTCTAAACGGTGGTGCTCCAAAAGCAAGTCTATACAGTAGGCTTCTCGGACAGTCAACCGCGGCCATGCGTGCAGTGGCTTAATTTCATTTGAGAAAGGCTGCTCGTTTCTAAACTACAGAGCTGCGCCTTCAGAAGCAACTGTATGTACGTTGTACCGAACCTTATATAATTTACAGCGTTTGAAGGTAGTATTAGGCAGACTTAACCGCAAGGTGCGACTGGGGCGAGTGGAAGTTGAAAAAAAAAATCAAACAAGAACAATGACACAAATAACGAAGCGGGACACTTAAGCATGAGCAAATATCGCACCGTTTGCCTTGAGTTTGTGATGCCCTACAGAACATACAGATGCCACACCTGTATTCAAGAGCAGATTTTCGTAACGGTAGTCGCTGCATGGGATTCATTCCAGTTCGGCACGACACACACTCGTGAGCAAGGGGAGGTCCACGGGATCCGGTTGACGCGCACCACAAGCCGCGCGGAACGCTCGACCCCTCCTCCTCCTCCTCCTCCTCCTCGGCGTGCGGCTGATAGCGTGCACGTGCACGTGCGGTTGTCGCACTACAAGCGCACGTGGCCGGCAAACGCCAACCGCGTGCCACGGCACCGGGGGAATACGCCGCGGCGTCAGCTCGCCGTACAAAGCGCGCTGTATACGCACATACACACACCCGACAAACTCCCCGCGCTCTCTTGCTTTGATCCGCAGCGCGCGCTTTATCGTAAGCCGATACACGCGTTGCGCATTCTTAATACCCCCCCATAGGCCCATCTCCTACCTATTCGACATCGCAGACTGCAGGCTTTGGGTGGTCGGTGAGTGGAGAGGGCGTGCGGTGTAGTTTTCTCCTGTTCGGGTGTAGCGTGCACGGACTTCCCCTCATATCGGTTTCGCTGATCGAGACCAAACCGGAGCGCGGTGTTATGTGTCTGATCGATGCGCGAGAGCCGCTGATATTGTACGAGGCACCGCACCCAGGATTCGTACGGAAGAATGAAGAGCGCATATCGCAATATTCAGCCAAATGCTTCCTCAACGGAAGTCGTTACGTATATATACCTATCGCCCGCTACGCGTTCATGTAGGAGGAAAACGCCGGTCGGGAGCCGGGCATGCCGTATTGCGAACTGAGCATGAGTGGATCCCGAGTTGAGCCCGCAACCAGGGTTTTCTTTTTCTTTCTTTTTTCCCAGCTCGGTGGTGTGCTCCCTTCAAGCGCGAAGTTTTCTTCGCGGTATAGCCTGTTGCTCGCGCAATCACGTCTGGTGAATTTCGCCTCATCGCAGGCGCTTCCGCTTGGATTTACGGTCGCTACGCATCCCATGTTCACTGCACCTCTCTATATATAGTTGCACAGTACGTAGGACGGTCGCGTGGCGACAGTCACGCGTGGCGTTTATTTCACACAGCGGCTGCTTCGTTGAAAAATTCCGCACCCCTCATCGGGGTCAAGAACAAATGGCGGTCCCCCGAAAAGTCGTGAAGCGAAGCACTCGCGGGCGGAGAAGGGATCAGAGTTTTGGAGATATCGAACACGCGTCGTGCGTGTGGTCTCAGATAGTGAAAGACGTAAGACGGAGAGAACATATGCAAAAAGTTTTAAAGTTTACATAGTATATATGTTACGTATGGGTATACACTTAAGGTCTGTGCACTCGTCTGTGAAATTGCGCGAAGTTGTTTATCTATACGTGAAACTGAACTTCTTTGTATGTTCTCGGACAATACGAAGCCTGCGCATTTGTTTACGTATGCAACTGTGGGTCCCTGGACTCATGTACGAAACTTTGTGATATTACTCACTCACTGTCTTATGCGATACATTTTGTGGCGCATTTTGTTATAAATATTGCGACAATATATATATTTATTCCCAAGCGACGAGAAGTTGTTGGTGCAAGCGCCAAGCTCTAATATTACATCATGCCAATAACAAAAAAAAAAAAAAAAGAAGTGTTAAAGTACATATGCGAGAGACCATGAACCGCACGCAGCCTTGTTGCCGACTGTTTCTGCAGTTGACAAATCTCGGGGGCCCCCGTTAACTGAGTCGACGCAACGATTACCGTAGCCTTGATCGCTTGGTGCCTCGTGTTTATTTTATTATTATTATTACGATTACTTTTTCTTCAAATGCGCACCGATCCCCAGCACGTATACCGCGACAATAATTCACTGTTGTGTGCCGACTAAGGTCAGATCGCGTATGCGTGCGCGCGCGATTACCCGCGCAATTGACAGTTCAAATCCCATGCGAGCATGAACGAACAGAGATAATGTTAAAATAGGGTTGGAAACTGCACTCAACAGGCACAGTTTCACCTTTAAGATGCGTATCTCTCGACAAAGGGGGGGAAAAAAGAAAGAAGAAACGCACGCGAGCGACTATCGCCAGATAAAAAGCTCCGATGAGCTTTCGATACCGGCGCCAGCGTATATGCATCTCCTTACCGACGCCGTTAAAGAGAGGGCAACAGGTGGTCGCAAGACAGAAAAAGGGGACCAAACATGGCGCCCGGTGAGCACGGCGGCCGACTGCCAATGTTCGTATTTGCGCACTCTCTCCTTGTTTTCCAGCGAGCGCGTGTAGATACCTCGACAAGCAGTTGGCGTGTTGCGCCGGCGGCAGCGCCTCGCCCGCTTGCTCTGATTAGGGGGGGAGGGGGGAGAGTGCAAGCATAATGCGGCGCCTGGCGGCGCGACGCCGTGATCCTAATCGCTCCGGCGACTGCACGAGAACGAACGCGTGAAAGTGCGTCCTCCACGGGGGCCCGGCTCATGTATATATATCACACGGCTAGCGGGCGTGCATACATACGGAGTCGAATGGAAACGGTCCGCCGCCGCTGCATCGATAACCGCGTCTCTCGTACTCGCACACTTCCGTGCACTGCGAGTACAGGGCATTTGCTTGCAAGAAGCGACGCGGGCTTGGAGGCACATGCAGCCATCGGGTGTGTGTGTGTGTGTGTGTGTGTGTGTGTGTGTGTGTGTGTGTGTGTGTGTGTGTGTGTGTGTGTGTGTATGTATGTATGTATGTATGTATGTATGTATGTATGTATGTATGTATGTATGTATGTATGTATGTATGTATGTATGTATGTATATGGCGTTGTCTCCCGGCGTCGTCGTGTCGAGCATCACAGTCCCAGTAACGGCCGTATAATGCGTTTCGCCGGACATTCGCTTCGATCGGTATCAGCACGCTATCGGACAGTGTAAACGCGAATCGCTGAAGTATAATTACGCCGAAAGTTCATTCCGCGTGTGGTTTGCCCCTCCTTCCCACGTAATGTCCTTGTTCTTCTATTGTGTGGGTGCATATGTACAGCCACATATACAAACTTAACTGGAACACAGAATACGCATCTCGTAAGGGCTTGTCATTTCTGCAAACCCGGGTTCTAACAAGCAAGCATCGAATGCCTTGGGAAAAAAAAAAAAAGAAAAGCTCTTTGAGCTATGGCACCATTCAAGGTACACCGAACAGAAATCTCCAGCATCTACCGCAAGAGAAGCCAAACGGCGGATTAGGTGCACCGGACAGAGTCTGTGCATACAATGCGCTTTTCAGTGAAAGGAAACACTTGAGCATCGATCGGTGAATTTCGTTCTGGAGCAAATCAGGGAGCACTTAGCTTTGTACGAAACCACTCGCCAAAGTGGCAGGGCTTTCCTTATAGTACATATGCCTGCGCAGCACGTACATTGCATCCGCGGAAACTTGTTGCTGGAGCGCCCGCAATCCGCGCGAGTTGACCGCTTGTGTTCCCTTTAACGCTGGACCACTTCTGTACCCATGAGGTGTGAGGGCCAGTTTATTCCGAAGGCCACGTGTAGATGGTGGAAGACATCAGCCTGTCCTGGCGGGTGTTCTCTTCGCAATGTATCTACATCGCCTCCCCCCCCCCCCCCACGGTGAAGTCTTTATTAATTATGCGACCTGCAGGAAATACACCCACAGTCGTCGTCATAAACCTGTCCAATCTGTAGAGTGATCGATCGAGTCCTCGTTACGGCATGGTTCGACCATCAAACAAGACTGCGTAATTCGACTGCGACCATTATTTTCTAGAAACGCTATAGTGAATAGGGAGTTTGACTCAATTTAAGAAGGTTTCACGGGTACCGTCTGGCATGGTGTGAACATAAAAGAAACAAGCGTGAATTGCATGTTACACTTAATTGCCCTGTTCTTGATCACTCTAACGCGTGCTCAAGGCTTCCAGGCTAAGAGAGGTGAGGATGACAATAACGGAAGAGGAGGGTGCATGGTTGCATGATCGGAGGTCAACATGTATGCACCACGAGCTTGCATCACCCGTGCCTTCACGCCCCTTCGGATATACACGTGTGCTCTCATCAAACACACAGGTATCCACGGCCGACGGGGCAACCGACTGCACAGAACTAGACTTCACGCTCGTCTACACCTCACGCGAAGCCGCGACGGCGGCTCCGCGGCGCGGCAAGAAGTGGACGCGCAGCGGCATCCACAACCAGGTCACACAGTTGGTTCTCCGGCAGCTCGCTTCCGCTCTCGCCGGCGAGAGCCGGACGTTGTGACGCACCCGCCGTGGGCGTGGAGGGAGCAGAGAGAGAGAAATAAAGAAAAGAAAGATGGCCACGGGCGATACCGGCCGATACCCTGAAGCCGGCCGCTTGGACGGCGCGCTGCGCGTTCGCTTTTTTGTCCGCTATTAAAACGCGCCGGGCGGAAGAAAGGGTTTCTTTGGCGGTCGCGCCTGTCGTGTGCGAACTGCGCGATCGATGCTCGAAATGAGGCCGCGCAGAGAGCCTGCAGACAAGTATACACATACGCAAGTATACACAGAACGAAAAGGACAACTCACTTGCGTTGTGGGCGCGTGTTTGCCACGCCTGCCTTTCGGTATCACGAATCCTTATATATGTACTGTCCTCACCAGCTTGCTCAACTTTAGAGCCGTTCTAATTTCCTGCGCAATGCCCCTTACCCGCTGAGCATGCCTCCTGTGTAGAGATACATATATAGTTTTCGATGGCCTCCGCACACGCTGCACCGTTTTTTTGTGAGACGAGAGCGACGGCGCCGCAAGTCGGTGCGGCCCGATATGCGTGCCGCTACGCGGGTTAGTTGCGTGCACGACGACCTATCTACGCGCTACGTGCTTTTGCCAGCGAGCGTGGCGTGAAACAAAAGGCCCAACGGCGGCGCGCGCGGCGCGTTGACGAACAACTTCGGCGCGCGCTCGGTCAAGCGCGAAGATGGAAACGCCGATATATAGTACGGGCGTACATGTACGCGTATATGTGCTGCCGGCTCTCGTACCCCGGTTCGCACGGACACCGTTGAACGCCTTTCCGATTACGAGCCTTTCGCTACGGCCCACAACGGAAGCGCCCTTCCCTCCGTGCAGGCGCTGCCTGCAGTGTCTTGTAACGCAGGCACGCTCAAATCGTTTCCGCGATTTACACACTGCGCGACGCGCATAAAGGATTGCTCCCCTGTGTTTCTGCGCGTCTTAATTAAACGGGTGAAGTCGTGCTCGAGCGGTGCGAAGATAGAGAAGTGCCCCTGATAAACTTACTTTTTTTTTGCGTGCACGTGGGTGCGTTCAGTTTCGAGCCATTATCGTTTCAAAGCTTCATGTATGTCGATCCTTTTGACGGCTCTATGTGATTAATTGTTTCGCGAAAGGAGACTGTTGTTCCCTCACTCATAAATATCCATATATAGAGGAAAGTCCCGTGGGAAAAATGTATGCACGAGATGCCGGAACTTATATTGTGGCAATGGGGTTCGATAATGCCTATGCAAACTTACGTAACGCGTTCAAAGTTCGTCTCAATTCGCACACGTTGACGAAACGAACCACTATACATTTATGCCTAAGAAATAACAGACCGCAGGCGAATACTCTTCATAAGGATGCGTTAGCAGGTCAGTCCGCATGTTTTTGTATAAGATCCACAATACGTACGCGCGGACAAGTGGAAGACGCCAGGATCGCACTCCTGCCGAAGGCATTCGGTGGTGTCATCCACGGCGCACATTCATTTGATGTAAGCCAGCGGACGGGATATCCGTCGCACCAATGCTGGCATACAACGCATCGGGATAAAGGGAAAGTTTCCCCAAAAGGGCGATATATCGCCCGGAGAATGTATATGCGATCACAGAACAGCTATGTAAACGTTTCCCGCGATCCTATACCTTCCTTTACCCGTATTCTGCTCGCAATGCACACCTAGGGGAAAAAGGGCTCCATTCGCTTTACTTCTTAAAGGAGCCCAATGTCAAACAAAAGTGTAATTTGATACAGTACACTTTTCTTCAGCGACATTAATTTTTTCTATGCTTCGACTAACACTGTGACCGCAGCGCTCAAGCGGCGCGGACATACAAAGATCAAAGGCGGTGCGCTGTACACTTTCAACTTTGAAAGGTTTCACTATCCTTTTCCGTGTTTAGTGCCTACTTCGCTCAAGAGGTCCCAAGGTCCCATGGCAGTATGAGTGCCAGGCCAACTTTAGTCCGAAAGCTTGTGGTTCGACGGAACTACCTGCAAAGTTGCGCCTTCACTGAGACATACATGCACCCACCAAGGTGCCGGACAAGCGACTGCACTCTCTCATATATATCGGAGTACGAACGTCAAGTTTATTTTACGCGGAGAAAAAGACATCCTTAAATGGCTTTTCCCTTCGCCTCCCATCACACACACACACACACACACACACACACACACACACACACACACACACACAGATATATATATATATATATATATATATATATATATATATATATATATATATATATATATGATAAACCAATAAAGAATCAATCCCATGGCAGGACGCGTGCGAGACTGTGGGGAGGGGAGGGGGGTAGGCCCCCAACGCTTATCGCTCAGTGGTCGAGGTGTCGCCAAAGTGGCAGCAACGACATCGGCCGCGCATGGTGCACACGATGACCGCGTGCCACAACGTACACATACATACACGTGTGCCCACGGCGGCTCCCACGGTTCGCGGGGGGCTGAAGCGGTCGACCTCGATTCCGACCTCGACCACGAGAGAGCACGCGCATCGGGGTCAAGCTCGGGAGTGCGTATAGCGGCGCTCGCGTGACGCGCCGGTCAGCGGCGCGACGAAGCCGCCGGGCGCCGCCACGTTAGGGTTAAGGTTAGACGTTTCGTCGTCGCCGTTCTTCTTTCGGGGTCGACGCGAGCGCGACCCGTTCGTTCCCGCAGCAGCGTGCCGTCCGGAGCGGACGCGTCACGATCGCCAACGAGAAGGCGTCGAGGGGAGGGGGTCGCGAGCACGCCGTACATAGTCGAGGAAGAACAACGCCGTGTACCTCAGCAGCTCGCGGCATCGAATAGCGCGCGGTTCGACGGTGTGCAGGGTCAGCGTGGCGGCAGGTCGGCCGTGAATCAGCGGGCCTCCCCCTCCCGGCCGCCGCACGAAGTCGGTGACCACTTCTGTGCGCAGCCGTCCTGGGGAGTTGGGGGGAAAGAAAACAAGACGCTACGAACAAATAAGAATAAAAAAAAAACAAAAACAAGAAGAGTGCTCACGTGCTGTGCGCGCGTGCAGGCCTGCTTCTCTTGCGCCCCTGATCTGGCCGGCGCGGTTGCTTATAGGCGGCGCGCTGGTGGCTCATGTGCGAATGATCATGCCGAGAGCGTATGGCGTCCCTTGCCTCCTGTTGCAACCTGTGCGGTTTTCTTCTTCTTTTTTTTACCGTGCGCGCGATCTCGGCTTATAGGTAGGCCACCGCCGGCCACAACAACTCACTCGCGGCCAAGTGTGTATGTGTATGCATTTGCGCCATTAAAGGGCACGACGCCGCGGCCGGTGCTATAGTAGTAGTGGCAGTAGTATATATTATATATACATAGTGTGCCCGCAAGTCGCGCACCGAAGGAGGGCGCGTGACGCCACTAGTGGAACGAATTATGTGAGAGACCCCGTTCGTGTGGGCGCATTTATTTCCTTCTTTCTTTATTTCTTTCTTCCCCTGCATTACGCCTTGCATCGTGCTCTCTCTTTCTCTCCCAACGTTTGGGCCAGAACCTCGGTAAAGACGGTCAGAGAAAGGAACCAGTCGAACTTTTTTCCTTTTTATCTTTCTTTCCTTCGCGAGTGGAGCGCGGCTCTTAAATCGCGAGGAATGAGCAATAGGTGGCAGATTAGGGAGGGAGATAACCCCCGTTCGATACGGGGGCGCCCGATCGCGCACGGAACGAGGGCGGCGGCGTGCACGACGGGTCAAGTTCAGATACGCCGCGACCGCGTCTGACGAGAAGGATGAGCCCGAGGTCCACCACTGCAGGGCGCGCGTTTCTTTTAAGAACTGGGACACACTCACTGCCGCCGCTTATCCTGGTTACACGGCGCCGCTGGACAATCACGATTCGGTATATAATCGCGGGGGAGTCGTGAAGCGCTAACCTCCCCCCCCCCCCAGAAAAAAAAAAGAGAAAAATTTCGTTATGGGCACAACGAGGTCGCTGACACCGTCGCGTGGATTTTTGCGGTGTTCCTTACCGACCGGCGCTATACAGGATACCAAGCGCTTGAGAGTTGGTGGCGCAGATAGGGGGCGATCGAAGCCAGTGTAAATTATGTTTAGCGCACACTTGCTTTCGTTAAAAAAAGAAGAAGAAGAAAAAAACACCTTAACGGCACAGGCGACCCATTCGGAGCTGTAGGCAGGATCAAGCATGCATTCATGGCATCAGATTTAACGTGGCCTGCATACACGAACTGTACCTTAGGCGCTTAAGCCGACGGAGAGATTCGCCAGTGGGCTCGGTGTCTATAACGCTCCCCCGCGAGGAACTGCAACGTGTGACCCGTGTCTGCCGCGGCGCTAAACTTAGAGACAATCTCTGAAGGCCGCACTGTACGTGCACTTGCAGCGTGACTCGCGAGCTTGGAGATGCACTGCAAAATAATTATCACCTATAAAAGTGAATACGAGGGTGCAAATCTGTCTATTACTCACACTAGCTTCCACCCCAAAAAAAAAGAAAGGTGTAAGGGTGTGTGTTATAAACTGATTCACGTCCTTTTTTTTCACTCTTAAGGGTGTAAATTATTTCACAGTGTGGCACATTCACGGCCCGTGAGGAAGCACCATCTGCACACTGCGAAAGGGTTGCTGGTGGTTCTAAGGTCCTACAGGACTCAGTGAACTTCGTGAACAGCTTTAGTGAGTACACGTGCTGCTTGTGTCTTGACGTCGTCACTGTGTATATATCCCATAACTATCGCCTACCACCGGAGTATACATAGCAGCCAGGTGACTAGCCAGGCAACTCCTCCCGTTTTCTCATTAATGTCTGCATACCTTTCTCGTTCATAGCTGTGTGCATATCTCACCTTCCCAATGTTCTATCTCCTGCACTCTTGCTTTAAAATCTTCTTTTTTAAGCGTCATACGGAATTCGGCTCTCTATATAGTCGCATGTTAGTCGCAACAAACAAATTGTGTCAAACGTATAGGCAACGACCGAACGGCGGGAGCGCCACGCGACAGACCTTTGTTCCTGATACACCGATTCCTGTTCCACGCTCCTTCCTGCAGCTTTGGCACGCGTCATTCTGCGCGAGAAATGAAGACATTAACGTTCATCGGCGAGCATAACTAGGGCACTTTCAACGATAAACATCCACCGCGCAAGCCTCAAGATCGCGTGGTCAGCCCGGGATGTTCGACGTTTCGCATCAGTGTAAAGGTAGAAATGCTTTCGGCCGAGTGGGATACAGAGAGGAAGGAAAGAACTATAAGCCCCTAGCAAGTCGATTTGATTTCACAAAGAAAGGGGAAAAGAGCCGGTGATTTCATGCACTTCTACAGGGCCCCTAGGGAGCTAGGCCGAACTGCAGGAAGCCGCGCCATCTTCAAAATGAGCTCTTCGCGAATGCGCAAAGAGAAAAAGAAGAAAGAATGAATTAAAGAAATAAAGAAAAGAAGAGCTCTTTCTCCCCAGACCGGCACAAATCGCGTCCAGGACGCGCACAGTGGCCACCGCAAATACCGTCGACGCGGTTGCACTTTCTCGCTTCCATTCAAGAATCGCCGATTGTCCGAGGCAAGGCCTCGGAGCGAGCAGGCACAATGCGCTTCTCGTATATTACGTTGCGGTCCACGAGTCATTCAGCGGAAACGGAACGAGGGAAAGAAAAAAAAAAGGAAGGATGAGGTCAAATGCTTGCTTCGGAAACGCGGTGACCAATCGAGTTTTCGAAGGCGAGGAAAAAGAACCAAAAATAAATGCAGCCGCTTCGGAAGAACGGACGCAAGAATGGAAAACCGTCCAGCTCTCAGAAGGCATTCGGATGAGCTGGATGGAAGGCTGCCGTAACACGTGAACGAGATTGAAGGAAAAGGGGGCGGACGCAGAAGCGATTGAACCTTCCTTCCTCAGCGCGGAGCCATCCTCCATTCAGGGAATCGAACGAAGCGGGCAAACGACCATTCTGCGATGCTTCGTTCACCCCCCGTGCCGTGCGAGTATGTACATAATCTCGCAGCGAGCGCGCCAGCGATAGCACCGTAAAAAAGAGAAGCCTCGGACGGAGAGAAAACGGCCAGGACGGTCTGCCTCGCGGACAGCCTCGATAAATGCGTGCAGTGCCGTCGAAGCTGGATCCGATCGCCGACGTCACGAGGCCGCTGGCACCATAAGAGACCGATTTAGCATAATGTGCACAAAAAGCTTGCTTAAGCGATAAACTAGCGGGTGCACAGCCGGTATGTAGTACAGAGGGTTCTGTACCACGTGCAACGGAGCTGTAGCTCCGTACAACAGCGTTCTGTCCCACAGACAGCGTCTGCTATGAAGCGCATGCAGGGACGCTAAGCGTTTTCATTCCTTTGTCACCTACAGTAGATCCCATATATATATATATATATATATATATATATATATATATATATATATTTCATAATTTATTTATTAGTAAAGATACAGATAATTACATGTGCGTAGTATACATAAGGAGGTTCCATAGTCTCTCTCATAGACAGAGAGAGAGAGAGAGGAGGTGCGGGCTTACGCAGGCATTCTCTGACGCTTATTCCTATATCAAGCTATGCGCATGCGTACTTTAGACCCGCTATTTTATTCACGCACACAATGATTTTACCCACGCCGTTCTATAATCATGTATAATGGTTCGGCAGAAACGTTTCCGTAGCTGTCGGCCAGCGCACGGGAGACGGAGCACCATAGATAAAACTTCTTTCTGCCTGTTAGTGGAAGCATCTTTGCCAGACACGTCCCTTGGTGACCGCGGATGACGCCAGTAGCTACAACGCGTCGCTGCACGGCTATCCTCGGCCGAGGTGTAGGTAAGCAGGTTTGAGACGGCGCGTCCTGCGTATCGCAGTGGGAAGGGGGGAGGTAGCGTCCGCCGAATGGGTCGGACAGCGACCGCCCGTGAGGGGACCGCGAGGGCGAGGGTGACCGATGCGCCACGCTGCCGCAGCGAGCGCCCTTGAACTTGCCGCCACCGAAGCCCCGCAAGGAGGAGGAGAGAGAGAGAGAGAGAGGTCGCTGTAACTTCTTCGGGCCAGCGCGTCCGCCTTCTTCAGGTTGCGTGCGCGCGCTCTTAAAACGTGTACACGCACACATACAAACGGCGGCGTGTCCGTACCTGTTTGGGTTCTGAAACTGACGTCGCCGCTGGCGATGCCGCCGCGCGTTCGTACGCGCTCGGGAGGGCAACCACTGCCGCCCTCCGCTAGGACAATGCGGCACGCGAGGGGAACCGGACAGCGACCGAATGCGGTGCTATCGTGGTGGTCAATCGACACTCGCACGGAGAGAAAGAGGAGGCCCTCTTTAAATGAAACCTGAGGGGTAGGTATCCCTGGCGACGTGCCTAAGCACGGTACACTCCAGATGATGAAGAAAAATTAAACGATACGCGCAATGGCACGCTACGGATACACAACACACAACAAAACACACCACAGCTATCTCGACAAGCTATGGAATGTCTCATTGAGAGCGGTGTCTCTGAGGAATGTTGTGGAAGCGCATTCTTTTACGAGATATGTACAGGCAGCGTTAGGTCTATGGGTCGACGAGAGCAGCGTGGTGCAAAGCATGGCCTGATCCCCGCGATCCGATGCATTGAACGTTGCATTTGGCCTTGCCACTTGGCGTTATGTCTGCGTGCAGGGTTTCGTGCGAGCTGCGACGATGCTTCACAAGAGAGAGTGTTAGCATAACGTTGACGCATGCGGGAATACTCGGAGACGTATAGCGGTGTTGGTTACATCTTGTTACGCTGAGTTCAACTCAAACATCGCTGGAACTACACAGCCGTTCCTGTGGCGGCGTCTGCTCTGTGACAGCGGACGGGACCTCAATATAGCGGCCACTTGGCACTCTTGCCGGCTATGATGGTTCGAAAAATTTCCCATGCACGCGGAGCTCCCCCAGTGTTCGTTAGCGTTGGCTTCTCCGCTCTAAGAGGTCTCTTGTGGGGAAGCTTTCTTCGATCGCTGTTTTCGTTTCAACGGTGATACAAAAAATATTCGTGCGTGCTTGTAACTGACGATGCCAGCATGGTAACGATAAGCGTTAATGTGTGCAAATAAACAAACAAAGTTGCGTCAGTCAGGATTAAGAAGGCGCTCACAGTATGCGCAGCGATGATTCCAGAGATGTCCACTAGTACGAGCTATAGGTACCATGGCGGAAGGAAAAAGAAATGTAGGAGTGAGCATTACGTCAAGCAGCCAGCTTTGGCAAGCGAAAGCTACATGAAGACACAGTGGTGGCCCAACACGTGACCTCTTGCTTCGAGATCAAGGAGAAAGAATCGAGATTTTCTCCCAGTAGTTACGCCAGTAGCTATGCCAGTAGTTTTTATTCGGTGCGCGCTTTTTCAGCTGCCCTGCCGTTGCTCTGCCTGCAGAGCGGGAGCACTGAAACCAACCGGGCACTCTGACGTGCGATCACGTGTTACGCCACGAGGTTTGGCTTCAATCGCGTTGCGGTACGTTCCCTCCCATCTTTTTCCTTCTTCCATGATAGGCACATATGCACGCGACGTGGCCCCATTTATCATATGGTACGCCTACTCCCTCAACTCTACGCCACCGAATCTCCAGGTGGCGCTGTTAGACAACGTTTGCAATGAAGCATATACAGGGATGCTATAGCGTATTTCGTTCCTTTGTAATCTATTGTGCATGCTTTAGTAGACTGCTGGTTATCTGAGTTCCACGTGCTAGATGATCTGCTTAACTACATTACAATTCCGTCTAGTATATCATACTTAAGCGGTGTTACCATGGATGGATGGATACTATGAGCGTCCCCTTTGGAACGGTATGGCGGGCTGCGCCACCAAGCTCTTCTTATTATATTGCCTAATGTCCTACCTATGTTAAAAAAAGAAAAGGAACGGGAAAAAAACCACGATGAATTCACACAACCAAACTTTCTGAACCGCTACTGTGAACTTTGCTATTGTGAACCATGAATGCATGGATGATTGGATGTTATGAGCAACCCCTTTGGAACGGGGCAGTGGGCTGCGCCACCAAGCTCTTGCTATTATACTGCCTAATGTCCTACCTAGGATAAAAAGGAAAAAAAAAAGAGAAAGAAAAAACAGACGATGAATTCCCATAACCACATTTTCTGATTGCCTATTGTCAACATGGTTTTTGTACGTCTCCGTGTTTTGTCGTTTTCCTACTTTTCTTCCACCAGTCTTCCAATCGCCTCTTTGCGGACATGTTTACTATCCCCCTGCTCTCGCTGAACCCAAGGGCTTCAAGGAGGCCAATGGTCCCTAGCTTTACCGCAGCAAGCACATGCTTCTTCCTACTTATATCTCGCTTTATAGCGAGATACACTATCTGCTACGAACCATCCGCTATATAAAAGCGCCACCAAGCGGTCATTCTGACGTTTGTTGGGGCGTTGCCTCTGAGATTGGGCGGCGCACAATCTCGGAGGCGATGGTTATGAGAAGGAGAGCGTGGCTCCGTCGGCAAGTTGAAGATCACCGCGCGAGGTTGGCGTAGGGCACGTTATGGCAGCAAACAGCGTGCCCGTGTTCATAACGACATAATTCCTCGAACTGCGAGACCCTGGACGCGCTCATTCGCAGCACAAACCTCACGGGAGATGGCTCATGTTTACAGAAAGCGATGTCTACGAAATCGAGGAGGTGGCTATTCCAGGCGGTTTCAAAATCATCCAGACATGCGTTACTCGCTATAATCAACGCAACGACAAGGCAGTAATTTATTATAGAAGTGACCTGCAACAGCATGTGCATCGAGTTCTTGTTTTCAGCTCAACAGCCGAAGAATTCGAGCGACTGCCGCGCCGGTACGCTTTCTTTTTTTTTTTTTTTTTTTCATTGTGGTGGGTTGGGGCCAGGTGCATGCGATAGGTTTGAAGGACACCAAATGCCCGGTAGTCATATATGCTCCTTGCAGAAACGAAATAACTTACAAACTAGTATTACCTGATCCTGTCTATGATGAGAAAGTCCTGCTTTCTGAATCGAAAAAAAGCATAGAAAAGTTCAAAATTTTGTTGTCCAAAAAGCAGGAGCGATGTCGTTGTTTCAGTTCTCGTCCGCAGCGAAGCAGCTTGTATATGGTTGGGTTGATTTTCTGCTCCAGATGACGCTATGACAACCGTCATTGGGGTGGTAACCCTATACGTGCCAGGCTAGCCTTTGTCTAATCAATATGTTTCACATTATATTTGTACTGAGGTGAAGCATACTAAAACAAATTCGTCGCTTTGACACGCGCCACGTTATCCGTCCCAAAACACTGGCTGTTGCTTTGCAAAACACACTAGTTCGTCATGTGTGCAAGTAACCGCTTGGCAGACGATCAAGGACGCATACGTTAAAATGCAAACCCTTCTTAATGCCGTAAACGTTTTTAAAGACGAATATCAACAACGGCACAGCAGCCGCAAGGCGCCGTCGTATCGCTGTCAGCACCACGCCACATGCGTTTTTGACAGTTCCGAAATGTTATAAAATAATTAACGACTGTTAATGACAGTCCTGGCAATGTAACGGGGGTGTGTGACTGCAGGCCTAAGTGGCGGTTCTAACGTCCAACTGCCACCCAGCAGCTGTTGACATTCGAATTTACTTTCATCAACTTCATGCACATTATACGACCGATCTCCCGAACAAAACACGCGCTACCGAGTGGGAAAGAAACGTACCGCAGGTAACTAACTCCACAATGAGCCCTTTTGTGATCGGAACAAGTTCAACGAGAAATACCAATCACGTAGGTGACTTTCTTCAACGAACTGGCTTGGTACAGAGCTTGGGCCGTTGCTTTTCCGATATCCGTGCCGGCAAAAAGCTTCGTATCTGGAGCACTGCTGTAAACACTCTTGCACCCCACGGCACAGCACGTTTCGCGGTTTGGACGCGGACTTATTGCAGTTAACGCAGAGGACCTTGGTTTTCGGTTGGAAGGTAAATAATCCGGAACAAAACAAAGTGAAGAGCGCGGCCGGACTTTGTATAATGACGCTTCCACCCCTTCAACTGCCAACATTTGAAAAACGTTGGCCGCTACTGCCAGTACAGTAACTCTATACGGCTGCTGCTGCTAATCTCAAGTTACGCTCGCGCCGCCGCTTGAGGCGCCCTCGTCGGTGCTGGAGCGCACCGTAATTGCGTCAGCGACTCACCGCTGGCATTTTACTTAGGGCGGTTGGCGTTTGAAGCGCGCAAGGCCATTACCGCGCGGATCTTCTGGAGAAAGTACGGGGTGTAACATAGCCGACGGCATAGCGGCGGTAGATCGCCTTACTGGATCGCTGCACGCGAGATTCTGAGGGCGTGGACTCGGCGGCCATGCGCAACATGTCTCCTGCTCGGGCTCCGCCATCGTATACAGTTACATAAGGTTACACGCGGCTGTAATTCCGATCATTGGCATCATTCGTGACTGCCGGCCTGCATCTGTCGCCATCGCGCAGTCAACCGACCGTGCAAACGACGGCTGAGGCGCCGGTCGCGTGCGTATGCGGCGCCGCATACACACACACACACATACAGAAACACAGACGCCCGGTACGCATGGCGATCGCGCGCGTCGTTGTTTGACCCAAATCGTGAAGCACGAGCTCATGCTCCAACTCGCGCTTCTTACTGACGACCGGGTTGCATACAAACATTGTAGTGTGTGTGTGTGTGTGTAGGGGGGGGGGGGGTCACACTGGCGTTCTAGAGCCGCTGAGACCGTTTGGCAGTCGCCAGCAGGATTTCGTTAGAACGAGAGGCATAATTGTAACAGAGAAACGACAGACTGCACCTAACCCATAGTTCAGTCTAGTTCATTGTAAGCACATGAAGCAATCATTGAATACAGGGAAAGCGCAGGAAAATTAACTGTTCTTTCTCTAAATGAAATGTGGAAATAATAAGGAAAAGGGAAATGAAGGTGGACGAAAGACAGCTTGCCGCAAGTGGGAATCGAACCTACACCCTGCGCATTACGAGTGCGATGCTCTATCAAATAATTAAACTACGCATGCGGCCATCCTCCCGTCAACCTTCTTGGGTGTTCGTGTATACGTACAAGATTAGCCATGGCAGTGTCAGCCATGGAGTGCCACTCTGTGCGGCAAATTGTGATTGCTAAACTAACCGGGTACAGCTATGCAATCGGCCGGCTCTTTCTGAGGGCCTAAACATGTTATTCTGCGGGAAGCTGTGGAAGCAGTTCGCAATTTTGTCATTTATATTTTTAAGTGCGGCTGGGATTAAACGTTTGCTGCTAGAAAAGAATCATGCGAGCAAAAGGGACATGTCGTGGTCCGGGGGCCATCAATAACTTTCTTGGACCTTTCTGCGCAGAGGGCTTCAGTGACGTCGTTGCAAACCAACATTAAACATTCGCATGCGGTGTTCAATATCTACAGCATTTCACGTGTGACGCGCCAGGGGTGGAGCAACTGCCGGCAGCCTCAGCGATGTTGAGTCCGCCTGCAGATTGCGATCCTGCTTCTTCTCCTGTTCCCTGTTCTTTCGTCGCATGTCACTTGCTTCTGCAGTACGCAGTGGTTTCGAGGATGCGTGCGTTAACCTTTTAGGGTGTCCGGGCCTGTTGTGTTCTTGGTTTGCATAGTGTGCCCGTAACCGTCATGGTCAGCCCGGCGAATCGGTCCTATGCACCTACAAAGACAGTGTCCCGATTGAACCGCCGCGATGGCCGCTCCCACATGCACCACTACCGGCTTGCGGGCCTCCAGCAACATACATGTACAAAAACCCCGCGCGTGCGAGGCTGCCTCGTGCGCGCGTTTTATGCGCGCCCGCAGCTTAGCGCGTCGTCGCCTTTTGACCCACATCGTGAAGCACGAACTACATGCATGCGCGGACGGCCCCGCGGAGAGCTGCCGCCGCACCTCGCTCTTCCTGTTGACACGGCGTCGGCAGCAGCCTCGCCTCGTCCGGTGAGACAACGCGCACTCCCTGTGTCCGCTACACAGTGCGTGTTTGTGAAGGTATGCATACGCATACACCGCGGCCACTGTGCGATCTCCTAACGAGGACGGCGCACGGGTTCTCGCGGCCTCTGTGCCTGCCCGAGAATTGCACGTCCACTTCTGCGCGAAGCCGAGGAGCACGAATCGACGTATACCCGCCTCCCCCGACAACACCGCGGCCAGTGTGGCACTGTGACCGGTTTATCGAACACGGCGCGATAGTATAACTTACCGTGTCTTCGGAGAGCACACTATACTTTTCTTTCTCTCTTTTCTTTTTAACCTCTGCATCGTTTACAGACATATCGTCGCATAGCAGCACTGAGATGGGTCTGCGCGGCCCAACCAACAACTGTTAATTTTGTCGTCTTTTTGGCAACGGCAGTCTTTGCGTCATGGGGCTGTATTGTTAATAAAAGTGTCACCCAATCGAAAGAGCTCGATGTGGATGAGGAAACTCAGACCGGTTTCTCGGAAAAAAAAGCTTCTCAGTGAATCATCGAAAACGCGCGCTGCGAGAAAAAATAAAATTGCACTTTCTCTTCAACCGTGCAGCTTTATCTCTGGGAAACGCGTATGGACTTCCTTGGTAGCCCCGAACTCTTTCGTGTGGATGACATGTTTTCCTTTCATGAAACTTCACCGGCCTTGTGGATTTCCGCTGGGCTTATTTGGTCGATGCTCTCAGCGCGGTGACCAGCGTGCGCGCGACGCTGCCTTCTATTTTGACGAAACTCGATAAATCTTGCACCACATATATAGTGCCTTCATTGAGCATGCCTCGTTGTTGTTCGCTTGCCTTTGCACGTATTATCGGAAATAGTGAATCATGCGGAAAAGGACGGCAACTTTGCAGCTCAAGGTGACCGCGCCAGGATTTTTTAGGTACATATGTCTGGCCTGACGACACGTAAATGTGCTTATGGGTGGCAGTGCTATATAGCGTGTCTACTAAATTTGCCCTTTTGCCTTTTACCATGCTGACACAACTTGCCACATTATACCTCTTCTGTCACCATAGTTTCTTGGCCTAGTAATAAGTCGAAACGCCTACTCACGTCTTCTATCCTGACTCGTCATTGTGCACCGGAACGACAGCAACTCCCATAAAACTTGAGTCTCTCACTCTCTCACTCTCACTCTCTCTCTCTCTCTGTATCGGCGGCGGTACGAATTGAATTTTCTGGCTGACGTGTAGGCAGGCAAATGCACCGGTCCACAGATACGCTATTCCGAGGTGAACCAATCTAATTTTCAAGTGGCTGTTATCCAAAGGGCGACGCGACGAGTTGAAAGGGACGGGGAAATATAGGAGGCCGGGCACAGTCCGTTCCTGACAGACCATTCGGGCAGCGTATGTACAGCAGAAACAAAGACGGAGCGGTGACGCACAGCGGTGCGCCGACAACACACAGCACGCAGGCGTGGTCGAAAAAAAGCAATGGCGGGGAGAACGCCGTGAAGTATGTAGAGAGAAAATGGATCATCCTGCCCTTTGTCGATACCGCATGCGCGCGTTTAAGGTTCGTGTTCTTCTCTGGGCCTCTCGGCGCGAACTGCACGAAGCAACGGTATAGTAGCTTCGCCGTGCGAATCCTCGGTCGTTCGAGACCTTGGCATCTCGGGTCATGGCGCCCGTTTGCGAAGCGGTGACAAGAGCGTCTATATAGTTCCGTGCAGTGCAGCGCAAGCTGCTGCCCGTATACCGGAGCCGATTCAGACAGCCCAGAGAAAGCAGAAAATTCTGTGACAATTTTACGGAGTCGCCATCGACATCTTACGAGCTTGTAGCTGTACAATGTTTGCCGGATATTCTCTACTGACTAGAAAAAGAAAAGAAGAAAAGAAAAGGAAAAGAAAGCGTTCAACTTTAAAGTAAAAACACAAATGAAGAGAGAGAGAGAGAGAGAGAGAGAGAGAGAGAGAGAGAGAGAGAGAGAGGGGGGTACTGGCGACTTTTGCTTATACGTTCAGTACAAATTTATATATATGAACGAAATGGTAGAGGTCCTTAGGCGGACGATTCGAAGAGCGTGTATATGAGAAGCCTATACAAAAATCTTCGTTAACATGAGAGTATCCGGTGCGATCTCCGGCCTCAGTCCAAGGCGTCCGCTATGTAGAAGCCTCGGCACACGCTATAGCTTTTGTCCTCAAACGCCGGTAAACCTCACTAGGGATACGCTCCACAGCGGTGCACCTAATTTCGGTTGGAAAGCAGCGTCCGACGTACAGGGGGGGATGTGCGGAGGTGTCCGAGAGTTGGCCGGGCGGCGTAATAACAGAAAACACCCGTTGTGTGGCTTCAGGATGTCGCCGCGTAATGGACCCGTGCACGGGGGAGCGGGGGGGGGGGGGGGGGGGGGGGAGCAAGCGAGAAGGTATTGCGGTCAGTTTCCCGCAGGAGCAAAACGCCGTCGCTAGAGAAAATAAAAAAAAACTAAAAAGTAAAGGGGGCCACCGCCGCCGAGTGTTGTACTACGTGCTTGCGCAGAGGCGGGCGAGGCAATTGGAAGGTGGCGGTGTGCGAACATTCTGCTGGGTGGGGGAGAGGCTAATGCCGCTGCAACCGGTGGCCCTGTGTACGGCGTTCTGTTGTTCGGCCGGGGCACAGCACGGGTATGTAATTTACTTTCGCCGGGCTCAACTGAAAGGCAACGCCAGTCTGGCTGCCTGGAACGACATGCGCCAGAAGAAACGGTAGCTTGGCGACGCTGAATGCTTGGTTAAAGCGTATACATTTTTTTTACTCACTTTTTGTCTTCTTCTTTATTATCCGTTTTCTTTCTTTAACGGCTTGTGAGATGTAACCAGCGGTTTAGGGTCCCTGCGTGGAGCTGAACAAGAAGGCGTCGTACGGTATCGCGATGAGAGACACGCAGGAAATGCCGGCTCACGTGTGCCCACGCGTTGAAACGTGCAGTGACACAATTCCAGACACCAGAGAATTCGAGTAAAATTAGTAAAGGTGCAGGGAAGCGGAGCTACGGGCGGAAGAAACGGGAGGCACAGCAAACTTTTAGTAAACAAACGTTAAGTCAAGGGACTTGTTAATGAAACATATATATATATATATATTTGTTTCTTCGCGCATCCTACACTTGGGCTAAACAGCTCGTGAGGACCCAAGCGCAAAAAAAAAAAAAGAAAAAAGCCGGCAGTACCTCATGGAAAAGCGTAGACTTCGCGCCTTGAGAGACTGCCTTGCTTCTGTCCTTTCTCCTCCATATTATTATTATTATTATTATTATTATTATTATTATTATTATTTCCCATGGATATTTCTGTAAGATGAGAAGGGAAAGCTCGCTGTGCGATGTGCGGACTGCGATGCAAGGCTAACCACACGACACGATGATTCTTTGTAATACCAAGGCGCTATGCTGGCAAAACGCTGCAGCAACGGAGAGGTGATGACTGCACGGCAGTGACGTCACACGAACGACGTCGGTCACCCCCTTTCGCTCTTTGAGCCATGACGTCATGCGGGAAGGCCGACACTCCATATATGTACGTTTCCATTGGGAACGCGGACGAAGTTTAGCGCTAGAAACTCCTTCCAAAGCCTTGTTTTAAGTTGGCTTCCTTGCCTGCTCGGCGTCACTTTGAAGGCTAGTACAGTGCAGGCTTTCTGTTATCCGTACGTACGAATCAATCATTTGCATGAAGCGTACCTAAAGTTGCGAGGCGCTATGAATATTGCATACAAATGATCACAGTAGAAATTAGGGTTCTGCGCATGTGCAGTGCCTCCGCGCTGCATGTACACTGTACGCCGCTTGCCTACACTATCTTGTGGGGTCGAATTCACAAATCTTCGCGTTCGTAAGCGCATGATCTTTGCCATTCGCTGGCCGACATCGCCAATCCAGATGCCCAGCATCAGGACTAGTTGGTATTTGCTCTTACAAGCTATCCGAATATCTAGAACAGCTTCTTGGGCTAGTTGGTTTCGATGTTGAGGAATGTTTTTTTTTTTTTTTTCTAGCACCACGAGTGAAAGAAAGGGAACGGACGCGCTTGATCTTTCGTCTCTTCTCTCTTTCTTTCATTTGTGGCGCCGAAGAAGCATCCCTCAACATTCTAAGATCTGTACAGTTAATAGAAGACCTGATGGATGAAGGGGATGCTCCTACAAACGCCCGTGTCACGTGTCCCGCCGACACAGACACCGTCGTCGCGTGTGCGCGGTGCGGGGAAGAAATTGGTCCTGCTCACCCACCGCCAGTGAGCTTCACCGGACATCCGCACTGCAGCGACTGCAGCGAGAGTTCGTCGCCGAGGGGCATTCCTTCGGGAGCGGCCCAAGTCCATTAGCCCGGGCGGGGGGGGGGGGGGAGGGGGGGCTGGCTTGGGTCGGCGAGGAACAGGGCCGGCACACGGTAGCCGCGGCAATCGCTGGGGGCCCCCGGGGCGTTCTTCTTAATTGGATTTCCCCCTCGCCGCTCCTCGCATTCTTGCCCTCCCGACCGCCGTAGGACGAGGCGAGGAGCTGATTGCGCGTGCGCGAGAGAACGCACCTCGTCGGCGCCCGCCGACCTGATAGCCTCACGTTGCCCCCCCTCCCCCCCGCCACTCGTGGTGTGGACACTGTCTGGACGATCGTCTCTTTCGCGCTTTCGAACGAAACTGGGAGAGGGCGGCCGATATGTTCTCTCTCTATCTCCGCTACGGGCCTGTCTATTTCGGAAGCTCTCTTGACACAATAACTTTCCGGCGAAGTCAGTTTTCTTGAGACCAGTCTGAAAATAAGGAGAAAGTCGTTACACAAACTTGCTAACTCAGCGTCGCCCCGGAAGCGACACGCGAGGAGTCGAGATCGGTTGCGAAATTAGTAAATTTAAGAACGCTAGTTTGCTGTGCAGTACGACTACAGGTGTGAAACGCACGACGTGGAGTGACGTGAGACCGGAGCACCTGTCGACCGCACTTCGAGCAGACGGCGTCGTGGGCACTACGCGCATATGCAAGAAAGCAGAAGATTATTGTCTAGACGGTCCAGACTGGGCGCTTACTAATCAACCCGGAAGGAAAGCCACTTCTGCAGACGACGCTCACTGTGTAATGTCGTCGTCTGGTCTTGCATACTCCCTCGCATATTACGTGACTGTATGTCACGCCTAATAATGGGCCGTGCCGCGCATTACGAGATATTTTATCGAACCCCCGTTGCAAGCAACCGCACTTTTGCCGTGTAGAGTTGGTGCAGATGGGCTAAATAACGTACAGTCACTTGTTTTGCTTGAGTACAATTATGGCGTACCTGACAAGTGGTGGATCTTCACAGGCCGTTCACCATCTCAATAACGCCTTTCGTTCAAGTATACAGTACCGTCGAATAATATTGCACATTTAGTAACGTAAAGGGGTCTATCGCATTCAGTGGAAAAGATATCGGTGGTGGTATAGGCGGTTGCCGCACGACAGGTCGAGGTAGAACGCCCATTAAAATGAGTAGCCGACAGCTGGGTCCGCGGTACCCTAACCAACTAGTTAGCCCGTCGCTGGCTATATATATATATATATATATATATATATATATATATATATATATATATATATATATATATATATATATATTTTTTTTTTTTCCTTCACTGAGCGAGCAGCGCTCAGTCTGACAAAAGCGAAAAAGAAGGAAACAAATATGCATCGTGTGAGTCCCTTCTCATGTTGTTGTGAACGCTATCTCTACATCCCCCTCCCCCATTTTCTTTCTTTTTTTTTTTTGGCCTGTAAGCACGAACTCGTTCGTTAGCACGCCTGGGTCCGAACCCCCCGCTGTGCTCATTATCTCGCTCAGGCGCATCGCCGGGCCTCCCTAACCAAGAATGTGCAGCACTGAGCGCGCGAGCACATGTGCACGCACGCAACGCAGACGAAGGATTACCGTGGGAGGTGGGCCTGCGCGGACAGAACAGGAACACGACACACACACACACACGCACACACACATGGCGGTGGAAGGACCTGTTCCGAGTTCAATTTGAATGCATAATGGACCCAATGAAGAATGCGCCGGCGACAAATTCCTCGGGCCGCCCAACGGCCCTCCGCAAAGGAGATCTCGAGCGCCTGGACCACGGTAGCCCATCGGGGACGCCGATCGCATAAATTCGCGGCAAAGAGTGTGTAATGGGGCAGGGCGGCCGTTTGGCAGAGATAGGGAGAACTTTTCGCTACCGTTTCTTTTCTTGCTTCCTCGTTTTACTTCGGGCCACTTTTGTGCCTTCGGGCCAAGGTTTCACTCCTAAAGACTATAAGGCGTGGGGGCTTTCAAACCGGCATGAGTAAGGGCTGGCCGGACATTTCGTTGACCTGCGCAGTTTCATGCGCGTTTGCGTGCTCATGCACCTCGAACGAATGACCAGCTACTTTTTTTTTTCCTCCCTCTCTTGGTACGCGAGTGAATCGACATGCTTCTATGAAGTCCCAGAGGTTTAAAGGAAGAAAGCTAGGGGTCGAACCCAGTGACTATATGTTATGGACAGATATCTTCTTGAATCGCAAGATTACTGATTCATGAGAGACACTGTGGTGTCAACTGGCTCGAGGGATGGGAGAGGCTTTCGTGCTCCAGTGAACACAAAATAGGTTGCTGCCGATGATGATTATGATGATGATTTTTTTGAAACACCACACCGGGCAGAGCGTCCTTCGTGATTCAGGACCAGCTCTTTCCTGCTTCTTTGTTGTACGTTTTGCAGAATTTAAAACACCGGTGTGTGACGTTGCTTTTAATTAGCATTTAGTATTTCTTATACAGAACCTAATGTTTCGTGTTCTGCTACTCAGCACGACGTCGTAGGTTCGATGCCCGGTCGGGGTGGCAGCAATTATACAGAGACGAAATACAATACACTCGTGTATTTAGATCTGGGTGTGCGTTAAAGAACACCAGCTGATCAAAATAACATGTAGTACTTCATTACGGCGTCTCCCATAAGCTGCTGTGCAGTTCCGGCATGTTAAAGAGCGCCAGCTGAAGTAAGCAACAACAACAACAACTGATATCTCATGATACCACTCTAAGAAAAATTTCCTGGGCATCCCTCTTGACGCCGCAAGCACACTTTCCTGTGCGACGCCGAAGCCCTCGGTGAAGGCACGAAACGAGCGAAACACTGAGGAAAAATAACAAATTCCGTCGACTCCCGCTTGACCGTGTCCCACTTGAGAAAAACTCGAAAAGCGGAGGAGGCGAGCTTTGTAAGACGGATCCACCATAACAGCTGAAGAAAGAGAGGTTGCCGTCGCGGGAAGATGGGAATGGTGCAGGAGACGCTCGACCTATACGCACTCCGAAACTATAGCCCTTGTTTCGCAGGGAACGTGTCCAGGACTTACGGGTTTGTTTCAATTAGCTTTGGTCAGATCCTGCAAAAATTCTCCGACGTCACTTGAATATGGTCACTCCACTCGACTTCAGCTCTTTATGTAGCCCCTCTGGCGTACAAGGCCTCCGCTCCGAGTAACGAGCGCCTCTTTGCAACTATAGATGCGTTCACGCTTCGTACTCGACTTCAGTGCATGATGTCAACGCCCAGTGGTTAAACGCTGATGTAGTGCCCTTTAGTCTTGTCCAAGGCTTCTCATTGGTTGCTCTTGTACAAGGTTTCTCATTTCGCATTGGACGATGGGTCACAGAAATAGTACGTGTTGGACGTCGCTATGGACAATGGGGCAGACATACAGCTGTACTCTGTGTAATAGCAAAGCGCGAGCGCGTGGCCTATACGACACCGCCCGAGCCTTCTGCGGCTCCACCGTCGTTGTTATCAGCGAAAGTATGAACGTGCGCTGCAAGAATTGTATAGACGTCCGTCTCATGCCTCGTCGTAATCCGTAAGAGCACGCTGGCTCAATCCTGGATACGCGCGTTCATCAATCATTCAGCACTCGCAAACACATTTCATTCGCGCTCATAGCTACGCTCACCGTCTGTGAATGCTCGGGACTCCCCGGATCAACGCGCAAATTATGACTCATTCCCTTCACAATATGGACAAGGTCCGAAGACGGATGTCCTGCCTTCTGCACCGCACGTCTCATATAGATGACTTGCACGACGTCATCGTAGCCGCCATGCTGGTGCACCGGCACAGTGATAAGCTGGGTTAGTGACGTCAAGTGGAAGCTATCAATACCTTCTGTCGGGAGCGTCGGCAGTCAAGCAGACGGCACGCGTTCACATACACTGCACCTTTAGCGCGTCCCGATAGCTTTATCGCACAGGAATGACATCAGGCTCCCAGGAACGTCAGGGCGAGTCACAATCGAATGCCGGCCACCGCGGGGGTTCGAAGTGAGACGGAGCCCTTGGAGGCGTCACGGATTTCCGCTCCCGTGGTGTCTTTGTTCGCACAAGCGGCGAGACCGCAAAAGAGGCGAGGGAACGGAGTTGCGGTTGTCAAAGTGAAATTTATCGACAGCTGCAGAGACCGCGGCGCGCACTGCTTCGCAAGCAGCGCGAGCGTGCGGAAATGCCGACCGCGTCGACCCCCGAAAAGGGCTCGCGTTCTTGGAAGCGCCTTCATTTCGTTTCGCATAGCTGTCCCCCCGAAAAGAAGCAGCAAGCACCCGGTCGGTCGAGTGAAAGAAGAGCGTGGCAACGATGGGTGGCGAAGATATAGAGGGTTCTCATAGTGAGAAAAATCGTCGAATACCGGGCGTTAGAGGTGCTTACGGGATTCCCAGCAAATACGTGAATCAGCTTATACGACACTGCTGCTCAGGGTGAACTCGCGAACGATCACGGCATTGAACGTTTGTACTCTTCAGAATATTCACCGTTCCAAAGCACAGTTTGTAGACAGGAGGAACTGCGCTTACGTCTCATGTCTGCTGAGCCGCAGCTTCAACAGTGAACTTGTGCGACTTCCTCGGTGCATAAGGTGCGATATGCTACGAAAATGATTATGCATGCCTACTAGATTGATTTGATGCATGTTACGTCAGCGAAAGCTTCACCTCGACATAATGAGCCCTACAAAGGAGAAGTGGTACCCACCCAACATTATAGCGGCGGTGAACTACAAAGAAAACCCGCAGTTAATAGGTTTCTTCTGCTTCTGGGGATCGAAACCTGCACCAACGATTTACCGAAGCGCTCACTGTACCAACTGAGATTAACAAGGCGATAACAGATGGCAGGGCGCGAGCTAGCTAATCGACTACTCGATTAATCTGCTTGCGGCGTACGGACCGCTCCTATACCGGGTAGAGCAGTTAGAGCCAGTCTTTTCACTCATATTTTTTTTAACCTCTAAATAACTTATGTCCAGGAATATGATGCCCGGTTCGATCCCCAAAGCGGGACAGATTCTCCAATTGCGACTTTTTATTCTCTTTATATCATTAGTTTTTTTTTTTTTAATGGAGAACTCGTATACGTTCCCTTGTAGCTTCGTACTATGTTCGCGGGCTGGATGCCAAGTTTTGATGATGATCGAGGACGATGGTGATCAGAAAATTCTACCTTTTGTAGCGCATGGAGCATTCGCTGACTTTCGCAAAATTGTTGGTTTATAGTGCTGCCCAATTCCTTCTGCGGCGTACGTATTCGAATCAGGCTTTTGGATAGAGCTTCAGACAGGCAGGTATGAAGAGGTAAGAAAAAAGAGAAACAGGTGAACAGAAGACATAAAGAACAAATAAAAAGTTGGCGTGTATGCGCGGCTGCTTGGAAATCGCAAGACAGGTAGCGCCGGCTACGGAAACCTCGCTCGTTGTTACACATCGCGGCGCGGAGAGACTCGCTATGCACCACGAGCTCTCTCGATAAGGGAATCGCCAAGGGCAAGGAGTCAGGGTGTGTAATGGGAGGGGGGGTTGAAGGAAATGCCAATCTCGTTGACCGAGGGCGGTTCGGGGCGAAGTTGCTCTCATTTTCTCCAGACGGCGCAACGCACGCACGAAAGTGCACGCACACACGCACTGTGCACGCAGCGTCGCGCAGTAGCGACCTCTGGAGAGATGCGAGTCAATAGCCGAAGGGGAGGTTGGGGGGGGGGGATGCACGGAAGAAGAAGCGGCGCGTAGAAGAAGAAGAAGAAGCATTCTGGTGGAGGGGGAAGAGAGCGGAGAGGGAGGGAAATGCGTGGCCTGCTCGGACAGACGACGAAACAGACGGTGGCGGCCAATGGAGATGCCACCGAGAGCAAGGCGAGGAGGGGCTTCACTCTCTAACGCCATCTTCCTCGTCCTCCTCGCATTCGTCTCATCGCTACGGATTCCGGTCTTTCAAAGGGGTGCTTTTAGGAGAACGAGAAGGGAGTGAAGAAGCCAGCAGCCGCGGAGTTCACGCGAGTACCGGTAGCTCGTTTGGCGCTGGCAAGACGAGCTGACAGTGGCGCGCTGCAGGTGAAAGCAGAAGATAGCGAAATACCGGGGAAAATGCAGAGTCCGTCCCTAACAGGTGACATGCGGAACGGAGACGTTGCGCAAATTTTGCGGCGCGCGCGTGATGAGAGCTTAGAAAAAGAACCTAGCCGGTGCATCGTATTGAAAAGATGCATAGCGAACAACGAGACAGAGAGAGGAAAAGTCAACGCACTCTACACGCTTCACTCGTTTGTGTCGTCTGCTCTTGTCGTTCGGAGCAAGCGACGCTGCTTCTGTGTGCACGGACGCATGGGTGGCGCTGAATACCGTGGCGCTCTTGGAAGCGGTGGAAAACTCGCATTCCTGGAAAAGCGATGTGACGCTACCTGTCAGGACTAACCGGAATGACGATGACGATGTCATAGTCAGAATAATGCCCTACACTCCGAGACGTCGATTCGAGTTGTCGCTAGCCTTTTGGTTAGCTCAGACAGCAGAGGGACTGCTTCGGCAAGGCGTTGGTCCCGGTTTCCATGCCCGGACCAGAATGAAGTTTTATTAGACTAAAAAGGCAGAGAAAGAACAAAAAGACTTTCTGAGAAATTATGTATGTTTTCTTTCTGAGAAAATAAAAAAAAATATGATGGTCTGGGGACTAAACTCGGCATAAACGTCTTCCGGGTTTCTCGAAAGCCCGTATGGGATTTTCAGAAAGCTTCGTGGTTGGAGAAAACTCGTGTTGGTCTGAGCACCGAACTGGAGACCGACGCCTTTTCGGGATGCATAGTCGCTCATATCTGCTTGGTGGCACACTGAGGTGGACGACAATCATTCCATTCATGAAACTTCATTCGCCTTGCAGATTTCCGCAGAACTGATTTGTCAAAACTGAACACACTACCAAGCTTGTCTCTCTTGAATAACCAAATTCCGCAGTGACCATTTTAAGCCCAAAACCTTGGCCCATTTACAAGTAGCACCTCCTTACTCTCATCGACTTGGAACTTTTTTCCGTTTGTCGTCGTACGTTTGTCTTTTGCCGCTTCATTCACAATCTTTATATCTGCTGTTGCTGCGCTGCTTCAATGAACGCTCGAACATTCGTCAAGTCATACCTTTCGAGTTCGTGCAGGCAAGCACTCGGCGTTAGCTGTAAAGTCGGCGGGAACGAACTTGCTTGCCTCAAGACTGCAAACACGCAGTGACTCAGCTCACCACCGATATTTTTTTTTTTTTTAAGTTCGTAGGAAAGCTTCGTGTGTGGGGTGCTGAGAGAAATGCAGTCGTCATTTATTCGCGCAGCAAACAAACAAGAAAGTGGAGCCGAATGATGAATGCATCGCCGCAGGCATTCCACGTTTCCGGTGACACTAATGGACACTCGCGAATCGAAAGCCACGGCGAAGGCGAACGCGCGCTCGGATTATTTTCGGCTCCGAGAAGGCGACTCGAAGTCTAAACGAATGCGAAGAAGTTGTTGAACGGAACGTATCACGGAACATTTGGTTACACTTTGACTCACCTGACGGGGTCAGCAGTTAGCGCGACAGGGCGGACGCTGAGGAAGCAGAAGAAGAACCAAAGATAAAAAAAAAAGAGATAGAGAGATGGCGAGTTTTTAGACCCGTCTGAAGGAAGAAAAATTAACGATGCAGCATATATCTCGGGCGGATTCAAAACGAACCCCCCTCCGCCTCTACCTCTGCTGCCGCCCACTTTTCATTTCTCAGCCCCACGATGTCTTGCCGGTTGGGGCGGCTCTTTCATCGCGATAGGGAGAGTGACGAAGCGACCTGCCGCGATGCGCGCGCGCGCCATTCAGGTGCGGATAGATACCGAGTGACGAAGCGACCTGTCCTGGAGCCCGCCATTCAGGTGCAGAAAGATGGCGCCCCTCCAATGCAGTGGGCGATCTCGCCGAACGATGCGGAATGGGGGTTGAGAGAGAGAGAGAGAGAGAGGTAACGTAACGTTTATAGACGCTTTGGGAGAGAGCGTGACCAATGTGGCCCGCCCTCTGTCGGCCGCCGGGAAGAAGTTTCCGATCGTCGCGCGACGCGTACGACCATCTGTTCTCGCGGGACATTAAGAGCGCCGCGGATAAGAAATTTTCATCGCTCTCCGACCGAGACTGCGCGTGCTTTGCCGCAGGCGCCGTATCTGTCGTTGGAATCGGCGTATCTTTCCCGTCCGTTTTCCCCCCCGATCGTTTTCATCCGCCGCTTCTCTCTATGAGTAGGTGATCATGAAAGTGGCGGCGGTGACCTGATATAGTATATAATGGTGATGAGGGCGAAGCATCACAACAAATATATGTTTCTCTCTATCTCTCTTTCAATGAGGATGGCGGATTAGGGGTCCGCCTAATGAGGGAGAGGAGTGTTTCACTGAAACTTGCTAAAAGGCATCACGACTTAAGCTTTCTCGCAACTAGACGAGCGGTGTTTTGTGTAACTGCTTGAAAGGTCCCGTGACGCCTTTTTTTCGCTAACTCCAGCTGTGCGCGGATGCCCTTTACTGCTAAGTAAACACGTGACAGCAACAAGGTCAGCTCGGAAGGCAATATGAAGAACGAAATATAGTAACATCGACCAAATGCAGAGTCGAACTTCAGAGCACCAATCACGCTTGCCTGGTCGAAGTTGGCAAGTGCAGCCATGGTAGCAGCCGTTCTAATCGATACCGCCTTAATGGATCAAATTTTCCTGCATTTGTGGCGCCACTGCCGACTTTTTGAAATCTGGCTTTTGGGGAATACAGAAAAAAATAAAAACGAAAGTGTGCGTTTGATCTTGTAGCTTTACTGCACGACATGAAAATCAACAGGCGAAGCCTACTTTTTCACAAGGCGCTTCAGGCTATCTTTAAGCACGCAAGTAATGTTAACTCCCTACGTGAGGTGAATTGGGGAGACACTAAATAGAAGACGATATATCTATACGATACTTTTCTACGCTGCGGTAATACATTTAGAGTTTTGTCGCTCTACGTGTCTCCCGATACATAAACATGCAATGCGATGCTTTACCACGCTTCCCTCTGCATAAACGTCTGCATTGTGATTTCACGCCGCATATGGAAATGAAAACAAAATCAAAGTGCGCCTTCTTCTTCTTCTTTTTTTTAATCATCCAGAAAAGTAGAATTCTGCAAGTTCGAGCTTGCAGAAACGTGGCTTTCTCTGCCAATGCCACGCAAGGCAGCGCTTTTTCGCCATGCCAGTTCTCACTATATGGACTCTCATCCACATCGCCACGACCGTTCAGCCCTCGCTATATTGTCATGTGCACTCATCTGCTTTCATCACGGTAAGGAGAGAGCGAACGCACGCACGGACGCGGCGCGTGCATGTCATCCAGCGTGACATCTCCGGGGAAAAAAAAAAGGACGACACACTCGACTGCTGTGGCAAGACAAGTCGACGCGGGTTGCACGCTCAGCCCGTCACTCGTGGCTTCTACAGCGCTCAAACACAACAAGGAGCGCGCCCTTCCACGTACAGAGCGAGCCTCGTAAAGCATTCACCGTGACAAGTGCCTGTATAGCGCGTCATAAGAGCTTCAAAAAAAAAAAAAAAAACGGATCGAGTCGGTCGGACTGACTGAATGACTGACGGGTGTCGGCAGACGGGACGGACTGTCCCCCTTGTCGCAGCAGATCGCGCGCGTAAAACGTCACCGGCGATTTTCCGTTGCCGCGCCGACGAATCCGGCCGGCCGTGGAGTCGGCGAGGCGAGGTGGGATTCGAACCCGGCGCCGGAGACACGCGCCGGTGGAGGAAGCCTTGAGACGCGGCGGTACATGGCGGCGAAGGACGGACAGGAGGAAGTAAACAGAACGAAACGCCCGCGGAAACGGGGCACGCGGTTTTTCTCTCTTATCTGTTTTTTTTTCTTTCTTCTTTTTCTTCCAAGCGCGTCGCTCCATCGAGCCAACGGCTGGAGACCAGACCGCCGAGAAGCGTGAGGGGAAACCAGGGCTCGTGGCAGGAGTGAAAACCCAGCGCTCGGAAATGAGGAAGAGAAGAGACGAAGGGGGGAGGGGGGAGGCGGAATCCAAAAAACGCGCCAAGGTGAAGAGGAACTTCGAGGCAGCCGCCGCCTTCCGGAAGTAATCAAGAACACATTTCCCCCGCCGCCATGGCCGCGGTTGATGCCGCGCGCACGACGTGGGACGGAAGACCGTGAAAAATAATTTTGAAAATTCGTTTCTCCGGAGGTTCTTTTTTTTTTTTTTTGTGTACCTTCCGTATAGCTGTCCCGTCTCTTCCCGGCGTTCTCCGAGGGGCCGAGTCGCGTGATAAGCCTCCTATAGCCGACCAACGCATGTTAAAAAGAAATGAAAAAAAAAAGAAAGAAAAGTTTGGTGAGGAGGAGGGTTCGAATCTGGAAAGGCGAAGCCGCGGGGAGTGGCGTGGAGGCTGTGTCGCGCTCCCTGTCCGGAAGAAGCAGAAGAAGATGCTGGCAAGGAAGTCGCTCTATTTATAAAAGGCTAGACGAGGAGGAACGCGTGCATCCGCGGTGTCGGCCGCGAGGGCGGGGGCGTTCTTTTTTTAAAAAAGTGAGTAATTAGGCAAAAGCGCGCGCGACCTAGAAGCCGCTTCTTTAAGAACTGGCGAAATGAAATTCCGGTGCCCCCCCTCCCCCCCGAAGAAAAAAAAAGAAAGTTGAGAAAGAAAACAAGAAAAAGAAACGGAGACATTGCACGTGCCAATGCGTGCTCCATCCATGCAGACCGCGCGGGAGACTTCCAGGGGAAGAAGGCGCTTTCCGAGCTCCGCGCGTGGGGAAGGAGCTCGCCACACGAGGTTCGAAGTTGGCCGAGAAAGAAGAGAAACCTTCTCTTATGGAGAGCTCGAGGCAGGCACGTGGTGTAAGAGGAGGAGAGGGGGCGGGGCTGCATGCGCTGCAGGCCGAGGGGGGGCGGTGGTGGTATACGCGCTCGAGACTTTTTAAGAAACTCTCCTCTGCTGTATACGGGCGCGAGCACAGGAGTCAACCTTGTGGCGCGTAGACTCGGGAGTGCTAGATGAATGAATGGAGGCCGCGGAGCTATAGTGGAGGCGCGAGATCGCGGCAAGTGGAGCGCACACGGCGCGGTGTGCTGGCGGGAGGACTCGGTCACGACGTCGGAGCCGCGCCGCCCTCCAAGGACCTTCCCTCGAGATCTTTAGACGAAACGCGCATGCGGCGGGAGTCGGTTGCAGCCCAATTCTGTACGGTGTCGCACCCCCCTCCATCTCTACACCCCCCTCCTCTTTATAGGACTTGCTCGCTCCAAAAAATTCGTCCCCACGAGGATAGGATGACTGCGGACCGCTTCCGGTTCCGGCCTGGTCGCACGAACGCGCGCCGAGATGGGAGGTATAGGGGGAGGAGGTGGTGAAATCAGCTTTTAAAAAATGAGCCCGCCGACAATTTCTAGATTTTTCTGGTTTCTCGTTACGTTTATTTTATTTTTTTTTCGTCCGCACGAAGGCATTGCGAAGGAGAAAGAAAGAGCGTTATAATTGGACCAATATCGAAGCAGGGAGCCCATGTGGAAGCGTCAGCTGGCGAAGGAGGGACGTTCCTATTCCTGTCGCGTGTACCGACCCATGGTCACATGCAGCCAGGGGTCCAGTTCGCGGGCACGATTATTAGTGGCCCCGCGTAACGCCGCGAGCGAGTACTATGTAGTACTCCATATAGTATACTGCTCTAATACTTGCCGAAGATGCTCGAGCGCATGATTTATATTGGCGCCACCGCCGCCTGTGACCTCCGCCTGTTATCGTACAATGGCGCTTTACGATCCTGTTAGAAGTCGATCATTGGATATTTATTTCAGTAACGCGCGGGCTGAGCTGTCAGCAGTTATTAATATCGGCTATACAGTACACTCTAAAAACGTTTACACCCTCAAGGGTGTTTTCTTGTCGCACTGGTAACACCCTTGCAGGGCCTTACCAAATTTATAGAAGCCGACAACGGAGCTCTAACTAGACGTGTGATGACAAAATACGTAGTTGAAAACTATGTAAACATTCTGACAGCCTTGGATGCACACAAATATCTGACAAGAGAATTTTACAGGGAGAGATGTGTAACTCTCGCATCGGATATTTTCGTGCGCCCAAGGCAGTCAGAATGATTACATAGCCTTCAACTACGTCTTCTGTCATCGGACGTCTAGATAGAGCTCCGTTGTCATCCTCTATAAATGTTTGTAAAGCCCTAACAGTTCAAAAATAACGTTACAGGCGGCGGTGGCGCGAAAATAAATCATGCGCTCGAGCATCTTCGGCAACTATTAGAGCAGTATACTATATGGAGTACTAAATAGTGCTCGCGCGCGTCGTTACGCGGGGTCACTAATAAAGATAATGAATTACCAACTAGCTCAAGCAACCACCCTAGCCCTAACAGTAATGGTGTTACCAGTGTATACACAGCCCGTTATGAAGACGTATATACACGTACGCTGTCCGCGCGCAAGTGCAATTCCACTATACCGCGCTGTTATGTATTGCCGACGAGCACGAGGTTGCTTATATGTCATGTGGTTTTCTTCTGTCTGTTTTTCGCAGAGGTCGTTCACGCTTATCCTGGAGGCGCTCCATCACAACAACTACACTGAACCTTGTGAGTATCACTCTTCTTCAATGTTAAGCTCCTGATACTTTATTTCGTCGTTCGATTCTTGCTTGCACGCAAAAAAAAAGAAGAAAGTTGGACCGTTGATTCAGAACACGTATTAGAAGACATCAATATTAGATTTTAGATAACGCGCTGTAAACTGGCCTGAAACTACAGGTTCGTTATGAGACAGTGGATGTGGACAGTGGAACAGTGGGTGGACAGTGGAGCAGTGTGTGTGTGAAGTCAGCGATTTCCTGCCACGTTAATCGAAGAACGCTGATATCTCAAACCGGTATAGGTTATACGTGTGTGGAGACTCAATGCGGCGTCTGTCGCGTCAGCGCGTTGTGTGCCCACGTGATCACCACATGCAGACGAAATGTTGGCGCAGGACTGAGGGTACCTACCCTCTCCTCTGGTTCTCTCGAGTCGTCATCATTTTCCAAGTACCCTACGGTCTACCAGAATTTGTAGTCGCACGCAAATTTCAGAAAAGGCTCCAAGTCCGCAGCGAACGCAACGGCGGCTATGACAATGACAAAATTTGTCGTACCGGAGTCAAGCGCCATATCTTCGTCAAAACTCGTCCTATATCCGAATCACATACAATCGACGCCTGGAGGGAGTCCCTCCGGCTTCTTAAACCTGAATTATTTCGCTAGATGGAACACGTGTATTTAAAGGAATGCTATATACACAGATTCCATCAGCACACTGCAAATGAGCGAAACGTATACCCTCGTGAGTTACCAAGTTCGCATTCAGGTATTCTCTCCATAACAAATTGCCGACATAAACTAGGCGGTGCGTCCAAACGCATACCTTTGAGGGTTGCAGTCAACGCCGCGCCGAAGCAGCAGCAGCAGCGACAGCAACAGCCACGTTGGCGCTGTCTAGACACGCGAACATCGGCGACGCGTCGCGGCTCCAGTTCACACGGGAAACCCCTTCAAGTGGAGCGAAATTAATGGCGCCACGTCTAGGGGGGAACAAAGATCGGCCCTTTTGTGCGAGCGAGACGCTGTATTATACACCAGGGAAGCACGTCTCTGCAGTCGTCCACGAGGCTGCATGCGGGCGACAAAGAAAGGAATACGTCCACGGGCTAACGACGCGAAGAGCCTGGAATACACTTTCGGATACTGCGCAAATTTCGTTGAACCGACGGTGAAAAAAAAAAAAAAGAAGAATTTAGAGCGGCACCACTCGGGGAGGAGTCTCAGAGGAGTCGCTTTGCGGAATGCGGGAGCGACGCATGGCGCAGTCGAAGAGATAGCGCGTGCGCTCCCGCCGACAGCGCCACCACGCGATCGCCGATAAGATCAGCTAGCAAGGGGGGGGGGGGGGGCTCTCGGCCGAAAGACAAATGGAGCTTTTTTTTTTTGCCTTTCTTCCCCCCCCCCCATTTCGTCCTTTTTAAGCAGTCTTACTTTGTGAGCGACCTCCTCCTTTGCTATTCTGAGCATCACCTGAAGGTCTTCCACGTAAGACTGAGAGAGCGCCGTCGCTGTATAGCTCCCGGGATCTGTCCGCACGTGTACTTTAGTTATTTCTTTTACGATTCTCCAAATTTACGTGGTTTCCCGAGAAGTCCGCTGCTCCCATTCCCGCGACGCTCTCCGACTGCTTCGCTTCCGAAAGCATGCCGATGTGGCTAAGAGACCCACCGCACGCAGCAGCTGTAACGATCGTCGGCCCAGCGCGCTTCCGTGGCTCCTCGAATCTCCCTTCTGTATGCGAAGACGCCGTGTACACCTTATCAGCAGCGCACGAAAGAGAAACTCTTCCATCAGCGCCACTATCAGAGCTGCTTGGTCATGTCAAATCTGGACAAGGATCTCCTCAGAAATGACCCTTTAAGTCCCGATTTCTTTTTCTTCTTTAGCATCCTTCTCGCGAGCCCCAGAAGTGCCTGAAAAGAACGGCTTCAGAGACTCCGCGCAGAAGCAAGGACAAGCTCCAACAAAATTGCACATAGTGGGGAAGTCGCTTCGCGTAAGTGCGGTTCGGAGTGCTTATGCACTGCTCCGAGCAAGTGTATATACAGACATTTAAAAAAGTCGAGTCTTCGCTGCATTACTCGCTTTCTGAGCCATTAACCGCGGCCGACGCATATCGCGAACAGGGCTCGAGATGGTTGCGAGTTCTGGCGATAAGGCTCAACATGAGAATTCTTCTCATGGCTTTCGGAGATGTTACCGCATGGCGCATAATGTAGCGGAAAGAATTGCCCGCACGTTCGCGTCCAGCGCTTGAAGCGTTTCGTGTGACCGCTGAAGTGGACTATAAAATATGTCAAACGAGACGTACGTGATTGTGATAATCAGAAATCAGCCGTATGATATAGCTGGTCCACAATATAGACAGCGGTCGACGATATTTTTTTTTTTTTCGTCTACCAGCATAAGAACGTCAAAATTCGTATTGGCTTGCGACGGCTGCTTAGGATGTCACTCTCTTCGTATCACGCTTTACTCCACTGAATATATAGGAATGAAGCGGCGGAGCAGCGATCCGAAGCCTGCACTGCGATTCCCGTGCGGAATATTATCCTTCGGCCATCGGCAATGCCATGCTGCATACAATAAATTCTAGTTACAATGAAATCACCTCATTCGAAGTTTTTCACGTTCTCGCGTTACTATAACTCCTTCGCCTCTAACAAAATACTGATTATAACGAAATCAATTTCCTGTCCAGATTACTTCGTTACAACGAGGGTTTACTGAAGTACCGTTCACGTGCTCCAGTTCTCGTCAGGTCCCCGAAACAGGGCTCGGCCAGTACTTCAATACGGGCACCAGCTGAGTTCTCCAGTGAAAGTTGTACATGTGTTTCGCTTGAAAAATATTGTTACTTTGTAGGTGGAGCTATGTTGTCAACTTTTAGTAGAGAAGCCAACGATAGCATTTCGGCTTCGGTAACTCAGGTCGCAAAATTTACCTGAATTCGTAGAGCAAGCTTACGAACAATTGAACTGTCGCACGTACTAAATGCCACATCTTGTACTCGTAAAGCACGCTGTCACTCCAAACACTTCATAAGTTCCACTCAGAATAAGTCTAACCTCGATATAACGAATATAATGGCTGTAACAAATTATCGGATATTACGAAATAAATGAGAAAAAGTATCACCGATATGCGTCTCATGTCATGATTATATGCTTACAACGAATATCGGACGTAAGACAATTTACTGTCGGATGCGACTTCGTAATAACGAGATTCGACCGGTGCTGCAATGAGTCACGCGGCAATGCATTGCCTGGTCGGTATTAACGAATAGCCGGAAATCGGCGCATGTCGGGAGCATATGGTGCTGGCATTTTCGCCCGACAAAAAAAGAACGGCTTTGACAGCCACTCTTCGTTAACGGCTGTAACGTGCGTACCCATACGCATCACCGGGAGAGAATAAGGGTCCGCGCAGGCACAAGGGGTCCGCTAGTTTGTCGCTCGGTCATCGACCCGTCAACCCTGACCTTGCCCCACGTGTATCTCGAGCACACACACGCACACACAAAAAAAAAAAAAACCTCAGTTCCTCTTGCCACTGTCATTTTTTTTTTTTTCATCTCCCCCAACACCGCGCGTCTCTCCTATAGTGATGCCAGCCATGCCGTGTTTTAGGCATCACTTATTCGCCGCCTTTTTTTGTCGCCGTTGTTTTGCCAGCGGGGATGTCCAAACACGTGGCAGTCGACACGCAAGAGAACGCCCACATACACAACAGCCGACGCCGTACAGTAAGGAACCTGCGTGGGTAAGAAGAGGAGGGGGAGGGGGGCTGCTTGTCGCATACGCAACCATACGCAACGCCCTTTTTATTTTTCCCTCCTCGGCCCATCTACGCGGGAGCCATGGCCGAGAACAGAGTCCCAAAATAATACCGTCCCAATCGCTTTGGCCGCAAGCGCAGGCACTAGCAGGTCCGCGTGCTTTTTTTAGGGAACCCGGAAGGAACACTGTCCCTCTCTCGCCGATGTGGGGACAAAAGACGCGACCAAAAAGAAAAAAAAAAGCGACAGAGACGAAAAAAAAAAAAAGTGTCCTGTGTTGCTGTCAGCTTCCGGCGGGCAAGCGGTGATCCCTGCGTCCTCTACGCCAGCAGCATCTAAATAATGCGTGTTCCAACTCTGCGGCGGAGGAGCCCCGTCAACTTGCCCAACGGGGCGAGGGGTCAAAGGTCGAATCGGCGGCGAGTGCGGGATCCGCGCTGTTCACGTGTTCTCTCGAGCACACGCTCCTCTTTCTTTTTTTGTGCAAATAGCCGGAGAAGATGAGCGGGTAAATTAACGACGCAACGAACGACAGAAGTTTCGTCAAGCAGCGATGATCACTTTCCACGCGTATTCGCTCAGCGAGTATAACAACAACAATAAAAAGAAAAAGGTAAACGGCGAAGTTTAGGAGGGAAATAAGGGGAAAAGAAGCGATTTATATTTAAGAATAGTGGGGGGAGAAGGAGACAAAAAGGAAATGGAGACACGACCGAGAATGGTGTCTTCGTGTCGTTTTTCAATTAAATCACGAGCCAACTCTCACATTTTAACACTCTTAAGCATGTAAATCAGTTCGTCGCCAGACAGACAACCTAAGGGTACTGTGCCTACACCATGGGGTGCTATATAGAACCATACAGAGGAAGGACACCCAGCAAAATAAAGTTGAGGTGTCGGATAGCGTGCAAGTCCGCATTAGCACCCGTCTACATGGGTGTCAAAAGGGTGTGGGCGCTCCATTTACTATTGAGGCTTCAGCTGTCCATATATATATATATATAAGGAAGAACAAGCAGCGCGGACGGGATTCTGAGAACCGAGATCAGGGAACCGCCTTTCTTTTCCTCGGTTAGGCCAACGTGGTCTCCCACAGAGCGCGCGCACGGTTGGCGAGTCGCATGCGACGGCAGCGTTTTCTTCTTTTTTTTCCTAAACCCGAACACAAGTGCGCGCAAAGTGCTCGACGCGTGAGCTCTGCCCGCCGCCTGTCCCTGCATGGAGAACGTCGTTTGTTTTAGAAAAAAAATGGGAAGGCGCCGAGAGGCCTGCAGCGACAAAGGGAGGTGCTTGTGTAGCGAGTCGTGGGTGTTCCCGACATCGCACGTGTCGAGGTAATTTAGCGAGAATTCGCCGTTTTCTCTTGGTTGCGCCCCTAATCGCCGGTTGCTTTTTTTTTTTTTTAGGTTGGATTTGAGTCGCGCCTCTTGCTGTATAACCCGTGCTTGAGACATATCAACACGGTGTGCGCGCTCTGTGCGGGCTGGGGGCTTCCACTAGGAAGCAAACCGAAACTGAAGTGGCATGCCGGGGACATTTAAGATAATTTATATACGTAGCGCACACACACAAAAAAAGACGAGGACAACGAGATTAGACAGACAGACAGACAGACAGACAGACAGACAGACAGACAGACAGACAGACAGACAGACAGACAGACAGACAGACAGACAGACAGATAGATAGATAGATAGATAGATAGATAGATAGATAGATAGATAGATGACGACACGACACGTAGCGCACTTTCAAGGACCCAAGCCACAACACTTGTGGTCAAAGAAACAAAATATTTGAAGGGTGTATTAGTAAGCTACCCTTCTACACAATACCAAAAAAGCCACCCTGACTTTGCAAGAAAAAAAAAAAGAACGAAAGACGGGTGGCGACGTCGCCGGCACCTTCCCACACCAAGCAGCACGCCGTGACGTTCACGGATTTGACGGCGCCTGCATGCTCGGTCGGGCCTAGGTAATTTCTTATTGGTACACATCGACTGCATCGTGTCGAAAAAGAGTAAAATACTGGAATTAGAAGTTGCGCAAGTTGCGAGTACTTTTACCGAGTCACAACGGCCAAAATACGAAAAATAAGTATTTCGAAATTTGTGACGTCACACTGACGCTACGGAGCAAAACTTAAGAAAGAAATTGAACCTTGACGTTATTTCTTTTCTTTTAATAGTGAACCTATTACACTATACTATTAACCATTGCTCTTGCGGGTTCCGGTGCCAAAAGAAGAGTCGTGGCTGCCATAGGCTCGATTACGTCAACGCTGAGGAGGAAGTGTCTAATGCTCTCAGAGTAGTCGAAGATTGCTATAGTATAGCCCTGCAGCAAGTGGAGGGTCCCCGCGTGCGCCCCCTCCGTGGTTACCGGTTAGGACAGACAAAAAAAAAAAAAAAAAAAGGAGGAGGCGCAGGCCGCATGGAGCGCAGCTTCCAGCGAACAAATTTACGCGTAAATGGTTTCAACGTCAGAAGTTCACGTGTCGCCGCGTGAAGCAAGTGTTATTAAGCTGTACGACAACCACATTGTGGCGGATCGTCGTTGTCACTGGCCGCACTCTTAAATATCTGTGGTCAGGAACAACAACTCTTAATTCCTATGTATCATTGGAGCGTCTACACTTTCGTCGCTATATACCGCCCGGCATCAGTGCCGTCGAAACACACGGAATACGCCTTTAAACTTATGCCACTGCCGGCACACACGTAGCGCGAGCTGCCTTCAGTGATTGGATACATAGTTTCGTATTTTATACAAAAACTCTGCGTTTAGAGCGTGGCCTCATAGATCGGGCGGCGCGCGTAGGTATGTCACGGTTAGGAACTTTCAGGATTAAAGTTTTTCTTTTCTCGATATGGCCGGCATTCGCGCAGAGTCGCCCTGTTGCTCTTCTTTTTTGTGCCCCTGCCACGTGTGTCCACGTCGCTTTGTGCCTATGTACAAACCCCCTTTCTTTTTGTGTGTCCCGCAGACGTGGACCGGCCCATCGAGCGGCTCGCCTACTCGGGCCTGGTGCTGCCCAGCGAGGAGTGGCACACGCTGCGGCACCCGGGCCGAGCCGCGCAGCTCTCGTACCGCATACGGGTCACGTGCGCGGCCAACTACTACGGGCCGAGCTGCTGGACGCTGTGCAAGCCGCGCGACGACCGCTTCGGCCACTACCGGTGCTCGCGCGACGGCTCCAAGCTGTGCCGGCCGGGCTGGTCGGGCGCCACGTGCGAGACGCCCGTGTGCCGCCGCGGCTGCCACCCCGTGCACGGCTACTGCGAGCGGCCCGGCGAGTGCGTCTGCCGGCCGGGCTGGAAGTCCGAGCTGTGCGACCACTGCGCCCCCTACCCCGGCTGCCGGCACGGATACTGCAACAACACGCCCTGGCAGGTGAGCGGGCGAGCTGCATTCGTCGGGGCAAGCGGAACGGCTATAGCAGCCCGCAGGGATTTCCATATATACGCAGTTAGCTTTACCTGACGCTGCGACGTGCGTTCACAGGGATCGCTACCGAGAGTCCGCAGAGACAGAACCCTTTGTTCAAGAACAGAGAGATCGAAGGATAGCGTAGAGCCTGCGGAGGCTTGCGTAAAGGCACTCGGAATGATGTTCCGCTCTTCCTTATTGCACTCAAACGCATTTGTGGAGATTATAGCTGCAACTTCGTTTAATTACGCGGCTTTCTGGGTTTCGCAAGACAAAATTTATCAGTCTCGCTGTATTAGTGTTTAAACTGAGCCCAGATCGCTACCTGCAAGGTCTCGCGTTGACACATCTGCGCCTGAGTGTTCTTTGCGCGAACGAACGTAACCTCACATGACACATACCCGGATTAGGACCTCACAATGTTCCCCGGAGTCACGGCCAGGCGCGCCCGAGTGTACTGGACGAATGAGCTCCCAATACAGTTGGCGAGTTAAAGTGAATAAAATTCAAAATTCGGCCGCTGAGGCGTACATTACGACGTTCATCGCCGTCCAGATGCAAATAAATAAATAAATAAATAAATAAATAAATAAATAAATAAATAAATCTGAAGCGAAGGTACGCCACCAGCTATACAACCCTTAATAAATAAGGAAAAAAGAGGAGGCGATAGAAGCCTTACAGGTGCGACCTCTGGCGAGCTTCCTCTATTGTCATGCCAGCCGTGGCGATGCAGTACAGTTGGCCCGATTGCACCCTTCCATTTTTGCGCTGCTATCTGGGTGTCACGCTCTCGCGACGGTGCGGGGAACACCGTGGCTCGTTCTCGCCTTCCCCTTGTGTGCCAGCATTTCTTGCGTGTACACACACGTTCGCGAGCCGTACATGTGTACGAGTTCCAGAGACCGAACCCCGTTCCGCGCGCAGTGCATCTGCGACCTGAACTGGGGCGGCATCCTGTGCGACCAGGACCTGAACTACTGCGGCACCCACGAGCCGTGCATGAACGGCGGAACCTGCGAGCACACGGCGGGGCCGCAGCACTACCTGTGCCGCTGCCGGCCGGGCTTCTCCGGCACCAACTGCGAGCTGGGCCGCGGGCCGCAGGGCTGCCTGCCGGCCGCCTGCCTCAACGGCGGCAGCTGCGTCCAGCGCAACGGCACCTGGGCGTGCGCCTGCTCGCCCGGATGGACCGGATCCAGATGCCAGGTAACGTGTAACGCCTCGTACATACTCAGTGCATGTGAAAGTGCGGTACAGACTCATGTTTTCCCTCTCTCTCTCTCTTTAACTTCCCGTTCCCCTCCCCACGTGTAGGGTAGCAAACTGGACTCAGTCTGGTTCCCTGCCTCTCCTTCTTCTCTCTCTCTCTCTCTCTCATATATATCGTCTGCTGTAGATGTTAGTGGTGGTCGAATGAGTTCACTCGTGTGACGACAAAAACTATAGTCGACCTTAAGTGTGTCGCTTCGTCGAATGAGCTTCGCTTGAGTGACACGGGCAGAAGAAAGCACCGAATAAACGAAACTTACAGTGTTGGAAAACTGTCGCGTTAATAAGCGTTACCGTGAGGCATCCATTTACAGTTTTCATTCGACGAGCCTCCGGTAATTAGGCATATAGTTTTACCCTTACATCTATATCTACTGCACTGCCACTTCTCCCCACTGCATGCGACTCCCCGCTGCAGCTCAACTTCGGGCTGCGTTTCCCCAACTTCGGAGCGAGCCAGGGACTTGGCGTCGTCTATAAAATGCAGTTCACTGTCAGCTCCCTGCATATTGCAGCCTAAGTTTCCACACTTGCAAGTCCTTGCATTGCGTTGACTTACCTGCATGCAACTGCAGGAATATATCGAGGGGCGGACGCTTCACACCTGTATACATGTAAGCAGCTCACGAAGTTGAAGGTAGCGGTGTGTTCTAAATATTGTCTTTAGTAAGACCCAAGGCACAGGTTGCTGATCGGTACCAAACACTGGACACGAACGCGTACACATCGCGACGCACATGCCGCCGATTCGTGTATACGCATACACGCAATGCCACATGGTGACGTTAGGCCTAACGCCTAAATTTTATTCCATTCTCATATTCGCGGTACCCTTTTGGCATCGCCCGTCACTCACCACAATCTTGGCTTCGACAAACAGCGATAACGGAAATGACAGACAGGAGATAGGGGTGCATATAAACCACTCACCCCAAGTGTCCCACTACATCTATTCGTTGACCGTCTAAAAAGGTCACGCTCACATCACGCGGAACATATAGCATGCTCTGTTTCCCTTTACCTTCTAACATATTGCGTCCACGTCTATGTATACGTACTGCATGTCGACCCCTCCAAGTAGTCCCGGGAGCGCACCTCTGTTGGGTGCAATCAAGCAATAGATCACGAGATAAACGATAAAAAAACACGTACATCGTCTCTCAGTTCACAGGTATAACGCACAAAGACGGCCCAATGGAACAGCGCGCATGATACTCAACAGATCCTTTGAATTCATAATGGGAACAGCGCGAACAAGACGACGACGGAGTGAAAGGACACAGGACGAGCCCTGACCTGTGTCCTTTCACTCCGTCGTCGTCTTGTTCGCGCTGTTCCCATTATGAATGTATACCAACTCGCCTAACTTCCCACTCTAAGGTCCTTTGAAGTTCCGTTCACTGAATAGTCACGGCACATATCTGTGGTCGCGCAGGAGCTGAGCGGCTGCCTGGCGCGTCCGTGCCAGAATGGCGGCGACTGCGTGGCGTCGCCGCAGCCTCCGGGCTTCCGGTGCATCTGCCCCGTGGGCTACGGAGGCGCCCGGTGCGAACGCGACGAGGACCCGTGCCACCCGAACCCGTGCGCGCACGGCGCCTCCTGCTTCAGCCTCGGCTCGCACGACTACTACTGTCACTGCACCGACCGCTACCAGGTATGTGTATACGCATACACTTGCACGTCGCCGCCTAAGAATGTCAAACACACTTATGAGTGAAACGAGGGTGTTCTTTTTTCTTTGTTTGTTTGTTTGTTGCATCCATGCAAACACGCTTACAACTAAATTCTTACAACACCTTCCTTGCCTCGGAGTGTTTGAAGAGGAAGCGCCCTTGCAGCACCCCTGTGCTTGCACTTTAGTACGAGGTTGCACGCTCCGGCGCTCATCTTTGTCCCGCAACGAGAATCGTCGTCTACCGTGCGTGCCTTTCCTTTCTTTAACGAAGCGCTTCCCGGTATTTCCAGGTCGCGAACGGAACGGGCGTTATCAGCGTGACATATGTCATTCTTGGCGGGAAAGTAGCGAGCGCAGAGTTTTCCAGAAAGGAAACGCGAGCAAGGCGTTTATTATTGTGGTGCTAAGATACGCCACAAAATGCGTGAACTGTTTTAGAGCTTACATGTTATATTCTCATTTTAAGGGTGTAAATGAACACGCTAGTCTACAAATAAGTGTTTTATTTCTCTTTTTGGCAGATTACGCATTTTAGGTTGGGTATATGTACACGAAACATAACGTTATATCAAACCGAAAAAAGTTAAGCCTCTTATGAACCAATCAGGCCAACAAAGACTACTACTTAACCCTGTACATTTCTGTATATAGTTGCAGCTAATAATGTGTGCTGCCTGTACATATACATGTGTGTATACAAATCCACACATACCTGTATACACTGCTTTATCCAGCTGGGTTACCTGTCTTAAAGGAAACATATTTATTAAATATATCCTATGGTAGGTATCCCAGTTCTGTCACATCAGCATTGATGACTTTAATAACCTTCGTTTAAAGGTGTTGCGCAAACACCTTTTGCATGCGGTGCCCCTAACACCTCGAAAGGCTATCAACCCCGGGACAAGATATTCACACCTTGAAGTGTGTTCTTTTCAGAGTGTAGCGTATACTTTCCCGCAGCGTCCTGACGAAGCCGCGAAAGGTCGCTTATCCGGAGTCAAAGCTGCACTTTTACAAAGTAAAACCACCGAAAGGGGTTCAACGCTTACGTCATGCGACAATGTAGCCTTTGATAACCTACAAGGCGTGTGTCTGAGGGCGCGCCAGTCTGAGCAGGCGGCGTTCCAACGCGCAACACCGTAAAAATGTTGGCAGTATTAAGGTTGCTATCCATGAAACCAAAGTACTCTCGGTGGTATAAAAACGTACAGCGAAAAATTCTTACGCCCTTGTGTGCGCTTTTGGTTTGTTCCATTGGTGAACACCCTTAACCTTAAATGTCAAAAAAAAAAAAAAAAAGGAATTAACGCGAATGACGCGAGCCGGCAAGCCACGTGTGCTCGCACGATCAAGCTTCTCATTGGCTGGCGCCTGTTGAAGCTTCCACTCTGCCTTCGCTGGTCGTACCGTCCCATAATCCCGCTTTTTTTTTCTATTTTTACCACCGCAGTGCCTCCAATCCATACAACGTAACATACGAAAATACGTGGCTAGGAAACGTTTCGGCATACACCTTTGAGGGCAGCGCCTGACCCCTTTTCCTGCATTAGTTCCCGAAGCGAGTTCGCACCCCTGACCCCTGCCCGCGCCGCGCTCCTCGCAGGGCAAGAACTGCACGCAGGACCGACCGTGCGGCGGTCCCGGCGGCCAGCCGTGCTCGCCCCCGGCCTCCCTGCAGGGCTGTGCGGCCGTCGAAGAGCACGGCGGCGGGGCCTCGGTGTGCGGCCCGCACGGCCGCTGCGTCGCCACCGGCAGCGCGGCGGCGGCGGCGGCCACGTCGAGCTGCGTCTGCGACGCCGGATACACGGGCCGCTACTGTCACGAGAGTAAGCGTGCACACTTGTTCCGACTTTGCGGGGAGGAAAAAAAAAAAGCTGCATTTATTTGTCATTCAGACGCAGAAACTGAAATTTACGAGTGTGCTGGAAAGTTCGCAGTGCCAAGTTGTTTTTAAATACGGACCTCAATTTCAACGACGTACAGCACGAAGGACAAGGACGGCGACAGACGACATACACTGGCCGTCCTTGTCCTTCGCGCTGTACGTCGTTTTTATCATGAAACCACCCTAGCTCGATTTCAAGTTACAGTCTTAGGCGGAGAAGAAAATCCGCTTTATAGCGGAATCCCTGGTCTGTATATCTTTTTCTCTTTTTTTTTTTTTGCTCACGGGCGTACAATCGTAAGGTCGGTAGAGGCAATCAGCGGAACCTCCACAAAGACTGTTGGCATGAACGCGGCTTTCGCGTTTAACTGCTGTGAACCGCTTTATCAGTTGGTGCCGGTGAATCGAACGGGGCTCGAACTTTTTCCATGCCCTGCCTGCGACGATTAAAAGTGCTTTTCGCGCGGTCTGCCTCAGAGTAAAACACATTTTATGCGGCATATTCCGAAGACTATCCCCCCGTAAAAAGCCATTGAAGATTGCTAGGATACATCGAATTTCGTTCTGCGTACGGCCAGATTTTAATGCAGTAAAGGAAGTATAGAGGTGCAAAAGCACAAGAACTTCAGATGCATATTTAGAACAAAATATACCATTCATTCGCGACATGCCGAACTTGGCGTATCACCAAAGCGGCCATGCGCTATGTTGCTTTTGAAGTTGGCTTTTCCTAGCTGCTTAGAGTCATACGGTGGAGTTGGACGTTTTGGTAATGTTGAATTCCAATGGCGGAGTCGGAGCAAGTTTTTCTGCTCGTTTCGGAGCAAGTTTGTTCCAATGGCAGACTGAGGGCGGGAGTAAGGTGTTCCAATGAGAGAGTCGGAGGGGATTCAGAGCGGGAGTCAGTCCGTGGAGCAGAAAAAGATGCTCCGCCAAAATCGGCGGAGTGGACCGGAACTCTGCGTGACGTATTTCCTTTACCACGTTTGTCTGCTAGGAGGCGCCATTGGTCACGACTCGCGAGGAAGCAAAAGCTGCTGCACGCTTGGCGAGATATCCATTCCGCGCTTTTAAAAAAACAACAGGTGAACGGCGCTGAAGAGACAAGTCACCGGTGCAGCGGTGCTGGGAGCAAACAGCGGAATGAAATGACAACACGCAAGGTATCCTGGGTAACTCGGTGATAGAACTTCCGCTTCCGCATTGCTCCGGCGGCGCAGGTTGTGTTCCACTCGCGGATCTGAAGGCGTTGCTCTGCGCCAGAGTCGAGTGCTCGCTCGCGGAGTCCGTCGGCTGCTCCGACTCCGCCATTGGAATTCAACATAAGTGAATGCGGCAATGTCGTCCTACATGGATGAGGCGAGTTATTGGTGCACCTGTAAGAATTTTGTTGGTAACTTTTTCGCGACACTGATAAAAAAAATTGTTTTGGGCATTTTCGGTGATAACGACAAAACTTCACGCCAATCATCAACACGTGAGGCTGCAGGACGCAGCATAACTCACTCTTCGGCTCTTCTGGAACCCCCACTTTGCGTGGGCGGCTGTGTTGCCGAGACATTTAGATCGATCCCGATATCAATGCCCGATGTATACTCTCGCAAGGATTTTAATGTTGTACCATATCTCAGTAGGTCTATAAGGAAGCTATATATCGCTGGATTTTGACAATCGTATCCTTCTATGGTTCCGCCCTTCTTTCTCATTCCGATCAATTACAAATTCCTCCGTGATCATAGCATTTTCCTTCGTCCTATCACGTATACAACAGAGTACACATCGTGAGCTCATTTTTGGGGAAGCTCCCACGTCAAAACACCGCTTCAATGAAAATTCCGGAGAAGCCCGCCGCCGCACCTGTACATCGGCTGTACCAGTGCCGTTCAGGAATGCAAACAAAAGCGAATAGAAATGTTATCAGCTGCCACGCGAGAAGAAAAACGCGCTCGGGAGGGAATCATTTTTTTCCTCGCACCTGCAGCTACGTAGGCGCAGGCCAAGACGGCGGGGATATAGCCTCTCGCGGGTAGGGGCGTATACCGCACTAAGCGCTTTTCTCAAATGCGCTTTTTACGACGTCGCTCGTTACAGCGAGCCTCGCAATGAGCTGCCTTTTCTCGGCGGCGGTGGCGCTTCATTCGCTCCCTCGCCATTTCTTTGCCACCGTGCTGGCGGAGGTAAAGTGTAGCCCGTGGAGCGGCGGCTGCTCTCGCAATGGGCAGCGCGATCGCAGTACGAGAGGGAATCTCGCGAGGCCCCACAAAGAACCAGAGAGCGCTTCGGTGGCAGCGGCGGCGGCGCGCTGAGTGGTGCCCGGTCGCTTATTGACTCTCTTTCTTGGAAGAAGAGCCCTTCGCCTCCTGGCCGCCCTGTGCAGGAGTGCCACCGCCATACGCGCTCGTTTCGGCTGCCCCGCGCGAGGGCACAATGCACGCCGCGGGACTTCCATCGTTTGCTCCTTGGCGGTCCACTTGTCGTGATGTTTACGCGGTTGGGAGTCAATTCTGCGGCGAATCAGCGGCCTAGGCTCATGAACCACGCTCCGTATACTCCACTTTCGAGGTGGTGTATTGTCGATGACCGTTCGGCGGGAAGGTGCAAGCTAATGGAATTCTGGAACTTTAATTCCGATAGAGTTGCATATGCCTTTAGCAAAGGTGAACGTATTTCATTTCCTTTTCTTTTTTTTTGGCCGAGGTAGCGAACTGTGATTTCCTTACGATGTCAGACGTCACACGTGGTCTGTTGCTCCTTGTTCATAGGACGGAGAGGGAAAAGAGAAATGTGGATGACAAGGGAAGGAGAGTCGGGACTACCTTGTTAAGAGGGCATGAGAAGAGTAGTCGCACAACCCTCTGCACAAAGGCAAATGCTTCGCACTCAACCGAGACTGCTGCTACAAACATACGATAACCGCACAAAGTGCTGGAAGCGAGTCATTAAATGAGCACGATCGGCGCGGCGCGTCTGCCGAGAGAAAAATGTAACCTCTTCTGGAACCCGACCAGAGTCTGCGCGTTGGATTATTGACAGAGGGAGGGACAGAATAAACTGACGTGCAGACGATACACCTACCGCTGGACAAGCTCGAGATAAGGGCCGCCAAAGCAGACGACACTACAGCATGCAGGCCCGTGACCTCACGAGGCCTAGCGCGGCAGGTCTCCGGCCAGACCAGTGACCATCGAAACGAGCGCGTGGCCAGTGTATATAAACACCGCCGGAAGGGCTGCAGGAGATAAAACGAAAGCACTGGCCGGGAGAGAGGGGGAGGGGGCGTCGCGCGGCAGGGCGCGCATACGCGCTTCAATTACGCTCCACAGTAGCCGACGCGTGTTGAGACCGCGCCGCCGCCGATTCTCTGGAACAACTGTAGTGGGCGGAGGGGGGGGGGGGGGTTGAGGGCGCGCTCTTTGTAGCCCGCTTGTCGTTCCGTGCGCGGGTGGCAGGCGCGGGTGAAGGGCAGAAGATCGAAACGTCGCCCGACCTGCGATGCAGGGAGCGCGCGCGAGAGGCGGGGGTCTTCTCTCGCCGCCGCCGCCCAGAAGCCGGCCGTGGGCTCCGCTCCCGCTTCCAACCGGATGCGGCGCGCCGAGAATGGAATGCCGCTCCTCCGGTTGTTCTCTCGGCCTCAACGCGCGCAAGTGGCGGCGCGGGGGCTCCAGCCGCGCTGGACACTGGAGCACGCGCGCGCCTGTCACTTCGCAAACGAGCTGCTCGGCCCAAAGAACGGCCGCTGCTACCAGCCGCTCCCTTCTTCCCTCCCGCATCACCCCCCCCCCTCCCTCCATTCAGCCTCACGGTATCCGAACCCCTCTCGCCGTGTTCAGATGAAACGCGATCATCGAAGTCCGCCCAGCTCGTTCACCGCACGGCTACTCGGCAGGGGCAGCAGAGACACGCGTCTGCGTCTCTGTGCCCTTGGCGTTGCGCATATAGTGGGTGCAAATAACTCTCAGTTGGGGCGAGGTTAGGGCGACGTGGGCACGCAGCATGTGCATCGTTTAGACCAGTGGTACACAAAAAACCTAATTAACACACTCACTAAGATCATAGCTTCTCCAAATGAGATGATGGAGCTTGCGGGAAATATCGAAACCACGAATAAGAATGTTGTCACTGGATTTCTTTCTTTTACAAGATGCTGCATTTCTGTCTGCAACCAATTCTCCATGCACATTGATCTGATGAAATGAATGCTGCACGCAAATATTATTTTAGCTCATGCTAAATGTCCCTTGCCGTTGTTGCATTGCAGACATCAATGACTGTGCTCATCAACCGTGCGTAAATGGAGGAACTTGTGTGGATGCAGTCAACAGCTACAAGTGCATCTGCCCAGAGGGATGGGAAGGCCCACACTGTAGCAAAAGTATGTGAAATTCTGCTCTCACAAAGTATACAAGTATCATTCTGTTTCACTCCTGCATGCACGTTGCATAGCTGATTAGCTGATGCATGCTGTCCAACTGGATTTAAGAACTTACTCTTGGAAGATATACACTATCTTTGTGCAAAAGACACCAAACTGGTCAGCCAGTTTTGTAAAATTGGATACTATCCAGCGTTACTGGGCAACACATTTGCGATGTAGTCTCACCAACACAGTAGGACGATGTCTATAATGCGGTGTTACATTTTTAGATCGAGACGAATGCCAACCTAATCCATGCCACAATGGAGGCAGATGTACAGACTTGATTGCCGACTTCCTTTGTGAATGTCAAGGAACGTGGAAAGGGAAGACCTGCAACCTCCGTGAGTATACTTCCTGTCAGCACATACAAACAACCACAGAGCGAGCTGCCACAAGAGTGCAATACAAATTTATTTTAGTCTTATCCCCATGGCTGCTTGATTACAAACTTACACCTCTTGACACTGTTCCAGGGGATTCTCACTGTGATAGTGACACATGCCTCAATGGTGGTACCTGTGAAGACATTGGCGACACCTTCATCTGCCATTGCCCAGAAAACTACCATGGTCACACATGTCAAATTGGTGAGTACTCTTGAGCCACCTGTGCCACAGAATCGTAAACTAGAGTTTCTGCACAAAGGCAACAACATGGGGAGGTATTTATTCTGTAAGAGTCCACCTGGAGGACATGTCCATTTCGTCTGCTGCTGAAGTGCTGATTGGCTGTGGTGCCTTGCTGCTGTAGATGCACAGCCAAGCCCAGCCAATAAGAATTTCAACAGCAGAGAAAATGTACATGCACACTGGGTGGACTTTGACAAAATACCTCCCCTGGTCACACAGCCTGCTTTTACTTGCTACAGGTTCTATCAAGCTTGACCTTGATGTTTTATTTATTACATTATCTCAAAATTGCACATCCCTCCCGACCATCCTGCTGAACATGCATAGTCTCAATTCAGGGATGGCATCTATAAACCATACAACCAAAATTAATGGCAGAAATATATAAAATACCACACACAAGGATGGCCTGGTTGTAGCCAAATTCTTAGTCTGGTCACTTCTTGTTTCGAGGGTCTCAGTAATTTTATATGTAATATGCACCGTCTTTATGAAATTAAATAAAGCCACTGCACCCATCACCACAGTTGACTCTGGAATGTTCAGTCAGCATCCAGTTGCATTTGCATTATTTGAAAGCTCTGGAGAAGAAGGTTCATGGTTGTCCTCATTCACCCTCCAATGCTTTGCGGCACCAGGGCCCTGATGAGCACAGCATGATGCAACCAGGATTCAGCAGTGTTCATGCTCTCATAGGCTTTGTTTTTTCTGACAAAGGCTTCACATTCAAAATGTGGTAATTCACGTGGCTGGTGACAATGAAAACATTGCAAGTGGCTCTCCACAATGGTGATGTAAAAGTTCATTTCTCCCACTTGCAGCTAAGGTCAATGGCTGCGAGTCCAACCCATGCCAGAATGGAGCCACGTGTGTTAACAGTGGCCGTGGTTTCTCCTGCATGTGCAGAGAAGGTTTTGAAGGACCACTCTGCCAGCAAAGTAAGTGCCTGTAGCATCAAACACTGACTCGCATGGTATTAACCCAGCTTTTCCCTACTGTTTCACTACAGCCATTTAATTTCTTCATTTAAAAAGCTATGTCAGAAGGAGTTGTCAAAAGGACTTGTCTAGCAATGTCAAAGAGATGCTCTTCAACAAACAGTCTACAGTGTATGCTACAGAGGTGATGAGGCATACACACAGCTCAGCTATTGAGAATTGCTATTAATAATTGCAGTTCAGCCTCGCCACATACTGTACCCTAATGTTGACTGATTACTTCTGCATAGCTGGAATGGCTTTGAAGGTTTTTTTGTTCTGTTTCAAGCTTGCTGTGAATAAAATGAGAGATTGCCTGCCATTGTGGTGATAGGAAATGATCAAATGAAAAATGGTGTGCCCCAAGTAACCTGCTGTCCATAGGGAAAATATATATATATATATATATATATATATATATATATATATATATATATATATATATATATATATATATATATATATATATATAACGGACTTGCTTTGCTCTCGTTTGTTTTTACAATGTTGATTATACCAAACTAGAAAATCTGGAAGTGTTAGACATTTTCATCTCTTGATTATAATATAGTGGCTGATAAGCATTAAGATAAGCATCTCAGAATTGAATCCAAGATAGCAATTGTTGTCTGACATGGAGCTGTGAGCATATAAATTCTCCTTCGCAATATATTCCCAAACATATTCCTAGAGTCAGTGTTGACCCGCTGCTGTACAATGTGCGACTGCCCTGTGCAGATGTGGACGACTGCGCTTCATCGCCCTGCCACAATGGTGGTCGTTGCATTGACGGAGTGAACTGGTTCCGGTGCGAATGTGCACGTGGTTTTGCTGGCCCTGACTGCCGCATCAATGTCGATGAGTGTGCTTCGAATCCATGTGCCCCGGGCAGTGTCTGTGTGGATGCCATTGGAGACTTCGAGTGCCGCTGTCCACCTGGCCGTACGGGCAAGCGATGCAACGTTGGTGAGTCCCTCTCTTTTATTCCCCTTTATTTTTCTTTTGAGGGGGAGGAGGGCACAGCAATGTAGCAACACAAATGCATTTCAGTTCAAATAAATAATGGCTGCGTGGGCTACAAACAAGAAATTTTAACCTCTTGAAACTTCTGTGTGCTCATGGGTGCATCATCGTGTGTGCACAATGCTTCAATTTACACGTAAATATGAAACATCCAAAGTAGAGGCTCTTCTCATTCATAGAATATTATAGCTAAGGAAAAAGAAATGAGATAACTGAATTGCCGCACATATGCAATTATGTTGCATTCTCATCTGAAGTGATCATCAGGCGCTGCTGTTTAAACATGTATCGCATTAGCCTACAATTTCAAAATTACTTGTGCTGTGCATCCACCACAATGGATATGTAGCCATGAAAAGCTCATGCCAGAGTGAATTCTCAGTTGCAAATAGTATTAAATGTTATGCGATTCCTTTTTCTTTTCAGTACTTGTCACTCCAGCCACCTATCAGCCCTGTGAATGGAAAGGCATCATGTACCCCGAAGGAAGTCGATGGCAAGAAGACTGTTCTCTTTGCAGCTGTCATTCTGGAGCCGTGACTTGCATTCCAGTGAGTTCCTTACCTGTGACTGGCACATCTGACTACCTAGAGCAAACACGACGATGCCACCTGCTCGGCTAAGCAATGACTGCTGCAGAAAGCACACACAGATATAAGCTATCGAAACACAAATGCCCACCATCCTAAGGAGAAACAAAATGAACATTTTTTAAAAGCCTTTGTGAGCCCGACTGGAACTTTCATCTTGCATACAGTGCCTGTCCATTAACAGGTTAACAAGTAGTGCAATGCTAACAGCAAGCAACAAACCACACTGCATGAGACCATTGTTGATTTGGAACCCTCTCAATGTTCAAGGACAAAATCAGAACTGAAGGGCAACACCCCTGTCAATTCCTCTCATCGCCAGATATCTTACAATCTTCCAGGCAGCTTTGGATCTTTATTTTTTTTATGAAGTTTCTTGCATGAGAAGCTTAATGAAACTGCCTGGTTGGATGCTTTTTATTTTTTACTACAACACATTTCCTTTTTCTTCGTAAACAATTACTGAATAATGATTATCAACCTCGCAATACATAGCTTGTAATGACATAGAGTTGTGAAAATTGAACATGGCATCATTGCACATCCCCTATAGATTGTGCAGTCATGGATCATAGAAGTTACAAAACAGGTGCACTTTTTACAGAGTGTGTGCCCAGAGTCTGGCTGCGACCCGTCTGGACCTGCAGAGCAATGTCCACCAGGTGAAGCCTGCTTGTCTGGCCCACCTGCAGAGTCTTGCTTCGTCAGGCCCTGCGCCCAGGGTGGCCAACCCATTGGTCACTGTGGGCTGCTGCTGCCGGGGTTGGCCAACCAGTCCTCCAGCTGCCTTCCCAATGCAGCTGAGCCCAGCAACGCTTGTGCCAAAATCACGCTGCTCTTCGATCGCCGTGCCATGGCACCAGTGAGTAAATGCCATCCTCGCAGCTTAATGAATAAGCAATATTAAAATGCAGCATATCATGATTATGTGTAGACACGGCAGGTGATTCTCTTGCTTTCTCCTTTTGTGATTCATGTTTGTTGGTGCCATTTGCAAGATAGAAAAGTACAGCTTTATTCACTAAGAAATCTGCATTAATAAACTTTCATAACACATATTCGTTGGTGCCAAAATGTGGAATAATGTATACATACTCCTAGCGTAATGAATAATTTACTTCCACAAAAAAAAGATTAATTCTTTCTAGATGTTATAATTTGAAATACTAGTGTGTAACTCTGGCACTGTTGTCAAATATATTATCTAACATAGTGCCCTTTCTAATAAATAACCTTGCCGGCTCAGATATGGGTTGAGGTACATTTATGTGCATTCTTGTACAAGAAGACATTATCATCACTCTTGTTTTTTCGTGTCTACCAGTGTTCTGTGTTATAGGCAACATTCATTGATATTCCAACAATATTTCAATTTGTAATGCCTGTGGGCTCACCTCTTTAATGCATGTTGACTGTGACAAGATAATTATGGAGAGTCAAAGAACATTGAAAGTTTTTAGCAGTACTTATATGCTTAAGAATACTTGGACATCGACAAAGTGAATTCAGAATATGTTGAGGTGCGAATGTAAGCATGCTACTCAGCAGTTCCTGGCAGATCAGCGTTTACAATTTTATGTATGTTGATATGCTAATATTAAACCCTTTCCACGTGGTGACGGAATTGTCAGTTCACAGAATCGGAGCAGATTATGTGTCTTGCAGTTGCCTGTCGCAGAGACAAAAATTTCGAGGATGCTTAAGCTTCAACTTTAAGAGTGGAACGCAATAGTATTCAGAGATCTCTGACTGCTCCTCAGGCCTCCTGGTAACTGGAACGTACGTAACTGTAATGTTTACCGGGAAACACTGGCTGCGAACGCTATGAACGAAGGCAGGTTTTCTTGTAAAAACTTGGCCTCTTGCGTGGGCCGTGATGCGGCAGAGGCGAGTGCCAGCTGGAGGTACTGCAAGGAACTGGGCACAGTGCTGCTCCGTGGCCCCCGAGATACTCGCGCACACAAGTGGTGGTCGCCGTGGCCGGTCTATGAATGGTAGAAATGTTGGAAAAGTGTTTTCTTTGAGTTTCCGCATAACATAATTATGTTTTCTCGTATAGTCAAATTACAATTCGATGCTATCATGCCTATAGGTTGTGTGTAAGTCGTACTTCATGATTTTTCGACGTATTTTAGCTTGAGAAATTCAATTCAGTAACATCCTTGCGCCACGTGGAGGCCTGGGTATGGGTGATACGAAAATCTTTTTGTTGAAGCGACGCCTGACACCGGATGCCGGATTTTCTGCGACAAAAAACCTGCAGGTATAGAGAAGGCTAACTAGCTATTACTCGCTATTATGTACCTTGGCATTCATTTTTATTAAGTATCTGGCTGTGATTAGCAGCCTAAGTGTAATTAAGGAATAAAGATACAATCTTGGGCCCAGTCAAGCTGTTTCGCACAGCTTTTTGCCCAAGGGCATCGACCATGTGTATGGTGAAATAAAATGAATTGAATTGCTAGCTGTAGCATATGTTAGCTCAAACTAAGCACTAGTTTTAAGCTGATGCCTTCTACTTTCTTCTATTCATAACCAGAAGCTATTCATATCACTAAATCTTGAAAAACATAAAGTTCTCAGTTTGCCATTCTTATTCTAAAATGCTTAGATCCTAACTGCTACAATGCCGTTTCCGTGCCTTTCAACAACTTAATGAAGCCTAAAACTACTTTTCAGGGAATCACGGTGGAATCGGTTTGCAGCAACATACGAAGACTGTCCATCCGGCGCTCAATCATCATTCTGTGTGCACAAAAGCTGACAGATGCTGACAGTATTGAAGTGACAGTGGCAAGTATTATAATTACATCATTTTTATTATTATTAATACAACTACTACCACTGGTATGTGTTGCATGGTCTATTGTAGATTAATGTTTGTATGGCCTGTTAGCTAGCTTAGCAGGACTCACTGAGGAACTATCAGACATTGTTTGGGATATCATTGGCCTGAGTGAGATTAGAACTGGTGAGGCTTATACAATGCTGACTAATGGCCATGTCCTCTGTTTAGAGGTCTCCCATATAAGAATCAATATGGGGTAGGATTCCTAATCCATAAAGACATAGCGGGCAACATTGACGAATTCTACAGCACTAATGAGACGGTAGCAGTAGTCGTAATCAAACTTAATAAGAGGTATAGATTAATGGTAGTACAAGCCTATGCTCCAACATCCAGTTCCGATGATGATGAAGTAGATCAGTTTTATGAAGATGTTGAATTAGTGATGGGAAAAGTGCAAAATCAGTATACTGTAGTAATGGGTGACTTCAATGCAAAAGTGGGGAAAAGGCAGGCTGGTGAACAAGCATTTGGCAACTACGGCGGCGATTGTAGGAACGAGGCAGTAAGGGTAAAAGCAGACAAATTCAGGCAGGTACTTGCAAACAAATATGCAGCCATAGAACAGAGAGATGAAGGTGACATAGAGGTAACAAATGAAACTGTAACTAGGCTAGCTTCAAAGGCAGCAAGTGACGTGGGAGGCAAGGCACCAAGGCAACCAGTAGGCAAGCTCTCCCAAGTAACAAAGGACCTAATAAAGAAACGACAAAGAATAAAAGTGTCCAACTCAAGAGATAAGATAGGATTCACGGAACTGTCAAAACTGATCAACAAGGCGAAAATGTGATATTTGAAACTATAATGTGAGAAAGACTGAAGCCGTAAAAAATGGACACAGCCTGAAGTCAGTGAGAAGGAAACTTGGCATAGGACAAACCAAGATGTATGCATTGAAAGATAAGCAGGGTAATATCATCAGCAATCTAGAAGGTATAGTAAAAGCAGTGGAAGAATTCTATACTGACCTGTACAGTACCCAGAGGAGTCAGGATACCTCCATTCAAAGCAGTAATGAACACGATACAGAAACTCCTCTTATAAGTAGCGATGAGGTCAGAAGGGCCTTGCAAGACATGAAACGAGGAAAAGCGGCAGGAGAAGGTGGAATAACAGTTCATTTAATTGAAGATGGAGGAGACATAATGCTTGGAAAACTGGCAGCTCTCTATACGAAGTGTATCGACTTCAAGGGTCCCAGAAAACTGGAAGAGATCTAACATTATACTAATCCACAAAAAGGGAGACGTTAAAAGAAATGAAAAATTATAGGCCCATTAGCTTACTTCCAGTATTATATAAAATATTCACGAAGATAATCTCCAATAGAACTAGGGCAACACCGTACTTCATTCAACCAAGGGAACACGCTGGTTTCAGGAAGGGATACTCTACCATGGATCACATCCATGTCATCAATCAGGTAATCGAGAAATCCGCAGAGCACAATCAGCCTCTCTATATGGCTTTCATAGATTATGAAAAGGCACTTGATTAAATAGAGATACCAGCAGGCATAGAGGCATTGAGTAGTCAGTGCTTAAATTTTTTTCACTAAAGCAGGGCAACAGGAAATAACACGGCGTGTGTGGGAAATATGTACTGCGTGAAAAACTTTTTGCTTGAGAAGGAATGTCCTGTAATTCTTTGTTGTCTGCATGCTGTGACACTGTATGTTCATTCCTGCAGTTCACACCAGGTCGTCCATCAGCATCGACTTACGCAGCAGTGAGTGAGACAGCAAGGTCCCTGGCTGATGTGATCAGCCGCAAACTCACAAACCACACAGCACTGTCTTCAGTCATTGAAGTGAAGGTGGAAACATCCTTTGTGGGCCTTGACCAGAAGAACACAGGTCAGTGCGCTACACAAAGATCACTCGTGTGAATGCCTGTAGCAAAATAACGGGCAAAGGCCATAAGCTTGCCATTGAAACCAGCAGGCAGCTGATACAGTCGAACCTTGTTAAATGAATTTGCATCTGGCATGAAAGTAGTTTCATCATATTCTGGCGAGAAAGTTTCTAGATTTACTTTATTGTACCTAATAATTCATTATATCCATATGCATTATATTGAGGTTAGATTGTACTCCAGTTGCATAGCAGATCGAGAGAATATGTTGATCGTAAATTTAAGTTGAAAACTCAAATCCAGAAAGCGCTCTGCAAATATATTTTGTTGAGATTTTATAAACTTTGTCTTATTTCTTATATATCATGCTGGTGTGTATAATTCCCTGAATGTTTTTCGAGCTGATTTCACAAGAATAACACTTGTATATCCTCCCGAGTTCCGAGGTGTATTAAAGTTCACATATTTTTGTGAGCTTTTCAGGAATTGATGTTTACGTTAGAGACAAAAAGTTAATTTTAGTATTTCACAATTATTGGCTTTTTAGCACAGCATGATGTCCAATATATTGGACACTGGAGCTCTACCCGGTCATTTTTGGGGTAGTGGGTATGCAGTAGGAAAGGGCAAATTTAATATTAAAAATGGCTTTGAATGTGCAAAATCTGTTTGTTAATCAAAATTTCATCACAGAAAATGAATGAGCGATAAAGTATGAGAAATAGAACTTACTTTTTCGGCGGTCGCCGTAGAAAGCCGTGTTGCTGAATGCAGCCATTGCAAACGCCCCTGGTGGCCATACTAATGCATTTTCAAAAAAACTTCATAGATGGTGCTAGTAGGTGTCTAAAATATTGGACAATTTGGTTTTACGAGCTAAAACTTGCTGCGGCCTGGGTAGTGGCAGAGTATTTGATGTCCAATATGTTGGACAAATACCCCATAACCGGAACTCAGGAGGATATGGTTGATAGGTTCCGCTAATGTAACAGACACTAATTACATCTTTAAACTAGATTAAACCACGATCTGGTTATGAGGCAGGCTATAGTAGGGAACTGCAAATTAATTTCAATCACCTGGGTTTCTTGAATGATCACCTAAATCTAAGCACAGTCCAACATGCATGATTGATTGCTGGCTAGAGGATGCATGTATATGATAGTAATTATGATGCAACGTTGATGCCTTGAAGAATATGTCACAGTGTCTCAAGCTGCCTGAATTGCTTTGGGCATGCCAGCAGCTAATTATGCAATGCCATTTCAGTACATATTTGCAGCATGGATTCAAATGAACATAGCATAAAATAAATTTCACAGATGTTATGCACTTACATTTCCAAAGGAGGCCTAAATGCAAGTTCTTCTAAGGATGCTTGCTGAAGTTACTTGTGCAGAAGTTCAACATTTATTGGAACGAACAATGACTGCCTTGATTATTTGGTTTTAAGATCTTTAAGCTACACATGGGTTTTGAAAGGTGTTGCTGTAGAGGGATCTGAATTAATTTTCAATGCCCATATTTTTTATGTGCACCAAGTGTAGTGTGGCAAGAAATCAAACCCAAAGCACTGTGCTCAGGAGAATGGCAAATCCACTGGATCTTGACTGTGGGTGTCGAGTTCCAGTGGGTGTGTCTCGACTTTTGGGTTAATACTGCTAGGAACAATATGTGCGATCACGAAAAGGCGAGCAGTGTGAAGACGACGACGACGATTAGAAGCTAGCGCGGGCTGTTGCCTCTTGGCCAAGCGCAGCGTACTTATACTATCAAAACTGCTGCTACTCAGTTACTAATGTGGCATAGTGAAGCTAAAGTATCCGGCATTACCATACTCATCATTCTGCAAGCACTTGTTTGAAACTAACATATTCTTGATATGCTCACAGGCCGGAGCTACCTGCTTGCAGCAACAGTCACACTGGTCGGAGTGGCCCTGTTGGGACTGCTGGCAGCACTGACTGTCTGGTTCCTGCGCTCTCACCCAACACTGTGCCGCTGTCCACTGCGCACACCGGTAACAGGCGTCATACCCACCATCAGCGCCAAGCTTGAAGCCGACACGCCCGAGCCCGACAAGTCTAACAACCAGAACGAGGAGAACATGCGGAGGTATCAGAATCCTCTCCGCGCCGCGACAAATGTGGATGCTGCGGAGGCAACGAGAGACACACGCAGTGCGGAGCTCTTCAAGCCACCCTCGCTGGCTGCCTCGAAAAACACAAATAGGCTATGTGATGCCAGCGTCAAGCAGTGCCAGAAGGACAACCCGCTGAGTGCACCGTGTCCCGCCAAAGTCTTTCCGGTGTCAGATGCAGACGTGGACACTGTTGTGGTGCTTGTCTGACAATGCTAGGATGCTCTGTGTGTGAACTGATATGCTCAATGACAGTTACCAGTGACGTTCAGTGATGGTGCGCTGTTCTGCACATGGCCAGTCATCATTCCTACATCGAAGGAAACCTGTTTTCAACAGAGCCACACTGCGCCGTTTGGTCAGCAGCCTCCCCCTGTTCGCAAAACAGGTTACAGCATTGCTGCCATATGTCATCAACTGCCAGTGTGGCAGTTCCAAACATTCCCAGTGACAAGAGCACCCGATGCCGACATCTGACGGTCAATGACTCAAAAGTCTTTACAGACCTCTCATAAAAACAATTTCTACAGGTTGCTCTGACAAAAGCGTGCTGCAGCATTAAGCTCGGCAGTGAACAAACGGGACTTTAGAAATATGTGGCCACTGTGCTAGCACATTGCAAAAGGCTGCACTGATAATGCAAATGCACGGTGCAGTCCCTGCCTGCTGCTGCATGCATGGACACTATGAACTCCCGGATGTACAGTGTATTGAAACTTGCTAGAAATGACAGTGCAAGGGTGCTACAACAGGACAGGTAATTAGATCAAAGCAATGGCTTCAGTGTGAAAATAAGCGTATGTCAGTAAGAGTAGAAATCTGCGCAAAGACTGTGGTGATACAACGAAATGTGTTCATTTTCAAAATAGTGTTTATGTAAGGGCAAAAAAAATATGATGTAGCTAGCTGTCACCCCGGTAATGCAGTGTCACCATTACGTCACAGCTTATAACATGTCTCGGTCCAAGTTTTACAAATGGCTAAAATAACTGCTCAGAGTACTAGTACATTTGATGTTGGCGCTCACAGATGAATTGTAGGAACTTTCTGTCTAGGACATTTTTCTGCATGTCTGTAGTGTAGTGAATGTTTCACATGTACATATGTATATAGTAGCTCCATATGCGACGCAAGCACTGCAAACACTGCAGTGTTCTGCACCTCGGGAGTGCCTAATTTATAAGGGAAGCATGCAATTTGCCACCCCCCGCCCCCAATTTTTCCGATCCTTACAAAGTGTACAGCAGAGAAGCTCACATTTCCCCCCCATTTATGTCCAGTACAAATTACGTACAACTGGATCACATTCCAGCAAATGAACTATGAACATACATCATGCCCAGTGCAAGGTTCAATGTGTTGGCTTGCGACAGCAATAAGTTGCACCGCACAAAAACAATAGAAATGAAAATAGTATTCAGCGCAATGCATTTTTTCGCAAAGTTTCTGAAACATTAACTAGAGGGAAATGTCACTGTACTGTCCATGGGTTTCTTCCATAGCAGTTCACCTGACACGGGAATGATGAGAACACTCATTGCGTCAGGCTCAGCTTTAGCCGTAGTACACGGCCATGCAGCTTATTTGCTTCGGAGATGGTGCCGAGGCAACATGTTGCCAAATTCTTTCGTCTGTTGTTCTCGGTGCAAAAGTTAAGACTAAAATCCTGAATGTCTGTCTTCTTGCTCTCACTGTCTTATGCCTCTTTTTATATGTGGGGTAGAAAATGAGACAGCCCCTCCTGCCCCCCTTCCCCTTAAACATTAGAAATGCTGTTTACAATGTAAAGCATGGCAAAGCTACAAGGTTGCAAGGCTTCTGCTGATAAATGCTCATTGCTTACACATTTGCTACAGCAGATCACAGCATCTTTACACCAACACACGAGTGTCACATGATCAGAATATCTGTAGATTGTGGGATAATATGAAAGAAAACATGGAACTTGTGTTCCAGGTGGTTAGGTTAGGTCCTTGCTTTTAGCGGTAGAATGAAAGGGTACCATGGTCGCACTTTCTTGAACATGGACTACTCAGCATGCATCAGCTGGTCGCATTTCCAATGAGCACTTGTGCAGTCATTTGAATTTCAGTGATGCATTCCTTTTCATACTGGTGCACCTTGTACTGCTTCCAAGTAGCATTGTGTCAATGGTGCATGACTATTAAGCCACCAAAAGATTGGGTACACATGAAGCAAGAATAACTAAAACTGGCCAAGCTGAGGAATTCTATTTCCGTTACAGTGCACATGTCGTGAGGGTGCCAATCCGAAGACTGTACTTCCTTTCATTCCCATTATGGTTGGACGGTTGCAGCACCAGACTTCCCTCTAGAAAGTTTATACAGAACTTGTGCTTTTTTTTCCCTACTTTTTCCCTGGGATGTGCTTGAAACGGCAGTCTGAGCATGTGCGAGAATGTAAAAGCCTGATGTGGTGTCACCGAAAGCCCATGGATCTCCAGTGAAAGTGCGTCCTCGCAAGGACCTTGGCTGTGGAGAGGGATGCCACTGAAGAAAACTCTAGTCTAGTCAAGAGTTTCCATCAAATGTTACGGATGCCAAATCTGCAACCCATTTTCAGATAGCTCCAGCAGTGTGTTGAGAAATGTACACTTTGAGCTTCCTGCGAATGGTTTGTGTGGATATGAGTGGCACTATGTTTAATGGCCTATGCTCAGAAGTGTGGATAAAAAAAAAGTGTGTAGTCTATGCCAGCTTTGAACAGCTTGATTGCAAACAGCCTGTCAATGTGACTCTGTCCACTGATGCCAAGCATTAAATATGTTGCAAGCAAAATGACTCTGTGTGTGTTTTTCTTCATTTTATTTCGCGACAACTGTATAAAAAAATATGAAGCTGCATGACAGGGCAAGGAAAGTGCAGACCAATGAATAACAGAAGCAGGGAGAAAAGAACTACCCAGAGAACTTTCACACAAAAGCACGAAGATCAACTGTGACTCGAGCATGTTGCAATGCACAGCAAACTTGCACTCAATGCTGGTAAAGTGTGTGTTATAAATCATTATGCAAACACTAGTACTGCAGGGCTACTACAGGAAACAGTCTTCTGTGAGGTATAGTGCGTACAAACATACCATGGCATGTCACCATACAAAGTTCAATGACGCCTACCAGCTACACCATGGTCCCCATGATGCACCACTTTGTAAAACGTTTAAGAAATCTCCAAGGTGGCCTCTTCTGGCCAATCACAACCAATGCTTTCATTCCTGACAACCATAGTACAGTATTTATTTGAGCCACTAGAAACACTGCCCAAATGACCTCTTACCCAATCTTCAGCAGATAATTAGGTGCCAGGGTTCAGCTTGGCACGAGAACAGTTTGGTGTGTTTGGCCTGCTGATGGCAAACTGCTTGGCATGTGATCAAATTAAGCTTCTAGGCTGGAGGTCTACAGTCGCTGCAAACCAGGGCTGGACTTGGTTCTATACTGAAAGACTGTGTTCGTTAAACTGTCCTGCAATATGCTAATTGAGCAGTGTTACAGTTGCCAAGCTTATCACAATGTAAAACTAGTCAAATATCATTAAATGGAGTATCAAGGACAATTTTCACACACTACACCAAAACGTTTTTCCACCCATGTCATATTTCACATGTGAACTCCAATCAGAACACTATGGCTGGCCATTGCCTCAAAAGCAAGGCAGACAGACTAGAGATGCATCTATGATGTCATTTCTAATTGCTTGGCACAATGCATACTAAGGAAGCATACCATCCACCAGCGGTGCCTTTGCACAAGGAAGCATGTGCCAGGCATGTGTGGCCTCACTTTGATGCTTACGCGAGGCACACTATGATTTGTGATTCTGTCAAATTCATATGCTTCAAGAAAGCACATAAACCACTTTTCCTTCTTCTTTAACACATTGTATGAACACGAGATAAACCAAGTAACAGTAGCAGTAGTTTGGTCACCATAAACAGGCACTACATCAATTATGTGAGAGAGTTTCAAAGGGCAAAGCAAGCAACACAAAAATTACTAGTGTAGAGTTAGGCAAATGGCGCAGCCATGGCTGAAGCTATGAAGCCTTTGAGCGATATAGGCAATATTTCTGGCAACTTTGACCAGCTTTTGATTACATGCTGGACAAAAATGTCACTTCCTGAAATTCTCGAACCAGCTGTCCTTTAATTGGAACGTGAACCCCATCATCTCAAAATTTGACAATATTGTAAAGCTCTTACTTGCCAAATCTGTGCTTCAAGTTTTCAAACCTGCTCAACACCACACAGCTGTTTGCACACTGATGCTAATGAACTTGCTTCTTCTGAACAGCTGGCCAAAGTGGCATAGGAGAGTTATGTAGCAGAAGGAATCAGGTGTGATATTTTAAGCACAAAGTTGCACTTCCCTCTCTATACACAGTAAAATGATATGGTGCAGCAGCAGCCAATGAAACCTTCAGCCCTGCAGAATCTCTAGAAGCAACTTCAGCACACCAAGCAGGAAAGTCCACAAAAGGGATATCTCTTCTGATGGGCCCATGTCATCAGTGACCTCTTCGCCTGGTACAGCGGGGCTGTCCTGGTGATGGCTGCCTCGCTGCTGCGATGCAGCGTAAGCGTAGTCATGGAAGAGCAGGTTCTCAGTTGAGTCGTCTACTCGAACTTCAAGCTCATACAGGCTCAGGTCATGTGATGGATGACCGTAGATGCCAATGCCCACAGGTCGTCCGAAGCTACGTGGCAGGTCTATGCGCTCATGGCCACATGTCGTGGACTGCAGAGATATTGATCATGGTTAAAGTAGACTTACTTCAGGTGGAAATCAAATCTAAAGAGTTAACTTGTTGACTGCAACAATTTTATTTCGAGAGACACAATTTTCACTTCACAGGAACACTGTTCCAGCAGCTAAAAGAAGCAATCTATAGCTGTCAGGTCAGTGACACTTGCCAGTCGACTTGTTGTGATAATAGTTTATGATCCACTGGCATGTAAGCTTAAAGCTATAGTGCCAACATTGTCTGTAACTTATATGCCATATTTGTGTGCATATATGTACAATTCCTGAAGTAGTGCTGATTATTATCCATGAGTTGCCTCTGATGCCAGAGCCTACTTGTGCAATCTGACACAGCAAATACACAAAGCAAAGTAGCTAGAGCAGTTTCCATGCATACTTCTATGAAGATTGCTGAACTCTCGTTTCACAGTGTCACTCCTTATACAAATGTTTATGGTGTCAATGCCTTGACTTCTTGGTACTTTGCTGCAGCTTTTGTGCAAAACATTAGCACAGAATGACAAGTAATTGGCTCATTCTGACGCAGGTACTTATTTAGAAAGACAGCTCGCTTAATAGACCTTTCTCAGGCAATCCCAGTGCCCCGCAGGTGTTCAGTGCAATATGGGGAAAGGGTATGCATCAAGCGAGCAGGCTTGGCTGGGCGCCTGCCGCCCATTTGCAGCGTTGGCACTGTGGCAGCACAAAATGAAGAGGACAAGGCATCGCTTCCTTCTTCATGCTCCTCACAACGTGAATACCCATGCCTACAAGCATCTGCATTTTTATCTCTATGCACGAAATATGAAAGAAATAACACAGTCAGTGTAGGTATCACCAAGCAGCCGCTCTTTCACGCGAGAGGTAAACCCCCTCACTGTATATATTTCACCTCTATCAATTGAATTTCGTTTACAGAATGCTGCATTGACAGACCGAACGTGAACAGTGGAAAAGACTGTGACTTGCTAAAGCAAAAAGTGTTTATTGCACTTCTGCTGTCACCGTGGCCTGCTAAGAGAAGCGCATATATGATGTGGGGTATTAGGAATGGCCACAGTGCTCACCGGTTGGTTGCTAATGAGCTGGGCGCTACATCTATTACTTTTACATAAAAATCAGAAAAAAAATTTTTTTGCCTATACTTGTGTTTTTTACATGAGAAAATATACTGAATTGATTTTTCGCTCGGGTACTCCCAACATTGTGCTTGTGTGCTGTGATACAGTGAAACTAGGACATAGCTTGCAATAGAGTTGTCATTGGAGCACATAGGTCCCAACTGAAGTAGGTTGTTGCTTTGTGGTGGCAACACCCCCGTTTTTTTCCCCTTTTCTTTGCCTAGTCTCTGACTTTCATTATGTTAATAAACTTGAGAACTTCCCCTTAGTCTAGTTTGTACATGCTGTTCAGAATAAAAACAGGGCAAAAAAGGGGGTCAGGAAAGAAAGAAAGAAATACCTAAAGAATGCTCATTTGTGCACGGCAAAATATACAAGGACAGCAGTGCTGAGGGGAGGCTAATAAACCGCCAAAACAAACAAGTGGTAGGGCAGATAGGTGAATGGCCTCAAAGTGCATGTAGAAACAGAAATATAGAAGTGTTAGGGGCCACTGTGCCTTTCAACAACCCAGGAATGTTGAAGAGCGCGACAAAGACAAAGAATGTTAAGAAGGGGAGTGGGGGTGATGGATATGAAAAGGGGTGGGAGATGCACATAAAAGAAATCAAGAATGAAGTTGGCATATAATTATGGACACCAGACAGCTGTAGCCAGTTGCCTAGTTGAGGCTCACCTACACCATCGTAACACATGCTGCATGCTGTGGAGAGCACATCCTAACTAAATGTTTCAGCAATTTTCAGAATAGACGAGTGTCAGGAGACACGACACTTTCAAATCTGTCGGAGCTACTGGCCCTTATTTTACTGCGAACTAGGGATGCTGTAATTTTCACAAAGGCTTCTAAACAGGAAGCAGTCCTACTTCGAGCTATCTGCTTCATCTATTCCCAAGCGTGATCAAATAACAACATGCATCACGTGATGATACTATGATCGCAAGTTACTTCCAAACATCTCTTCAAACAAGGCGGACACTATGTCACCGAAAGTACGCGAAACATGCATCATACGATACTATCTAAGGCCTGGTACAAGCCTTCGTCCGTGTATATATAAATCTAGAATAATATAGCATGCCCACAACGCTGAAAGTGCAATTGAGTGATAGGCGACTTGCAAAACAGTGCACACGGCCGCCTCTGTACGTAGCCGTGGCTGTACCACTCACTAGAAGACCTGGTTGGAAAACAACAGTTATCCCCACTGTTACCTGGCCTGCAACAAGTCTGGGCTGCAAACAAGAAGACACACGATAGTGCCCTTTTTTGGTTTTGTTTGGCCCCCTTTTTAGCGTTCTTTCTTTCTTCAAGCCATGCACCAGCTAGGTCATCAAACTACATTATACAAATACATCAATTTGTAAACGAAATTTTTTTATGTAATAATTTTTAAAAATAGCATAACAATGATAGCATAATTTGATGTGAAGTGACTGCACGCCTTAGCAATGAAAAACTTGTCACAACTTACGCAAAGTGTTGTTTCTGCAATGCAATAATGTGCATCCTTGATGTTAAAGTAGTCTTGGCTGGGGAGTGCTAGGAGTTTGTCTTTGTGTGATGAACAACTTCCATTTAAATTTTATATATGTATCAGACAGACACACACACACACACGGAGAAAGGTCTATTAAGTGCTTCTGCATTAGCACCAGCACAGAGCTTTCTAAGAATCTGCTGCAACTGGTGCGAACTTACCTGAGCGCAGTGGCTGTCCAGGTCAAAGGTTGGCTGAGCATTTCGCTCAGCCACATACAGGTCAGGATCCCCAGCCAATGGATGAACCAATATGGTGACTGCACCAGGTTTCGAAAGGGTGTAATAACTGTAATTGCCAGCGCCAACGACACCGGTCACCTTTTCATGAAAGACAGTTGGCTCGCATGATGACGAATGAGCCCACAGCACCAGCAATGTGAGCAAAGCTGGAAGCTGTAGAGCATCACTACTTTCTTGTTTGTGCCCTGTAATATCAAACTTGTAATCAATCAAGGACCACAGGCTCAAACGCAATTGCAATGCAAATCAAATGCAAAGTGCATTTACTGTGCACATCATATAGCTAGCGCCAGCAAAGTACTTCAAGAAACCCACAAGAAGGTTCATGAAGACATGCTAGAATTAATGAGAAAGCTTCCTGATTTAATTAGACACGTATACAGGCTTTGATTTGTATACAGCACTGTTGCTGTGAATGCATTACGGACATAAAGAGCCTGGTAGTTAAGGAACCCTGCAAAATTCTTTAGTGAAGCAGCTTTTCTTCCGCCATACCTGAGCTTTCCCCTTCCCTATACTTCTGATTGTGCAGTAAAAAGCTCTATGCACCAGATGCAACGCCCTCGATCCTTAACAAAACATGTGCAATCATGGCATACCTAGTTTTCTTTCCTTTTTCGCTCATGTGCTTGTGCGTGGCCTTTATGCTCTCATTTAAGCAAGCTAACCAGTGGATTCTTTCTGCACAAGAACTAATGAGAGGATAAGTAATATAAATGCGGGCAAGTAGAGCAGAACTTGTTGCTGGGCGAGTCGGTTGAGATATAATGAATACACTGTTGCGCTAACAGGAAAATGAAGACTTAGAATGATCAGCGCTTGACCTATCGTCTTTTACTTGCCCTCCTAAGTCTTTATTTTCCTGTTAGCACAACAATGTATTCATTAAATGTGGGTAAGAGCCGGGGTACAAAGGTGCCGCAAGACGCACCTAATTAGCCTATGACATGGCTTTAGACATTGGCATCGATGTGCTAAAGCTAGATGAAACGCGTTGGAGGCTCACGCTCCTAAACATGCAAATGCTTAGTTTTAGACATCACAGAGACCTAGCCATGTATCGAATGTACGTTGCTGAAATGCTGCAATGACGCTCTACCTTGAAACTGCACACTGTTGTAACATGACTGCAAAGGCCTCTCAGCTTTGCACAGATGATTCAGAAACCCAAAGGCATGCACCTAACGATATGTGCTGCAGTCCCAGGTGTCGCAGAAATGAACAGCTCAAGTACGCGAACTGCAACAACTTTTCATGTCTCACTTTAGTGCAAGTATTGCATTTCGTGATATGAATATAAGAAATGTGCATTGTTTCAGGCAGCATCAACCGAATCTTAGGCGGGCAGCGATGTTCAACGCCACCCGTAAACAAAACGCCAAGTCGCACTATTAGCACCAGCCTGCCGCAGTAACTCACAAACATTTTTTTATTCACATACCCTAAGGGTCCTTTACGGGCATTACATAGGGGGTAAAAAAAAAAAAACGATAAAATGATCATATTGCCTAACACAGTGAAAAATCAGAAAAGCATAAATAAACATGCGCTCAGGAAAACAGGGAACATATCTGGATAAAAGAAGTGTTTGAGAACACGCACACACGTGGACCACAATGCTCAAGACAATGTAAAAAAGAATACACTTCTGATAATAATCTATTAAGGATCAGCACAGAGTAAGCACTTCAGTTTGTTCACAAATGCATCGTAATTATTTTCGGAAACGATTTCTGCAGGTAGTTTATTCCAATGATAAATGGCAAGGAACAATGGCAAATGACGCATAAGTTTGGTGTGAACTATCTTGGGTTGCACTTTGAGGCAGTGGTCTAATCGGGGGGGAAACGCGATGTGCTGGTTTGATATGAGATTCTGTGAACGGCGAAGGATTGTGGTAGAGCTTGTGAAAGTGACATAGCAGGGTGACAAGTCTTCACTTTTCAAGTGAGCTTAAATTTAGAGATGATTTAATATCTGTGATGCTGGAGTAGCGAGCGCATTTCCTTGTGATAAACCTAGAAGCCTTATTTTGAAGTGATTCCAGTTCATCGGCAAGATAAGCTTGATGCGCGTTCCAGATGAAACCGGCATATTCTAGTTGTGATCTGACTAAAGTTGTGTAGGCTAAGAGTTTGGTCGCCTGATTTGCAAAGTACAAGTTACGCCTTATGAAACCGAGGGTTTTGGATGCTTTGGTGGTTATACATTCAATGTGTTTGTGCCATGTCAAATCAGAAGAAATGTGGACACCTAGTTATTTGATTGCAGGAACTTTTTCAATGGCCACGTTACCGATAGAATAAAATATGGGTTCAGTGACTCTAGCCGTTGTAAATGTTACAAGTTTCGTTTTCGAAACGTTTATTTCCATATGCCATTGTTCGCACCACTTAGCGATTTTGTCAAGATGCGATTGCAAAGCATTAGTGTCATGAGGGTCAGTAATCTTTCTGTAAATAACAAAGTCGTCCGCAAATAGCCTAATTGTAGAGGTGAGGTTGCTGCTTATGTCATTAATGTAAATAAGGAAGAGGATCGGCCCGAGCACCGAACCTTGAGGCACACCAGACTTTACATGGGTTAGTGCGGAGCAAAATTCATTGGCAGACACGAACTGCTGTCTGTTAGTTAAAAAGTTAACAATCCAGTTCATGACATTGCTGTTTATGTTTAGATTTCCATGTTTAAATATAAGACGATTGTGAGCAACTTTGTCGAACGCTTTTGCAAAGTCGATGAATACGGCATCAATTCTCATTTGCAGGTCGGCCACGAGTTCAAATAACTGTGACTCGCAGGAACGGCCACGCAAGAATCCGTGTTGGTTTCCAAAAACGGATTCTGAGCATCCTGACGAATCGGCTGTTGTGCCACTCACCGTAATATAAACACCCGAACCACATCATCGAGGAGGTAAGGAAGAAAGGAACACCGAAGTCATGTCACAGCCACGGGCTTCGTTTTGCTTTCAAGAAACCGGTGAGCAGGCAAAGTTCATGATCGCAGAAATCGGTACGATTCTCTCTAGCAGGGACGGATGACGCAGGTACAACAGAGCACAGGACCAACAAAACGATACGAATAGCAGCGTAGTATCGCCATCAGAACGACGCAACAATCATACGGAAGACGCGTGATAAACAACACGCACGCATATTTATGGAGTTTGCGTTCAGCGGGGGCTAAACGAGTTCGCCAGGCACATTGGTAACCTTAAATCTACGTTAAAACGTAGGACTATGAATTAGTAACAAACTAAAATGCGAATAAGAACGGCGCCAGTAAGCATGGACCAAAGCGGACGAAAGAAATGCAAAAAGAAGTTTCCGCCAACAACTTAACCGACTTGATCACCTACACCGCTTACACAAAGACAAGTCGATCCAAATCGTAGCTGACAACATGCACTGTGGTGTAGCCGGCTGCACTGCGCTGTCACACTTGTTCGTGTGTTGTTACAGAACGACGCTTGCCTAGCCATTATATAAACAGTTGCGGAATGCGTCCTAAAGCTCACTGACTGCTAACGTGTGTGACTGCGATACTTGCCAATTGAAGAGACGTCGATTCCGCTTGACAAACGTCGCCCTGTGGCCAGCTGTGGCTGCCAGTTTAGCGCACGTGTTTAAAGCGTGGTTCGTTTGCGCGCACGCGAAATGAATAGAAAAGTAGAATCTGCGATTACAGTGTACAAAAAGCGGAAGGTGAGACAAACTTATAGATGTCATGGCGCATTGTTGCTAAATCCTTTTTACTATGAACTCGGTCTGCTATTTGTTTTATTTGTTTCATATTGCTAGTGATATGACATTACATTTTTCATGTTGAACCACCCATTTGCGGCGCGTGGATTAATACGTTCTGCGTTTATTGCGCAATCTACCGCAGGAAGCGAGAACGAAAACAAACAAGAAATCTGCCAAAAGTCCCGATGCCCGTTCTCCAGGGAAACTCGCAGATAAACGTCAACGCCGCAAGAGGTGCTCAGATACGCCCCAGGTACTTTTACATGTCACACTAAAGGTTAACGGAGCTGTTGCTTCCCACCTCCTTGGCCACGAGCGCGTAGTGGTCTCTCTTGTCCCGTAAGGTGGTTCACTGGGCGCGCAGTGCGAAAAGCAGTGATTTCCTTTGCTTCGGTTTTACAGAAAAACGGCAAGGTCAGAAAAGAAGAACAATGCGCTGTTTATGACGGCTTGAACGGCTCCACGTCTAGCGATGGCTCGGAAGCAGCGAAGTCGATCGTGTCGGGAGGCAGTGAACTTGCTGCCGCACGTTGTTTCGACTGGCTCATTCAGCCGGTTGAAAGAGAGCGCTTCTTCAGGTGGGTACTGGAGCGATAAATTCGCGGCACAGTGCAGGCAACTATCGGCGTAAAAGGACCCAACTATTCAGTTTTTGTTATGGCTAGGCAGACGTATGAACCTGAGGAGAACAAAATAAATGCCAATTGTCAATTGACAGGTCACGTAGTAGCGTAAAAGACTGGAGACACAAAACCTATCTGCGCGTGCCAAGTTGGTACTGCCTTCCTTTGAGCATGCACAGATAGGTTTTGTGTCTTCCTTCTGTTGCAGCACTGTGGATATTTTCAATTGACAGTCGGTATTTGTGTCATCCTCGCGTTCTTGTGGTCAGTGTCTTGTATGCCTGCCTTTCTGTACCATGAAGTCCCACTAGCTTTCTCAGCGTTCTGTTCTAAATATTTATTATTATCTTTTGCAAATACATTCAAAAGGCAAAGTGGGGAGCAAACAGCATAAAATACGCATCAGTTGACTTGCTTGTAGCAGATGAGCTCTTCAAAGGGCATGAAAGCGAACTGTAAAGTGAACCTTTGTTGGTTGGCTGGAAATTCGAAATAGCAAGTGAACGAGCTTGCTGAGGTGCAGTAGGCTAGTACGGTGGAGGGCATTGTGAAGGTGAAGCAGGCTGGGGCAATGTGTTAACATTTTTGTTCCCGCTTCGTGTGGCACCACGAATTCTAAGAAACACCGTCTCCGGCTAGGTGATTTAGATCCTAACAAATTCTACTGCCTTCAAAAGAAAAAGGTAATTGTTTTTAATATTTTTGTGGTGTCCTCTCACAAAAGCTACCCTAATTTGTAAAAGAGCTTCAAAATGCGGAGCGCATTGCAGTGACAGCATTGCCTTAGTTTGCGCGCGAGAATTCAGGGTCAGATCAGGAATTTTTTTTTTTTTTCCATCAAGAAAACTTTGGGTCCGAAGTTGTGAAAGTTATCAGCACAGCTTAATTTAGCGCATACTTCTAGTGTAGCTGGGATCAGTGCTTTTATGTGTGCAAGCGAGTAGCAATCATGGACAGAAGTAGCATGAACAAGAAATTCCAAAGTAGAATACCTTTTGCAAGTGATAACTTGGGAGCACAATCTTGCACCAATGCTTTTCTAGTCGCCAAAGCTGGTGTAGGCCCCACACTAGGCATAAAAGCTGGAATCGTGCAGATATTACACGTATTGGCGAAAGCGGAAATGAAAGGGCACATTTAAATTATCTCTAACTTGTTTGTATTTAATTTGCCCTTGACTGTAAACGAGTCTGCTGCATTCGCAGGGAGCTGTGGGAGAAAAAGCCCATGCTGGTTCGGCGCCACCAGTCGGACTTCTACCAGGGCCTCATGAGCTGCAATCAGCTGGACCGGATCCTTCGTGAACGGAGCCTCTTCTTCACAGAAAACATAGACCTGACCACTTATGAGGGAGGCAAGCGAGAGACGCACAACCCAGATGGACGTGCCCATGCTGCAGTTGTCTGGGATGCCTTCCAGAAGGGCTGCTCGGTACGCCTGCTCAATCCACAGACGTACAGCCGTGCCGTCTGGCGCCTCTGCTCTGTACTGCAAGAGTTCTTTGGCAGCTTTGTGGGTGCGAACATGTAAGTGGCCACTCCCTCTGCGGCCTTCTGCAATGTGTGCACTGCTCTCTTAAGTGCTACACACCTTATAAGAAGTGGTCAGATAAAACATTCAGAGTGGCAGAGCAGTCAGTCATTTTGTTCAAGAGCCACAGCAGGTGCAGTGTTCATAAATGTTAATGTCATTGGCTGTTTTTATGACTATCTTTTTTTTTCCCCTTTATTCAGAGATTGGCAGATGTTTGGTGGCGAAAGGTTTTAGTTCAACCATTTTTAGGGGTATCACTTTTGTACACATGTAGGTTGGCTAAAGCAGCAGAAATGGATGTGACAAGTTAAACTTGTGAAAGGGCGCACTTCAGACAAGCATGTTTTTCCATCTTACTCTCGTGTGATAATGAGTGTTGACGACATGCTGTGCAAACAGTGTGACGTGAGTTAATGTGTTACTACAGTGTGGTGCTGAATATCAGAACATCAAGCACTTGCACTATAATTTTGTCAGACATGAAGTTGTAGTGTAGGGGAGCGGATGTTTCCGGTAGTGTAATGCTGGTTTTGAAGAATGTTATGCAGCTGTTCTTGCTCCAGAGGTATTGTAGGTGGGCTCATCAAGCGGTATCTTTCAAATTCATTGGCTCATTTTCTATGTCCATTGTTAGCAAAGGGTGTTGCCTACCTTGACCATTTTTGCAGATATTATTGTTGGGAGATTTGACTTGGCATTCTCTGTGCTCTTTGTTTTTTTGTTACCTCCATGCATTTCAGAAAATGAATATATTCTGAGGTGGTGACCGGCAAGCATTCTCATTAATAAAAAAAATTTATACACTCCCGGAAAACATCTCTCTATTGAAACTTACAAGTTTTATCAAAATCTAAGCCTTTGCAGACATATGCTGATCTGAGCAACTGATTAATCAAAGACAGCAGAGATGTCTGTATAAGACTGTTCTCACAACCTTTGAAAGTCCTAGAGCCTTTTTTGCTGGCTCTTCTTGTGACGACTCCCATTGAGGGTGCGTTGCGGCACCATGCCTTTTGCTTTCACGGCCACATCTGTACAAACTCTTGGCTGACCACCAACGGGGAGCCAATGAAACACGATGGGAGAAACAAAAATTACTAGTTACTGGCTACAAAAAGCCGTGCCAATGTCTGTTTGAACATGGTATGCACAATGCAACTTTTGTTTTCATAATCATTGATAATTGGGACCTCGTTCTGCATACTAAATACTTGTGATGTGACCCAACTTCTAATAGTAAATTCTGATTGATTGATTGAATTATGTCTCAAAGCAAACATTCGTGAATATGGCCGTTTCTTTATTGACTTTTGATACCGAGCACGTATCTGCACGCTGGCCTTTGCATCTGCATGGAAACGGCTGAGAAACTCCTCTTAGTAGCTTTGCTGTAAAAGTATTTACAAGCTATTTTTTTATGCTTGCGAACCTTAGCTCTTGAACGCACTTGATGTCTGGTTGATGAATACCGTAACTCCAGACTGTCTTATGCTGTAGCTACTGGTTTTTCTTGCTCCCCTGCCATTACTTGTTCCCTAGGTACCTGACTCCAGCTGGATCCCAAGGATTTGCTCCCCACTACGATGACATTGAGGCCTTCGTTGTTCAGCTGGAAGGCCGAAAGTGTTGGCGCCTTTATGCTCCAAGGTTTGTCCCCTACTTGTCCTACCAGCATTATTGTGCTGTTTCCTCTTGCTCACTAGGTTCGTCACTAATCCAGTGATTTTATTCATCAGTGATGGCTATTTGTTTATTTAACAGGGACCCTTCTGAAGAGCTCCCACGATTCTCAAGTGGCAAGTGCAGACTCGTTTTGCTACAGACTTTTTTTGTGCATGACAGTGGAAAGAAAGCGTTGATGGATTGGAGCCCTGTTAAGTGGCCCTTTCAGAAGTTAGTTTGGTTTTATGGGACGAGAGGAAATGTATGAATATAGTTGAACATCTATATAACAAACACAAACATAACAAATTGTTGGATATAACAAAGTAATTCCTAAATCTTTCTTGCCGACATTGGCATGTAACGAATATACGCCTATAACGAATGGCGCATATAACAAAGGTGCTTTCGTGTCCGATGCAGCTTTGCTATAACGAGGTTTGACTGTAGTCCAAATATCAAATTATCAAATGAAAAAAAAAATACAAACAAAGGCTTATGCATGCCTTTAGTTAGCAAAGAAATATGCTACGCTCATTTGTATCTTGTACTAAGTCTGTGCAGAAACTACGACTATTTTCATCATCTCACTCAAATAAGTTTTCACAACATTTTAGGAGAACTCGCACCAAACTTGTACAGATCATCAATGCCCTTGTCATTTCTTCTGGCAGCGTAATGCACACATCTTCATGCAAACAGACATGCTTCTCATTACCAAGCACACCTCTTTATGCAGTCACCAGTAAGTTGGCCAAAAACAAATCGTCAGTGGTGATGTTGTCAGAGAGTATGACTTCAGCTCATGCGACATTGTTGATGCGCCTTTCACCTTATTTGTTTATTGCTTCATAGGATTAATAACAGCTTCCGCTGTGTAATCATGGCTTCATGCTATTAACATAGCTTGGTTTCGACTGTCGAAAGTAATCATGTACTAATGCTGTTTCACTAACTGTTCACTATTTAACTTTCTTGTTTTGGGCTTAATTTCATTTCAGAAAATTTCTCTCCTGAAGAAGTTGGGGAGCCAATCTTAGAGGCTGTCTTGGAGCCAGGGGATTTGCTCTATTTTCCTCGTGGAATCATACACCAGGTACAGGGACTTGTCAAGCTCTGGTGTCACACTATGAAAATACTGTATGCAACATGGGTTCATTCTTATACACATGAAACATGCTTGTTGTGCTGATTTGTCAATTTGGTAACTTTGTGTGTGTGCTTGGTGCAGTATACTTGTAGCGACCGAAATAGTGAAAAAGTTCTGCTAGCGAGAAGAATACTTTCTCTTTCAGAGTGAATCATGCAAACCACAAGATAGTATTTTTGTCATTGGGACAAAATGTAGGAGGGAGAAGCCCTACAATTCTCGGCCAACTATCTGTTGTAACCTATGTTTGAGCAACATTGTTTACTAGTGCCAGAATGTCTTGTAGTTTTTGTCTGCACTTAAAAAGTGCATAATGTTGCAGAATTGCATTGTGTCTTCGATTGTTGTCTTTGCAGGCCTACACCCCTGATGATGTCCATTCTTTGCACCTAACACTCTCTACGTGCCAACGGAACACGTGGGGTGACCTTTTTGAACGGGTATGTTCCAACGCAGAGTTTCTTTGCAGCAAATAACTCCCCACTTGTTGTTGCCTAATACAGTCTCACCTCGTTGTAACATATAACGAAGTCGCAGATTCCACTAAATCTACTTGGTTATATTTGATAATTAGTTATAAAAGTACATACATATTAATAAGGATTAAAACAAAAATTCGACATTGCGTCCGCGTGAGAGAAACCCAAGTGTGATGCTGTTCGTCTGCCTTGTAAGCCACCCAAGGAAGAGTAGGATTCTCGGTTGTTCACTTTCCGAGATAAAATTGTGTCCAAAACTTTTCGCGTGCATAGCAACAGACTCGTTGATGTCAACAGGTGACGGCATTCCCGTGGTGCTGTGCTGCCTTTATTGCTGAGGTCAGCCACTTGGTGCCATGTGGTCTATCCCAGCAACAACAGTTATACGGCTGCGTGTCAGCCACGTCAGGAGCCCAGAAAAAAATCACTCCCGCCCACCAACTAATCAGTTGCATGCGAATAAGACTGTGAGGCATGACGTGGAACGCTAGCTCACCTGGAAATGTTATATTATTTGAAAAAAAAAAAAGCACGTCCAGACAGGCCGTGTTTGGAGCTACCGTTTGCTAGACCTGTTCAATAGTGGGCAACAACACTCTGCCATGCACACCACTCTGCGTGTGAAGATGCGGCATGCATCGGTTGGCAAACTGCACGTATATTCTAGCTTACGGTACCAAGGGGCCATTTTCTTGGTCAGTTCCTTTCGGCGATAAGATCACTTTTGTGATATTTTGGTGGCTCGGCACCGGAAGAGTAAAAAAAAAAATGAAATTAGGGGGTTTTACATGCCAAAACCACGTTCTGATTATGAGGCATGCCGTAGTGGGGGGACTCCGAAAAGTTGACCACCTGGGGTTCTTTCACGTTCACCTAAATCTAAGTACATGGGTGTTTTTGCATATCGCCCCCATCGGAATGTGGCCGCCGTGGCTGGGATTTAATCCCGTGACTTCGTGCTTAGAAGCTCAACACCATAGCCGCGGCGCAACCGCGGCGGGTTAGAACCTTTGGGCGATAGTGCTTCTCGCGCAGTGCCAAGCACGCTACGCATTTTGTAAATGCCAGGAATGCTGTTGCTCATAGATGCCAACATTTTCAGTTCTGATTCACGCGGAAGCAGCCATGTCACTCCCAAAATTGCCTGCCTCCCAAGAACCATGTTTTGAACGACACAGTACAAGGGAGCAAATATTTCCTTCGCTGTATCTGATATTGCGTTGGGTCTTGTAGTTTTTATTTCGTTATAGCCGTAGGTCAGCCTATTGAAATAAAGTGTGGCCAACCAAATTTTTAATTTACTTCGTTGTACACAATAATTCATTATATCCATTTTCGTTATGTCGAGGTTTTGCTGTATCGCTGGCTTCACTGTTCTTGGTGATGAATATGGATAGGTCTGAACCAGCTGTATGCCATAGCATCTCCTGGAAAACTACCACGTTTGGTGAACAGTACGTCTTTACTTATGTATTTGCAAAAGGTGATTACTGCTTATGCCTTTCACGCAGAACACATGATTTACAGTGTACTAAGGTCTAAATTCAAGCTAGTTGGTAAGGCAACATCTTTGCAAGAAATAGCACAAAAGACAAGGCAAGCGAGGCAGATACACGGAGAGTGCTGCGTGTGTATGTGTCTGCTTTGCCTGTCTATTCTTTTGTGCTATTCCCTTCAAAATTTTAGTGTCTGTGCAAAATAGTTTTCAAGGGTCAGTACTTGCTGGAAGCCAGCTTACTTGAAAAAACATTAATCGGACAACCTATATAGCCGATTAGAAGACATTAGATACTTTGTGGAGGTATGTGAATATATGGCCATCATCCCTGTCATTTTAGTGGCAGGAAACAAGCCATGGAGAGATGGAAAAAATGCAAGAAGAGATGATTTGGTGTCGTAATGTGTGCAGTTTGGTAAAACAGGGTGCCAACCTGGGTTAGTAGTTGGTTGGTCATAATTAAACTAACAGTACGAAAGTAAAACTTGTACACCAGTGAATATACGCAGATGAAACACAGTGCTGACTTCTAACTAGGTCATTCTTTTTGAGACGGATGCTTTTATACATCTCACGGGTAGCTACAAAAAATTTAACAAAATTAAATGCCTAAGAGACAAAAAGAAAAAGAAAAGGAAAGCAATATGAACAAAATATACACAAAAGGCACCAAAAAGGAAGTTGGCAAAGCCAATACGATATGCCTGCTATGATATTTATGGACATTCTGCATTCCTAGTTTAAAAGCTTTTTCTCAGATAGAGCAATTGGTGAAGCATTTGGCGTCGCAATGTATCATCTCGGATGTTTCAATGATTTCCTGTGTTCTATTGATGCAGTGCCGTATTTTGTCCTTTCTCTTCTCTTGTGTTCAAATGCTTTACTTTTGTGCGGTTAGTTTAATTAGTTTGGTACAAGTTCTCACATATCTTGAAAATTTTTCTGTCTGCCTTTTTCACTCAAGCAATGCTGTGCCTGGCACTGGCTTGCAGTTACCATGCATGCGCTTATAATATAGCCTCCTTTATACTGCATTTGAGGAAAAAAAAAACAACAGTGACCATAGCAGTGTGTGATCATTGAGGGGTTATAAGTTTCCAGCCCCCTTTTTCACTATATCAAAAGGCTTGAAGCATTGAGCTTAATTGTTTCAGTAATCTATCTCAGGCGCCTCTGGTTGGCATTCTGTTGTTTTTCATAATTTTTTCAACATTTCTCTTTCAGATGATTCCCCAAGCAGTGCAACTGGCCATGGAGGAAGATGTAGAGTACAGGAAATCTCTACCAAGAGGTTACCTCAACTACATGGGCGTGGCCAATGCAGATGTGGTCTGTAATCTTTGTCTGTCTGCTTGCTTGTTGTTAAATGGTGTGTGTGTGACTTGAAACAGAGCCTTGCAGCATGAGATCTACTATGTTTTCAAGCAAGCAATTTGCCGCTATTTCCATGAAAATTACTGTATTGCAGGTTGAGAATCGGGAGCTGATAAAATCCACCTCTTTCATGTTCCTGTGCTGCCCTCTGACGCATGCCGCTGGAAACGTTTTGGAAGTGTGTCGGGGATTTTGCTGGTTGATTTGTGTACCTGCGCCCATGTAGAGTGCGCATTGGTTATGCATCTCGTGGATCGCAATTAATTATTAACGGTTTCTCCAGGGCAGCATGTTGTTCACCCTTCGACTACAGTAGGTGAATAGGCCAGAATGCGCTGTTGTAGTAACAGCGCGGCCAGTAAAGGCGCGCCGAGTTTCATCTGCTGACGCAGCTGCCTTAGAGTTCGTTGTCGCTGATGTCTGTGATTGCACATCGCTTTTTGCATTCCCTTTACACATTCCCTAAACATTTCGCACATTCAAGAAGCCTTCGAGTGCAGCCTTCCACGTGGGATTTGCCTAAGCGGTGCATTTGTTTACATCTACAGCTTCAGATCGCTGTTAGCTTCGGATATTGCAGAAACGGTGCATCGCTGATGTGAAATAATCTCAAAACATAGCAAAACGTAGATATCTGCGCATATGAGCCGCGTTGTTCCTCCCTCAGACAAGTCAATATGAGCGGCTGAGTCACTTAAACAACTGCAACTGTGATCCAGACACATATATATTGCGGGCTGTTACTACTTACTGATTCTCGCTCTTGTTTAACTTCATCATATTTACAGTTTGCGTGTGCTATAAAGGATTATTAGAGACAACTGTGCTCGGCATAAGCCCCAACTTATAGGCCGTGTAGTTCTCTTGCGAAAACGTGGATGCCATCGCTGACACCGTTGGAAACTGAGCGAGCTTATGCTGCTGTACCAAATGATTATTCTCTTCTTTCCTGTTTGACGTAGAGGTTAACAGTTCTTCTCTGGAACTAAAAAATGCGTCAGCATAACAACACACACACGCCCACCATCTATGGGAATGCAATGCGACTGGCGGCGTTCGGAAACGGTGACCAAAGTACAAGATGCTGGCACAGCGCTGTGCCGTCGCTTGCCGCTTATTGTGTACGTAGTTATCGAATTGCTGTAGTAGTTATCAAATCGCTGTAGGGCCACAACTTAACTATAAGAGCAGTTTCCTTCGTCCTGACTGCTTACTTTTTAAGTTCAGCTCCATCGGTAGCGGGTGCACGAACTCGACAGGGTCAAGCCTAGCCCAACTCTCGCTAAACAGGATCAACGTTGACTCAAACTTCACGTGCACGGCTTGAGAGGACTGAAGCTCGTGCATTTCAGCTTCGAAGGCATGTCGACGTATTTTCAGCACGAATAATTATATTTATAAGTGAATGAACTGCAGCTGTCGCGTTGTCGGTTTGATGGCTGATCGCGTAGTGTTCGGTCTAGCTATCATGGTTGGCATGCTGATTTTGTTGGTGCCGTCGACAAGAAAGCCCCTCGCGCTATATGACAACTCGCATCCATCAGTTGCATCATTGTCGGCCTATTATGATCAATTGGTCTCAGTGACACTATGCTGAATTGCCGGCCAATCGTCGGCGTCAGCGTCTTGTCGGTCTCGTATCGACGCAGTGTTACCACGCCTTAAACGAGTACATAAAGCCAGGCATGCACTGCCACCACCAGCAACAGTGGGCCGACGCTGCAAGAAGACTGCGTCAGCAACATGTTTTTGAAGTGTCGCCCAAGTGTAACGCAGGGGTTTATCGATAAATTTTACAGCCGCCAATGCAAGGCGGCAACTACGAAGCCCTGGCCCTTTGGTCTTACGCGCGTTCCCGGCATCACACCGACATCGAGCTACCAGCAGAGTTTCAACGTGGTACATGGCACAAGTGTTCGCTGCAGTGAGCGTCCACACGCTTTATTTTTTTTTCGAGGTAGCTTTTCCCGATATCTGGCCGCGTGGCCGCGCGCGCGTCCCTTCCAAAATGTTTTGCGACTAATCCGCTAGGGCAGGGCACATGTGCTGTCGTGCCGTGAAAAACGTGGATTGCTGTACAATTGGAGTGAAATTAATGAGAAGACGGACCGAGGGGTTCCATTGTTTGTTAGTTATAACCATATGAAAACAGGAAGTGAAGCCAAGGAAGTTAACTGTTCTTCTTAATTGAAATGTCTAAAGAAAAATTTCTGTTTTGCGTAAAGGTGAAGCATTGAAAGCTATTGACTGCAAGATCAAGCAGAGTCACTAGCTGGCAGGCACCGGCTGAAGGACAGAGTGTGGATTGCACCGTGCATCGTCTGCTATGCCTTACGTGTTTACATGGGTGCACGCAGCTTACATATTAAAGCCAATTTCTTCTGTGATCATAGCACCACCATAAATGCTGTCTGCATCTTTTTATGATGTACAGAAGCATTTAACATTTCGCTGTCCTTGTGCTGCAGTGAAATCAGTGACTGCCCATGTCAAGCATACAATGTGCTATCGTTGCGCTCTCTGTTCGCCACAATCATAGCAATTTTATTATCGCTTTGTGTTTCTATTAAACCAAAGAGAGCATTTTTCCTTGCTGTTTTAAAAAAAAATCTAATGAGTGCAGCGATATGTGAATGCTGCGCTTTAGCGATTGGTTGCGATGTATTCACCACTCTGCCATCTTTGTAATACCATGCAACACGAATGAGGTGGTGTGTATATCACTGAGTAGTAAAAAAAAAGAAGAGAGAGAGAGAGAGAATCACCTGTCTGCACTAACGCAGCAATGGTACTGCCACCTGCAGCTCAATCTCGTGGCGAATAGTAAAGTTTAGCATTGCACTGAAGACGTCTAGGAACGCTGCCATGATGTAGAGTGTGGCAGCAATAACGCAATTCAGTGGCGCATAAGATGAGACTGAACGAAAACTGTCAGTGTTCGTCAGTGTGCAAGAAAAAAAAAAAGGGGGGATTGCATAAATTTAGCTTGACATTCCTTATGGTATGCATACAGCTGTTCAGCAAGAACGCTAATGTGTGCGCAGTCGTGAGAGCAGTGGAAGCGATAGACCTGACTGAGTGAAGCATCCACTTGGCTTCATCGCTTTTGGAGCCAAATGCACTTTGCCTCTGTAGGCCTTATAATCCTCCATGCGTGGGTCTTGCATGTGTCGTTGATAGCAGGACAGCATGTCAAAGCCCTCGCTGGTGAGCCCGAGGTTGCAAGTTCGATCCCCGATTGAGGGAGCCACATTCCGATGAAAGCCGAATGCAAAAACCCTCCCGTACCATGTTCTGGCTGCGCGTTACGGAATCCCACATGGTCAAAATTCATCCCGAGTGCTCCACTACAGCATCCCTCATTACCCATTCTGCAGTTTTGTTACGTTAAATACCATAATTTTTTTTACAACATTTTGTTTCTTTGCAGTAACAGTTATGGCTCTTAAAAATAATGTTGCTGCAACAGGTGTCTGTTAACCACTCTTGTGTGTGCCCCACATTGTGCCAAATGCAAAACACGTGAACCAAGAAAAGAAGAATTGTGGTGGATTTATCTGTTTGCTTGCATAGCATGTTGCTAGTGCAAGTGTTACCTGCTTCCTTTGTTGGTCAGCAATATGTTTGTGACTACGGACTGTGTTGTTCTGCTGCTCAGAACAAGGTTACGAATTCGATTCCCAACCACAGCAGCCATATTCTGATAGGCTGATGAACTTTTGGTGCATGTTAAGGGTGCCAAGAACCCCACGTAGTCGAAACAAATTCAGAGGCTACCATTACGGTACCTCTCATAGCCAAGTTTTGGGGTGTAAAGCCAAAAAACATTTTAATTTTATATTTCAAGCCATATGCTTTTCACCTCATTGACCAGTCTTCCTGTGCAAAATGGAAGTAAACATAGGTGTAAGTGAAAGGGTATATATTTAGGCCATCAAACCTAGACCTGTCACAGCAAGTGTACTGCACATTGCGTAGGACCAATGCACATTTGTCTTTCTTGCAGTGTTTGTAGAATTAACTGCGTGTGCTGCATTACAGCTGTTCAGTTGTTGCCATGCATAGTGCAGTTAATAGAAGGTGTAGCTTAGAGTATCATAGCTGAAGATTGCCAAATTACAAGCAACAGACTGGTAGCACACTGGTAAACTCAAGGCAGATTAAAATTCTTACTTAGCTCCCAGTGCCTGGAAAGAGAGAATACAACTGCCAATTTCCGAGTACACAAAATGGCTGCCTCCTTAGCACTCGGAGATTAGCAAAGCTTGTAAAGCTGCAGTACTTGTGACAAGGTGGTGTTGAATGCTTTGTATTCTTTTTGAATAGTATTTCAACTGCAATTTTCATGTTTCTTTCATCACTGAAAGTGTTTGTTGAACTGCTCTGATTATGGTATACTTACTAAAACAAGTAATAAAAAACACAGGGAGTGTAAATATGGAAGTGCAAATGACGGTTAAGAACTGGCAGGCAACTTGGGGTGGGGGAATGGGGGGGGGGTGGCAAATGTATTTACTGAGCTAGACATATGCAATTAATTTGGCTTGATAGGCGAGACAGTAACAATATTCTGATTGTTACAAGTGGGGGCGGGGGAAATAATGACCATCTTTGTCTTGCTAGATCATATGACAAGAATATTTATTCATAATGTTTTGTTGCAGTGACAAAATCTTTCTAGCACTCAAAGACAAAGGTGGGGTGCATTGGCGCACATCAGTGAACCGGCTTATTTCGGGCATGTGACAGTTGTACAGTCTATTTAAACTCTGCCTCATACTTGCCTATGCATGTGCCAATAAGTGGCCCCAGCCTTGCTTGAATGAAAAGAATGTTGAATGAAACAGGTCTTTTAAACAGTACCCATAAGGCTGAATGAATTTGTTTTGTGAAGTTACTTACAGCACAATGAAACGGTGGTAACACACTTCAGTGTAGACATGCTTTCTCCAGCAAATGGAGCTATGACATACATGACAGCATCTATTGATGCTGTCTTGTATGTGACACAAAATAAACAAGAAAGGAGCGAGAATACTGGTTGTGTTTTTGCTCTGTTCTGCACTTGCACATCAAAATTTCAACTGGTCGCTTAACGCTGTCTACTTTAACAACTGCAGCAATGTGCATGTCACTTTTGAGCTCGTCATGCATGTAGCCATGTAGCCTGTAGCCACCTTTGTCACCACAAATGTTTTTGATTTCACGTTACCTAATCGAATTATCTTAAGCCGTTGGTGAATGAAATCGTTCGAATTTAGGAACTGCAACAATGCACATGTTGCTTGTAGCCACCTTTGTCACCAGGAATGTTCTTGAGTCCAGGTTATCGAACGCGTTTATATTCAGCATCTGGTCAATGAAGTCTTTCAACTTTAGAAACTGCGGCAGTGCACATGTTGGTTTACGAGCTTGTGACAAACATGGCCACAGTTCAGGTGCCGTTGTCACCAAGAGTGTTCCTATGTCCTACTGATCTAACATGGTACAGAGTACGTACTGGTTGTTGTAGCAGGGACATATGTAGAGAAACTGTTCAAGTACCTCCACACACCTGCAACTGTTTCATGGATGTGTGCTGTCCATTCAGATGCGAAAAAATTGTTTAGCCTTTCTGAACGGTGTATCCAGCCACAGTTGGCACAGCAATTTTGTATCACAGCTAGTGGTTAGTTGTGGTAGCTGCGGCTTCAGGGAAGTATAGAGAAAGTAACAGTTGAAGAGAGGATCAGAGTTGCGGTTGACTAGCGTGACGTCGCAAGCCAGTGATGCTAGTTCTCTTGCAGTGTCTGCCCTATGCGAAGCTCTTGAAGCTGTCTGGGCACGGATGGGAGTTACAGTAATGTACATTTTCTTTAACTTGTGCAGGCGAGTGATGCACGTGAAGCCTTCTTGGGAAAAGTGCGACACCTGGTGGAGAAGTTGGTAAACTATTGTCCTGTTGACGCAGCTGTTGACCAATGTGGCAAAGCTCACCTGCACGAAGCACTGCCGCCGCTCCTTTCACAGGGTGAGCATCCAATTCCTGCTGCAGCTTCTTGCACAGCCAGGCCTCTAAAGCTACTTTTTAACAACTTAGACAGGACAGATGGCCATGGAACGTGGTGACCTAAAATGATCAACATTGGTCGAATAGACGATGTCACCAAGCACAAATGTTTCAATAAAAGGGCTTCACTTCATCAGGGCAAGTCGTATTTTTGGCTAGGTTGTGCATGATTATTTGCAAACAAACACCTGATAATGCTTGATTCCAGGCTTTCAAAGTTTGCTGTGGCCATAGCCTTACTTGGAAATTCTGAACAGCATAAAGCATAAGTGAAAGCAAATATGAAATGACACTTTTCAACATTGTGTCTCATTTTAAAATGCCTACTTTTTAGTACATTTTTAGTACATTTTAGCAAAAGTATTTTCAGTAAGAGCTGTCTGCTTGAGGGAAAACTAAAAGTGAAAGGAACCAGAGCTTGCTTGGAAATGGCTAGAGAGCTCTTGCAGCCCGTCTAGAGGGTAATTGTGCGGATGTGTGCCAACGAGTCTGAACCCTTCAATAGGAAGCAATTGCAAGAGCAGAAGATCGAAGATTGGATAGTGAATAGGCACGTGCCCTTCTCCATCTGTGCCAGGCACATCTGCTATAGCATGGTCTCTGTATCTTTCACTGTGGCCAAGACGTACACTGCACTACAGTCACCACAGTAAATATATGCAGTTTGACTGGCAAACAGTCACCTGCGACGTTGTCATGCAATGCCATACAAGGCTTTTAAAATGTGTTTTTTTAAATCGTGCAATGAACGAAAGCACCGATTTCTAGAACAAGCAAATGACAAAACCCACCTGCTGCAAGGACAGAGGCTCTTTTATTTTCTGGGACTGTAAAACAAGTCCAATTCCAGCAATGCAAATATCAATGTTCCTTATAGCTGGCAACACTTCTGCATTCCAGTCAGAGTTGACTTTCAAGAAAGCACGTGCAGCAGCTGCTTCTATTGCACAAAATTTTCTAACATTTACCCGTGTGTTAAACCTTTTGACATTTGGCTTGCCATGATGGTGCGGATATTACTTTGCTGCTGAAGAAGAGGTTGCGGGCTCAATTCCCTGCTACTGCGATTGCATTCTGATGAGGCCCTAATGTGAAAACGCTCACGTAAAGTACATTGGATGTTCATTAAACAACCTCCAAGTGGCTGAATTAATTTGAAGGCTCCCACTATGGCATCCTTCATAACCTGCCAGTTGCTTTAAGATGTTAAGTCTCAATAATTTAAGTTTAATGAGGATTCTTTTTGTTTTAATGAATGGTTTTTTGATGACAGACCAAAGACCAGTTTGTGAACCACAGAGTGATGATTGCTATTAAAATTTTGAAGTGTAAGCAATTACTGAGGATTTTTTTTTTTTGATGAACTGTGCAGAGGAACGTAGGCGTAGTGTTCACACTGGTGAACACTGGCGCTGTGGCCAAGTTGTGAATGTACAGGAGCTGGATCCGGACGTCCAAGTGCGGCTCGCTCGCAGGAATGCAGTCAGGTAGGTCTTTTGAATTACGAGGCAGTTATAATGAAATTATGAGGCAGCTCACGTGTGCTGTACTTTCCGAGGGCTCTTTATTATATCATGATCCAAGCGTTCGCACATCGTGCATATTTTTGGCATTGCATTCAAAAAGCAGATATTGAAGGCTATGCAGAACGTAGACATCATGATTCTTAAGCTGCTACCGATGTAAATGTCCAGCTATATTGGACCATGCGTTTAGCTTTGTTCGCCAATGCTTCACTCTAGCACATAGAGAAGGCAAGCAAATTGCCAAGTTGAGACGACAAAACGGCCTATGATGCAGAATGACTAAGTGTACAGCTCTTATCAAACGAATTGAGTTTGGCCGACTCCTGTCTGTGATGCGTTGCGTCTTTGGCTGTCTGCCAGACAGAGTATGGGGTGGTGATGATGACGAGAGCTCACCTCCGCCTCCAGAGTTTTCGTACAGTGCCGGTGGACAGGAGGCCAACTAGACATCTCTGGTGTAGCTGTAGTCATGTACACAGTGGCTTCACTTTTGATAGAAGTTGTGCAGATAGTGTCTACCTTACCAGGTATTGTTAAACACACTATAGGACACCTTCATCATCTGTTACTGTGATATGCAAATGCTGTTAAATTTTAAAGGCAGTGCAGTGACCAGTCTGACAACTTTGCTGCAGTTACTTTGCCAGCACGTACTGTGCGATTTTAATCACTAACCACAAGCGAAAAGAGTTGCAATTAGTAGTCCTTAATTTGACTGATGATGACATGCTGATACCTCCAGGCTGGTTGTAGAAGAGCAGGATGTGCGCCTGTACCACTCTTTCGACAACAGCCGGCGATACAAGGGGCGTGATCCACAGTGGATTCTCTTGGAAGAGGATCAAGCACCCGCCGTGGAGGCACTTTTGCATGCTTACCCTGGGTATCTCAAGGTGGACGACCTCCCTCTGGATAACCCACTTGACAGGCTTGAACTGGCAAGCCTGCTCTATGACAAAGGACTGCTCATAACCAAGCAGCCACTTGAAATAGCGGACGACTAGGTTTGCGTGAAGTTGATCGTAATGGCTTTGTGTGTAAAGTTGCGTTCACAGCCCAAGGAAGCTGGTGCTCCACCCTTTGGCAACCAGTGCCTGCATGCATGTGGCCTTTTGCCATCGTGGATTGTGACTCTGGTTGTGGCCTCGTTTACTGCAGAGACATTGTGGCTGTATAAATAGCCTGCTGTGACAGTAAACATGTTATACTGTCTTTATACTGTCCACACTCGAATGTTGGTTTTATGAAGTGACAGAGCCATCTATTGAAAGTGTGGAATTTAGTCATCTCAGAATTGTCTTGCTGTTGCTTGAACCAATGGTGTAATTTTCGCGATAATAAAGCCAATCAATACATCACTGTTAATGTATACCGTAAATGCGAAGTCTATATCTAGCTGTCGGTATAATAGTGCTGAGTGACATAAATTGGAGCAAAAAGCATCTTTGCTAGCTGAAATTACAATTAATTTAGAATGCATTGCTGGCACATATATGTGCCAGAGAGAAACGCGAATTTAATGTAAATGGGATACATCTTTTTTTGAGTGCGTTGATCTTCCTTCCCACTGGCTGCAAGCTTTGTGTAGCCACATGTAAGATAATGCCTTTGCTCTTGTTCAATATGTCATACAAGAAAACATTGGAGAAAAACAACGAACACAAGGCTTCAGCTGATATATTTTAAGCACATGAAACTTTTGGCACAACACCGATGGCTGGTTCCTTGACTCTACTAAGCAACAAGCACAAGCCGTCCACACCTTTCACACGCATTGAAACAGTGTGTACAATGTTTAGCAATGATCATGCTGGCCAGATACTACCAGCACCTTGAGAGTCCTGCAAAAGTGAACAAGCGTCACCATTTCTCAATAGTGATGCCAACATTCTCATGGTATTTTTATAAGCAGTCATATTGAGATGGAAGCACTTGGGCCAATAATTGCATTGACACCCATAGGAGCTGGTTATGACAGCTTACACCACAGTTCTTCAATCACACTAGTTTAAAAACTCTGCTTGTAACTCGGAGCATACCTGGAGGCCAATCCTCAGGGTTTAGTTGACTGGCACATGACTAGTGATAAAGCGAAAGTCTGCCAGAGTGCTTCGTGGGCACTGTCTGTTACCACCAGCAAAAGTTCCTTGAAATGGCAAGCCCAGCTTTAAAGAAAATTAAGTGGAAAGATGATTTCATATTGTTTACAGTGGACTTTTAGGGCCTCTTTCTTGTACTCAATCAAGTAGCACAGTAGTTTGCAGATACTTTTGGTCCCAGGTGTTTTGACAATTGGCGGGCCTTTGTGAACTTGGGCAGTAGGCACGTATAATTAAATCTGGGGTTCTACGTGCCAAAACCAGATCTGATTATGAGGCGCACTGTAGTGGGGGGCTCCGGAATAACTGGACCATCTGGGGTTCCTCAACGTGCCCCCAATGCACAGTAAACAGGTGTTTTTCACATTTTGCCCCTATCGAAATATAGCCATGGGAAGTGTCACAAGTGGTACGACTCCAGAACAGTGTGTGTGTGTTCGAAACTCTCATGAGCTATAATTTAGAGTAAGCCAGTGCACATCCAAACTTCTGGCTCTAGGTGTTCAGGCTTTGAAGTCACTGAGCTCCTCTGAAGCTTTCACATTCTGAAAACTTGTGGGCAGGTGTAGATAAACTATCTAAAGCAAAGCCATATTCCCAATCTGTGACCTTTGGAGATTAAAAAAAGAAAAAAGCTTAGTTGGACTAGTAATCATTATTTAAACCAGCTAAATGAGATGCAACAACAAAAAAGAAACTAAACTTGCCCTTGGACAAACACTTCATCAGCATTGCTTGCGTCATTGTATATGCTGACTAAATGGGCAGCAGTAACACCATCGCACAAACAAGGGCTGTATTCTCGGTCAATTACTTTTGCGGATACGGTCACATTACTCAGCACCAGCACTTCAGCATCTACGGGCAACAGTGTATCTCGCACAGTTCCGAGTATGCTGTCTTGACACAGTGCAAAGAATGATATTCCTTGTACACACTAGTGTCTGATGCTAAGCCATGCGAAAAATCATGAAAGTGACCGTAGCCCCAAAAGTGATTGGCCTAGATTCCCGATCCAGGTGCTCATAGCAACAGTGGAGCAATGTTACGGCTCTTCGCACGAAAGCTGAAGCATCTATTGCCTAAATAATCTAGCGTAACTGCAGTCCAAGCATATGTTGAGCACAGGCGCTTGTTGGCATGGCAACCAAGTGTCCCGTGCTGCACTGTCTGAACACACACAAACATCAGTCGCTTCACAAGGCACCTATGCCTGGAGGCGTGGCTTTGCAGCAGCCTGCTTTGGTTGTTTCATGTTTCCAGCCTTGCTGGGGCGTCCCTGATCTAGCTTGGGCTTCTCGGTGCGAGTGTGCCACACAAGAACTTGAGTGCAGTTTCCAGCACGAGGCTCCAACTCCTCTGGCCCAGACAGAAGCTGCTTCAGCAGGAAAGATTCCTGCTGACCACGGGGAAGCCGAAGCCGGAACTGGGCATCAGGGTTGTCAAGAAGTAGCCGCAGCGACACAGCGAAACCTGCCATGTCCAGGGGATAACGCCTGGGAAAAAAAAAGAAGCAGGGGCACTGTAAGCGTGGAATGTCAGGCATAACTTGTTTTGTGCTTTCATAATGCAGCGCAGGAGCTAGAGCTGCTGTTGATAAAGCTAGTCTATGATGGCAATCCTGTGGTGTTATCTTATGTAAAGGCTCATAACGAGTAAGTAATCAGGCCATATAGACATGAAACATTTGTTTCTTTTCTTCGTGGAGAGAAGTGTGGCTGTTCTCACCTGTATGGTTTCCAGACAGCGTTCCAGCCGACAACATGACTGTCTCTAACAATCGGCCGCTCAACCATCAAGCCTCCGACCAAACCCACAGGCCAAACAGACACTTTGACAGTCTTTCGCATCTGCAAAACATATGTATCAATTCGTATACATTATATTGTATAAAGTAATGAAAATTTTATGCTTAACCTATATATATAGAATTGGGGCCAGAAGTGCTCTCAAAGCAGCATGTATCACTTCTAAAACTTGCAGGATGTGACTACATGCATGCAAAAATATTGTTAGCCGCTTTGGAGGCTACATAGTGGGAACTAATAATAAGCATCAGGTAAAGTGCACAGAATAAATCACAAAGAATTGTGTGTTACTTGCAAGTCTCTGCCACCAAACAGAAACTAGCAATTCAAGGTGAACAAGAGGGATTGCAGAGGAGATATTGTTGGGCCGATTGGTTTGCCATTCTTGCTGTAGAACAGGGCTCGTGCATCTCTGTTGGCATTTGTGCATGTGTCTAGAGGTGCACTATCTTTACAAGGATGAGAGGGATTAGGGTATGGAAATTTGACAAAGATGTCAAAGAAGCGTAAAATGCCTTGACCTCACACCTGCTTGGTGTGAGGTCAAGTTCCACACTTGCACCGCTCTATTTCATTGAAAAATTGTAAGACTAAGTGCAAGCTCATTTTTGCCTGCCAAAGTATCCTGCCACCATCAAACACTGACTTGCTAGCATGACGAGTAAAATTTTAGGGACATAATTGCTGAATTCCATGCATTCCATGCATTAGGAAACCTTAGAGTGCAAATTATCTGCAAATGTGATCTGCCAAAAATTGTATGTCTACCTCGTCAAACAGACGCAGATCATAAGTGTTGTCATCATCAGCGAAGTAGACTATGCCATTGGGATCCAGATGCTCTGCATTGGTTCGAAGCCAGCGTAGGCCTTCATTTCTCTGGAGGACACCCTTTGGAAGAAGCCAGCTGGGATCTTCAGGCTTCAGCTTGCGTTCAGCTGGTGTAGCAGCATACAGATGGGTGAAGGCCACACCACAACGAGCTAATAAGTCTGACACCAAAGCTGTTCGGACAGTTGAGTCTTCGACAACGATCCAGTGCAAGTACGGGACCTGAGGAAGACACGATTGAGAAACAGAAGTGGAGTTCTTCAGCCTGAGTCTAAAGCATTTGATATGCAATTACTGAGTCCACTAGGATTTGATCTTTACGTTGCTTGATTTTCCTACATGGCCTTCACGCACATTCTTGGTCACAGTGGAAAAAAAATCCATGTGCACCGAGTACGTTAAGTGCTGCCATTCAGTTTAGAGTAGTACGTATTTCATTTTACGTGCCACTAGGCGTTGTCACTTGGAGCAAAACAGAATTAGCGAGTACCAGCTCAACAAAAACTGGCGTTCGATTTGCTTTCCTTGCGCCGACGCATAAAGCCGAGATTAACTTGTTCAGCGACTTACCAGACGGAATGTATAAGAAAGCCGCGTCAGTTCGGCTTCTTGAACAGGACGTGTGTACGTGGGCGTTATTGCATAAATGACCCGCTGCCGGTGGCCGTCGGCAAGTTTCTCGACCGCCGCTATGCAGTCTGAATGAACGCCTGACGACACTAAGCTGTCGACCTGCATGATAAAGAAAGTGCCTTGTGCGGACCAGTCACAGCACACAAGAGAACAAAGCTGAAAAAAAAAAAAAAGAAGAAGAAACGATGGCTTTTTTACAATTTTCCGTAGGCAGGAGTGCGTCCAGCTTCCTGAGACTACGTTGGTTCGGCTTTGAGTGAGGCATTGCTGTGTCGTGACTGAGAAACAGAAGAAAAGTGTACAGAGATTCAGAACTCACTTTGTTTCTGTACATCGTGACTTAATGAAGGAACTCACTCAACTGCACAACGAGCCAGGCGACGAAAAAGCAGACGGCTACTGTCAGGAACCTGTTGCGACCACAGATTTGGGCGACCATTGGCAGCGATCACATGTGTGCTCCAGACAGAAATCGCTGGTCAGAGTCACAAGGAGCTTGAGCCGCTGCTGAACAAAGTTTACGCAAGTTGTCATTAGCCCGTTTTTAAAGTAAGCGCAAACATCACTTCGACAGCAGAATACCAGTAGAGCGGCCCATCAGACAACGCCGATGTGCTTGACTAGCGGCTAGCTGTGACCAATGTGTTGGCTGCTTAAAAGCCAACCTCCACCAAGTCGAGCCTAGCTTATCCAGGCACGCCATCGGGCAGGTTACGTTTCTTGTGTATATCTCGTGTTCGTTGTCGTGGCCAACATTGCATCGGTGCGAGGTATTCTTTTCGTTATTATAAAGCTACCGTGGTGAACTGAGCAGAGCAGTATCGGATTATTTGCGTAGGCGCTCTCTTGAGCGCGCGGACGTTTTCACAAGGGCCAGAGCAGCACGGGCGTCGCCATGGCGGAAAGTTCGCAGCAAACTGGCTTGACGGCCACCGTTAAACACGAAAGCGGCGCCTCGAGCCCCGCGAGCGGAGTAGGAACGACCGAGAGCAGGTCGGGGCCTTCGGGCCAGTCGCTGTCGGAACTCCTGCTGCAGCTCGAAGATTACAGTCCGACCCTGCCGGACGCTGTCACGGCGCACTACCTGAACACCGCCGGACTGGAGGCCAGCGACCCGCGCGTCGTCAGACTCGTTTCCCTTGCAGCGCAGAAGTTTCTCTCGGATATCACAAACGACGCGCTGCAGCATTGCAAAATGCGCGGTGCCGGACAGAGCAAGAAGGCCACCAAGGACAAGCGCTACACACTCACCATGGAAGACCTGACTCCCGCGCTGCAGGAGTACGGCATCAACGTCAAGAAGCCGCACTACTTCGTCTGACGCCGCGCGTCCTGGTCCAATGAAGGGCCGCTCGCTAACGGTGTCGCGGTGTCCTGCTAGTTTCAAATGTAAAGACCTTCGCGATTTGACGGCTGCATCGAGTGTTCCTAATCGTCAAGCCCAGCGGCCAAATACAGTGCGGGCTACGATGTATATATGTGTTGAAGTTGTGTTGCCGCGCTCGAATTCATTTCTTTGCGGTTCAAAAATCGTGGCGTGTTGTGCATCTCTGAAGGTACATGTCTCGGAAGAAAAAAAAAATTAGGATCGGTAATGACAGTCCACTCTGATTTGGAGTGCATTAAGGGATGTATTTTCTGTACAAAATAAATGCCGAAATTGGACATGTGCTTTGATTGATGTTTTCCTGCATAGTAGAAATTTACAACTGCACAAAACGAGTAAATAGCTGTGGACACTGCCACTACTGAACTGGTTTCTCTAGCTTTGGCTGAATCGGAAGTGTCTATAACACTCAATTCATGTGCCGCCATAGTCTTCCATATGAAAAAAATATTCCAGCAGAAAGAATCTCAGGATGGCTGTTGACATTTTAATGCGATAAGTATTGAAGCAAAAAAGACACGCTGTGTTGCCGCTGCTGGAATGAATCATGTACGAGGTGTGTAATGTAGCCAAGCTCTTCTCTCTCTCTCCCCCCTTCATTACAGCAGCACATGCACCATGACCTAAGCTGTAATAGATGTAGATCCTTTGATTTAGTGGCACATTCCCACTGGTAGATTGGCAAAGAACCAAGTAGTTCAAAAAAAGAAAAAGGGAAATGTTAAGAATAAGAAATCAAAATTTTAAAGTTGGCGGGTTTGAAATGGAAGACAGATTGTTGAGATTTATTTTATCAAAATGTAGGAATGAAAATAAAAGAATTGGAAATCAAATTGGTTGAAAGAAAATTCGAATTTAGATTTTAAATCTCGCTAGTTCTCAAGGAAATTCTGGATGCAGCACACATCTTCCCATTGCTGTGCCCAATTGTCAAGGCACCCAAGGACAGTAATATTGTAGTTCAATCTAATACAAGAAGGTGAAGTGATTAAGGTTTGTTTTCTAAAGTAATAAATACAAGAAATGAAAAAAGGTTCTCTGGTTTCTTCCCCACAAACAGAACAAATCGGTGAGGGTGCCAGGCCAGGCCTGTGTTAATAAACACTTTAATGTGCTATGCAACATCATAGTCTACTAATAGCCACTTTAAGTCTTCTTGTTTTGCATGAATTACCTTTGCAGAGGCTCAGTTTAAGATCTGGGGCATTTGTTATGACAGAATTCTCACAGCATCATTTGCCTCCAAAATCTTGCTGCTATGATCAAAGTTGATGAAAGAAGAATGTGAATGGCAAGACCATCTACTGCGCCTTTGCCAATGCATCTGCCATTTCATTTAGCAATGGGCCTGCATGCCCAAGTACACAAACCAATTCATTACAAGTTAAGTGGTGAGGTGCTAATGATTTGCCATTGAAGAGGTTCACTGAAGAGCGGCACACACCCAGTGACCCAAGTTGGCGTGAAAGGAAAATGATTAGGTCCAGATGTAGATTGGTAGATACTGCAAAGTGCATGAAGTGTACTAAATATGTTAATCACATTAAAGAAGGCATTTTTATCACTGCACGTAAAAACACGATTCCAACAGAATGGTGCTTCTGCATAGATTTATTTGGGCTCAAAACTAACATATTGCATTACACATAAAGAGAACAACTTGCACCAGTAAAAGTGTGCTCCTGCAGCATTTTCCAGTTCAATGTGCACAGCTGCATGGGTTGACCTTGCAAGCACGGTGCCAACATGTTAAAAAATCAACGGGGTATGACGCAGAACCTTGCATAGTTTGTTTCGATGCACCGGTGTCAGCTCTCCATGGAAAGTCTTAGGGCAGCCTCTAGCATTTCGTCATCAGACAGCGTGGAGGGCTCGGTTGGCGTCTTCGCCTGCTGGCTCGCCTGCTGGCTCTCCTGCTGGCTCTCCTGCTGGCTCTCCTGCAGGCTCTGCTGCAGTGCCTCCTGGAGATCACGGTCACTGTCTTCCTCGAGAAAGTCGTCTGCTTGGCACTGCGGTAGTTCGCCAACCACTACGAAGATGGAGTAACCTATTCCAGAGAAGCAGAAATGGTGCAGGTGTTACTCAGTGGGAATAACATCCATGCACATGAGAAACTATACAGTCATGGCTTTGAACATAATTATTATTACCAGCGAAAAAAAAATGGATGACAGAGAGAAAAGCAGAAACTTCAAACCAATGCAAATGCTGGACTACAGCTTATGTTTGCTTAAACGGATACTAAAGGCAAATACTAAGGCAAGCTAAAGTGGTAGATTAATGCTCAAGAACCTCGTAAGATATCAGCATTATCGCGAACAAAGCTTTAGTAACCGAGAAATTCAGGTAAATGCAGGATACGATTTGAGATGCCCAGGATATATAAGTACTAGCGCAATGACATATGCACTCCTCATTATAATTCTGTCACTAGTACTCAACCAGCTGTAATGAAAAGATCATTGCATTATAATATGGAAGAAAATGCTGCTTGTCTGGTTCTAGTCAACCTTTAGAAAAAAGAACTCATTGATGTTACCCTTGACAATGATGCAGGCAGACATGTTTCGTTTTTGCTTGACTCTGTGCTGCCCGTGCTTTCACATTTCGGTAGTTTCGTTATCGGATAGTGCTGTGTTGGGCTTGCTGGCTCGTGAAACTCTCACAAACTGCATGTAGCAGATAATTCCATGTCCATGCGATGTTGTGGGATGCCCGAATGGTCCATGCCACTTGACCAAGAGCAGCTGCAGTGGTAATGCTCTGTTTTCGTTTGCTTTCTCCATGGCCATGCATTTGCATTTTGTGCAAAGAAACGTAGCACCATCTGTCTGGCACTGTTTTACTCACCGACGGAAGTAAAGGGCATTGATGGCATATTGTAATGTCGCCACTTCCCACTCGGGCGTGGCCGATTTGAATTGCGCTAAAGGTATGTGGACCCTCCAGACATGTTTTTCTCTTAAACTAAGTATTTTCTTGGCACAAAACAAGCCCTGCACGGTTTCTGGAATAGTATTTTAACCGTCCACATTGACTTTCTTTTCTTTCTTTCTTTATTTGTTTCCATTGCTAAAATACAATGACAGGGGCTAAGATAAAAGCTGCAATGAGGCAGCTTGAGGTGCCCTTAGCCCCCGTGTCTTTAGTATCCCTTTAACACAAGAAAGAGCCATAGAACACAGCATTGTAACTGCACATGCCTGCCGCTCATCCTCTGACTGAGATATTTCTTTTTCTTTGTGATGCCAACAGAAATGATGCTAATGCAGTTATCACCTGCTTTTTTGATGCTGAATGCCTCAAGGAACAACCTGTTAGGTTCTTATTTAAACCTACATAAGACGTCTGCAATCAAAATATCAGCTGCACTGACATATTCACCTGTGATCTGCAAGATGTCTTGGCCTTTCTGTCACTTCTACAAGTACATGTCTCTATTGTGTTTGCAATACGAATCAAGAATTTAACAGCAACCAGCTAGCCTGTTTAACAGCATTACTTAGAAAAAGGTAAGATATAACTTAAATGTCTAATTGCAAGGAAACTTCATGACTAAGTTGGCTATAAATAAGTGGTATATGCACTAGTGAAGTAATGCTGGCAAAGCTGTTGGGCTTGTAATTATCTAATTTGCTTAGCAGACCCGTGCACCTGGTTGTTAGCATATATAACGCAAATCTCAACCAGAGAGAGATTTCCAGCATGCCGCGAGCATAGAGTTTCTTACAATATTACCTAGGGGGAAAACTGGCACCACACTGTTGTATGCGTGGGAATGCCAGGATGTGGTGGATTTGGATTGGAATCGTTCTCCGAGAGCCAGGATACCTTGAAGGCACACCTGGCTAGCAGTTCCATTTGTCACAATGATTTCATCATCATCACCATGAAACAATTGTGACAGACTGAATAGTGCTAGCCGGGCATGCCTTCAAGGTGCACTACGTTAAAACAGCATGTAAAGGGCTATTTTTATTTCAATACTACAAAATTTTTTAAAATTATTATTCAGCCATGATGACTCGTGCTAGGATGTAACGTTACATATGAAACATAAAGTGTGCCATGGACACAAAGTGGGAGTGTCTACAAATGATGAGCTCATGGATTTCTTTCAAAATCGGAATGCAATGTATGTTGACAAGTTGTGACATCCAAAAGCTTTACCTTTCCTGTGGGGCATGTGAAACTGTTAGGCTTTGGATTATTCTGTTCCCTGAGGCTTTTAATGCACACTGACATATCAAAACAAAAGTTCTCACTTTTTGTCCCAACCGCAATGTGACTGAGAATAAAGCTAATTACCCTGTTTAACACAGAAGTAGAATAGTAGTAGAAAGTAGAATAACACAGAAGCAGAAAAGGAACACAGAACTGCCTTGTCGGGTGGAATCAATATACAGAACTGAGGGTGAACAGCGCAAATAAGGACACAAGGAAACGAATAGCACAGGCAAGCGGTATTTGTTTCCTCGTGTCCTTGTCTTATTCGCGCATTTCAACCTCAATTATGAATATGAACCAACTAGCCCTCACCAAGATCTTACTAATGCAATGTACAGACATCCACACTATAATATTTTTCCAGTTGCTAGAAGCCATTTTTCCATCATGTCCACACTACTGTATAGAGTGTTCTGCAAATCAAAGAAAGAGTAATTAACACAGCATCTATTTGGTTCCAGGCTAACTACTGTGTAGCCTGCACATCCTTTTGGCTTTCGTTTTCTGCAAGCATTGGCTCTGAAACCGGCCAGGAGTGCACAGGCATCAATTTCTTTGCCTCATAGCACACAGATTCAGTGCTCTAGACAGAAGTGAAGACGACTGTGCATTAACATATGTGTAGGTACTTGATATACCTTTAATTTCACCTCAACAAGTTACAGGTACAATGTTAAAGCAATAGCCTTCACGTACAATGCACTGAACAATATACGTAGCTTCATATTTCTGGCATCATTACCTGTTTTGCCTTCTCTCAATCTATGCAACTTGCTTCATGCGACTTTCCTTTTGGGGTTTCATCTGCCATTGCCAGCATTGTCTCATCAACCAAGACAATGTTCACGCAACTACCAGCGCAAACAAACCATACTGAATTCTGGCCCCCCCAACACGTGCCACCGCTAAACACAATTCCACAAAAATTTTGGTAAGGTTTCTGCCAATCCTTACTTTCCTAACACCACGAACACTTCTGTACAGTAAGCTGTAGGACGATGCAGGAACACCGCAAGTGGTGAAAAGTTTCGAAGTGCGTTGGAATGCAGAAGTGCATGCACTGTGAGTTAGAGCAAAAGAATGTGCACCAACAAGAAATGTCTCATTTGACTGAGATTGTGTGAAATGCTGTCACACAGTCATTCTGGGCACTTGTATGAAAAAGCACTCAGAGAGAACACATGAAAAATTAAGATATCTCGGCTGCAGCTGCGATTCTAACACTGTACTATGCGGTTAGCAATGGCGCACCTGACAATCCGAGCAGATACAAAAAGAACTTAAAAACTCGGCCATTGGTTTTCAGTTCATTCGAGCTTCTCCGTAAAGACATGATTGAGTTGAAAGAGTGTGGTGGAAGAGGGAGTGAAGGGCAACATGGTTGTCCTATCAGCACAAAAACGAGGTAGTGTTTGTGACTCTTAGGTTACCTTCCTGCTGCAGCTGAGCGAGAAAGAGTGCGAGATAGGTCCTGGAGATGGGCTGAGGCCCTGACAGGAGCGAGTTGAGGTTGAACCAGCGGCCGCCCAGCTTGCGGATGGTGAACCAGTGCTCCTTGTAATTGCATATGTAGGCCGTTGACAGGCTGCAAGCGGACAGGAGGTTGTATACTAACTGCTGCACAATGTGCGAGCAACGTTTGTCCCTGCTGATAGATTCTTTAATAGTGAATTCCAACGAAATTTCACTTCAACTAAATTAACCGAAGTATAGTATAGTATGAGTAGCACATACTATAGAAGCAAACTTGGCAAAACTGCAGGGCTGCTAATTGTGCGATTTGCTTATGTATAGTCTCCCAGTAGCACTTAAGCAGACAGACGAGCCTCATGGGCATGGCGCAAATCCTAAATCCTAACACATTGCCTCCAAGATTTTCAGTGTGTTGCAGGTGCTGCTAATCTCAGAGGTCACGTGTGATTTTTGAGCACTCTAGGTTCTGTGTCATTTTTAGCAACTGGTAAAGGTGACTTCATTCCCCACCCACCTCCTGGTCAGTATTAGCATAAGAGCGTCTATTTCTGTTAGCTTTTTGTGATGTATCTTCTTTTACTTTAAATGTAAGGTTTCGTGTGAAGGTTGCTCTATATTCACACTACCTTAAACTAGGCTTTTTATGCAGTCCAACATTTCTTTGTAATTGCAAGGAAGCCAATGCCAGGAACTGGGTAAGCAAAAAGCAAACCAGTGAGATGTGCCTTTTGGGAGCAAGATACCAACTGTGTTACAAATAAAAACTGTCTCTTTAGACCAACTTGAATAACTGCAACTCGAAGGAACTGTTTCTGCTCCTAGATCACATTCAGGTTGACAGGGGGATAACTACATATGCATGAAAATAATTATCGCTCAACGGCACAGAACACTTTCTCCTAGGTTGGGAGGTGGCATTGCTCTTGTCAACTGTCACCTCATACAACGTACTTGACTTCCCTCCATTCAAAAAGGTGGCAAGCGGTTAGATTGAAGTATATGACTACAAAATTGTGTGAAGCCAAGATCGACATCATATGGTACGTGCACTTGCCAAGATAGTAGTGCTCACTCTCGAAGCAGTGGCCAGACTAAATAGAATCTTGTGGTGTACTATAGTGCTCGTTACTTTTTGACAAGTCTTTACAGGTTAGACAGTCAGTACCAATACATAGCTCATTAAACTCAGCTATGGCAAACACAGTAATATGACAACTATGTTTACAGTACTGATGGCGCTACATTCAGTGCTACACTTCGTCACAGTGGTCAAATACCATGCAGGCTCACTACTGGGCTTTACAGTGCCAAAATCTGCACCGTTTTTTTAAAGCTAGCTTTGAGTGCAAACACAATGCATACAAGAAAGGTGCCTAAGCTAGGCATCTTTCCGGTATATCTAATTGTGTGTGCTTTGCCTGCAGTGAAAGCGGTAGCTTATCCAAAAAAAAAGGGGGGGGAGGGAAGGAGCCTGGCAATACAGCCAATACGTATTACTAAGCTATTTCACGGTTTGCAGTGAGGAGCACCCAGGCACTGCTCCCCCTCCTTCAACAGAGATAACCTGTGATAGTGTAGCCATCAACAAAACTGTGAGAACAAATAGTGACGTGTACGTCCTTAAAAGAAAAAAGGAAAAGAAGAAGAACAATCACTGAAGAAGTTGCCCGTGATGGGTTCTGGAAACTCACGTAGGATCTGCTTGAGCTGCCTGCGCCACCGGGTCAGTGCTGTTGTAAGGCACAAGTTCGAGGCCCCACACTTTGAGTGCATTGGCAATCACTTGCACAGAGAAGTAGCCACTGTCATCCAGGTTCCCGGATGGTTGCTGCATTTGAAGGAAAATGAAACCTGAGCATAGAGTCACAAAGAGTCAGCAATTGCAGCCAGCCTAGCCTGTGCTTGAACACAGAAACTGCTGTACGCTGAGTGCAAAGAGACAGAACAAGAAGACATAGGTACTGACATCCCCCTGTCAAGGACAAGATAGTGTTAGTACAGCCCCGCCTTTAAAGAGACACTGAAGAGTAACATTGGATCAGTGTAGATTGATAAAGTAATTTTGAAGAACTGTACTTTTGCTGAGTGCATGGTAATAGGTTGGTTATTAGAATAGAAAATGATGGTCACAGTTTCATTTTTATATTTCGTGCTGAAATCCCAGAGCCGGTACACATCAGAAGGATGTCACGGAGTCCAAAATATATATATTTTTTTGCATTTCAGCCGTTGTGGTCCAGGAAACCTCCCACATTTAATGTCAGGCCTTTTTCAATAACAAGGTAGTTAAGCAGACGGCGCCAAAATCCAGGACCTCACGGTGTGCAGGGCGCTATAACGTAAAATTATTCCAATCTGTTTTTATTTCAAATAGGTTATTAGCCCTCCTTGATAGGTCAAAATGGCTCGAGCTCTGCCTATATGGGTGTGGAGCCCGCCTATACGGGCTGCACCCAAACCATTGTGACCTATCAGGGACGGCTAGTGGCCGATTTGGAATCAAAAGAGACTGTAATAGTTTTAAGTCTTCGGGCCCCTGGTGCAGGAACTACAGGGTGGTGTCGTCATCTGTCTTGTAATTGAGACATTTCTTGCTTACCAAGCGTCTCTTATGGTAAGAGTGTTTTTTGGTATTGTGGAAGGGTAATTTACCAAAACAGCACAAATAATTTTTATCTTTAATATCCCCTTAAGGTCTGCTTGTGCCTGTGCTAAACATTCTAAGAGGATCGGCTTCCAAAAGAGCCAGATGGGAACATATTTCTGCACCAGCAGAGATGGCACCACAAGGGCACACGTCGTCGGAGTGGATCATGCCGCTGAACTGGAGGTTCCTAGAAGGGAATCATTCAAGCAAAGTGACCCTCTATGTAAAGATTTGCCAGAGAGTTCTAAGCTGTGTTAACTGGCTAGCTTGTCTGCGCTGCTTGTCACACTGAGAGACTTGCCCCCGATCCTCATCGTAATGCCAGTACTGAAGGACTTTCGTTGTGCTCCAGCTGACTTGCACTTCTGCATTTTTCACAAGTCACTGGCAAGTTCACTTTTCTTAACAGCCGTGTTGCCTGGCAGGTCGAGCTCACCACATTTTGCAGCATGAATGTGGGTTGGGGTATTTTCTCATAAATGTTCTAAATACATACCGAGTACAAAGCAAAGTACTCTGTTGCTCTGATATTCACACAAAAAGGACTCTTGCCATATTTGTGAAAACACATTACTTTTTTTATAAAACAAGAAATGCTGGCTTATCAGAACAAAGTATAAAGGTTGCATCTATGGCAAATGTCACCTGTTCCATGTTCTGGATGTTTAACACACCAGCGTAGCTTGAGATAATACTTTGTTTGCTGTTCCTTTACGGGGACACTAATGGCAAACATTAAATCAGGGTGACAGGAAAATTATTCTTTCTTAGAACAACACCAGTGTTCCTTCTGCTGAAGACAACCGATTACGGGTCATATTATAGAGTTCATACTACAGTAGACTTTTGATAACTAAACATTACAGTGAATGCAAACAAATATGCATATTTTGGCTGGCCCACTACATCTCCAAATGCAGTTTTCAACTGATTAAACAATGTGTTCAGTAAAATTTCTTGCCATCCCCAAGTAACAAGGCCAAATAAGGCTGATGGGAGGATGTAGATATAGCATCAATAGTGAATATTTGCCGACATTTGATGCTGGTGTTTGAGTTAACAAGGGAAGTATGACAGCCTGCACTAGTTGAAGGGTTCAGCTATGTTGCATTGTACACAAGACACATGACATGTTCATGATCATGGCTCTGATATTCTGTACACAAACGGGGACTCTCTATTCTTTCTATTACAGTAACTGTCACTCATACATGTAGACTACATTGTCTGAGCGTCTGTTCGTATATATACTTCTGTCATTTGGCCCATATTTTATTGGATTCAGATAATGCAAGTGAAACTCTGTGGTGTGCAAGAGTCTGACTTGATACGAGTTGGCTTTGTGACATTTCATGGTAGCCGACCAACCATCAGAATGTGTTGTTGGGCCAGTTGGTCTGTCACTGCTTGCAAACAGCACAAGATAACACGAAAGACAAATAGGAATACGTCAAGACGATCACAAAGTTAGCGTGCTTCGTGTTCGTCTTCATGTTTTCCGTATTTGTCCATCTTCTCTGGTGCCATCTGCAAGCCGTTCCAGTACACCCAGGTTTAATGCTTTGCTTCTAAGTGCCTCTGAACAGAATATGCGTTGAGTCAAGTCTAACTCACTCACATGCATAAAACGCTGGTAGTCGTCACTGTTGAGGCCCCCTTCGGCCATCGTCTCGCGTTCTTGCTCATCAATTTGCTGGGCGATGGTTGCCAATTCAACAGCAGTGAAGTATTCGCCCTGAAGCAGTCCATTGAGGCAGTGCTGAGCACACAGCGAGCCTTCTTGCTGTGCGAGAGAGAGACAAAGCAAGACGCCGAATATTAGCATCGTATCTCCCGTGATAGCCATAAAAATTCTGCACACATGCCTCGTGCGACAATGTTTTGACAGTTGCTTCTTTCCTATGCACAGCCAAGGATTGTAATTCTCTAACTACCAACACCACTCCTATCACCAATGTTTCTCGCTTCAAGACTGCCATTGAAGAAACCCTTTACTCAGGTCATCCAACCTAACTTCGGCTGTTTGCCATGTCTTGCCCACCCCTTCATGTAGTATAACCCTACCTTTGAGGTATTCAACAAATAAACAAGTAAATGTACTAAGATGCTGAGAGCTGAACGTGTGTAGTGAAAAAGGCTGACAGAATTTGGCTACATCCAAGCAATGGAAAACATTGCTACACTGCTGCAAAGCTTCAAGAGGGCATAAAGAAGCAACATGGCCATATAGTGAAAGGTGAGGGCCACCTAAATCTTGCAGCAAGGTGGTGATATGATTAATTATGGTAAGAAGTTGTTGGTTCGAGAAGAAACAGTATTGAAGATTTTAACATGAAACCTTCAAGAAAACTTAAAGAAACACTTGGAAAAAAATTGCAGTTTTGCCCGCAATGTAATAGCTGGCGAAACATAATGCACAGTAAGCCTTGCAGTGTTTCGTGCAGTGATGGTAAGAGTATGCATTTGTAAATGCATGATAAAATGCTGCACTGCACCGCATGATGTCATATTTTAGCACAACTCTTGCAAACCTTTATTCTTTAATGTCACATGCCAGATTTGATGCTACCCTTTTTAAAGCTCTGGCCAACAGCTGATGCCTTACCCTAATACTGCACCAACAGTCACAAAGAACTGACAGTTGGGCACATTGTTATGGGTTTATTTTGTACATGGTGCTACAGAAAAAACACAGTCATGAACTGTCATGTCACTCCATGTCTGCTTTTTCGGTGGTGCTGTTTTCAAGATGAGAAACAGTCGCACAGGAGTATGCAGTCGTTCCAGCTTATGGTAACAGTCAAGTTTATAACAGGGGGACAATTTATGAAACAGTGAGGCCATAGACATTTTGAAAATTTATAGATTTTGAACACTTTTGCAAACAAATGGTTTCAAGATGTCTAAGTGCTGGCTTGACACTTTTTCACAAAACAAGGGTCAAGATTATGTGAGACAGCTACTCACCTCTCAGACTTTATCCACCTCCATGACAGAAAAGAATATTCCGTGTGCAAAGGCCTACAACATTTGATGAGGTGTTGTTCTGGGCAGTCTATTTCCTAACTATTTGTGCTGTTAAATTACTCTTAAAATACAGTCGAACCCAGTTATATCAAACAGACTCATCTGCTAAAAATAGTTCAATACATCAAGCAATTTGACACACCCAAACTTGTCTATAATGAACTTCAATACTTTTGTGATGTGCTGTTACATAGAAGTCTGTTATGCCCAATGGAGAAAAGAGGCAAGCTAGATCATGACAAAAACAAACGAAACATTACAAATAACTCTCCAGATCACTGCGTGAGCAACATGCAAGCAGCTTTATGGTGTTGGCAGATGTTCAGAGTTCAATGTATCCAGTGTCCAGTCCGTTACAAGTTATCTTACATGAGCTTGAATCAGCTAATTCCGCACGCTCGATATATAGCGAATTTGCTTTATCCGGGTTCGTTATATTCGAGCTTAACTGTCGCTACATTTTATTCGTTTTTGCACGGCGAGCTTTTCCCGCATTGCCGACGCTACGGCAACCACAGTGCACTACTGCAACTAAAATATTTCGACATTTTCGACTTTCTCGTGTCAGGGATGGTGAACTGAAACAGCCTCTTATTTAGCTCTAACCCCTCCACAGAGACCCGGGCATGAGCAATGTCTCTTCTGCCACGCGCTTGTAGGTCGTTACTGCCGAGTGAAAGCTTCTACGACTACCTAGGATTTTCGCTCTGCGCAAGCGCGCCTGCACCTTACAGACATTTTACAAAAGCGAGTACCAAATTTCTGAACATTTCAACACCTGCGGAGATTTTCGAGAGCAGCACAGTGCCGAGAACAACGAAGAGCGTAAATTATTTCGAAAAAATCTCTCTGCTGGTCTTCATTCATGACTGAAAAGAGACAGCACGTACAGTACATACGCCATGCGCGAAAAACGCACCGACAGCGTTACACCTCTGCGCTTTTTCGAAAGCGTGTGTCAAGTGTCCTTATTGTTATTTTTATTTCTTTATTAATTCGGAACAACTCTGCCCTCATATCCAGAGGCGGAACGTGACTGTAAAGTAGCAGCAGCGAGCGGCCAGGACGCTACTGGTTTTTGAACACGCGGGAGGCGAAACCAGAAACCACGACATGGTGCACAGTTTTACCGCGCAAATGTGCCTCTCACCTTCTCGTGGAATATCCGTTCCATCCTCGCGAGCACAGCCGCACCTTTAAGAGTCGTAGGCGGCCAAGCGTACAGGGCTAGCTCGGCTCACGACAGCACAAGTCCGCATTTTCGCAATGTCCAATGATCATTTTTAACCAGCCGAAAATGGAGCCCCTGTGCGCGCCGCGCTGGCCGAGAGTAGGCGGCGTCTCACGTGGTCGGCTGTAACGAAAGGCGTGGGCGTAGCGCGCACACACACGGTGGCCTAAGCTCGGTGAGCGAGCCACGCCGGAGTGCAGCAAGCGAGGTAATTTCGCGTGACAATATTCATGGGCCACGATGGGCGAGGCGAGCTCTTTCGGCTCGTCGCAGATCTTCACGTAAACATCACCATCCTCCGCTTACGGTATCGGCAGCGCCGCAGACTTGCGCAGCGCGCCACTCTACACGAGCTAATGTGACCTAAAGATGTGCTATAAATGCACATTAACCTTGTGATTACCGCAAGTAATCAGGTCATCATGACAATTTTTTGACCGTGGTGCACCATAGTGCTCAGTACTGAGGTTATGTGCTGATTTTAAACAACAACATAAAAAAAACACTTGGATGGGCTATGTTTGAAAATAAAAACAAAACAGTGGCTGTACCACATAAAATTTCAACAATCAAGTAAATAAGAATTATCCAAAATGTGTATGTGCTTGTATATATTTATGTTGAAACAGCTGAAATCCAAAAGTAGCCGATAGGCCCTTCATGTCGGTCGATCCGAGCCCATCCAAAAGGCAAGAACGGACGAGCTTTGAGACGAGCTTGAGCGAAGGTCAAAGCGAAGAAGCTTTGAGGCAAGTGTATGGACCTCATTGTGTTGTCTCACACGCATAGAAAAACTATCTTGTTCATCACTGCGCGTATTTTTTTTTCTTCCGTCATACCTTCCAGGAGCTGAGCGGCTTGGTGTATGGCAGCCACTGGTACTGCTCTAGAAAAAGTCAGGCCTCTGCTCAAAGTTTGTCGGCGGTACGCCGCTACCGTTCTTTTCCCGACTATCAGTGGCTGGCTTATTTACGCCGATTACTCGCGCACTCAACGGTGGAAAAAAAGCAAGGCAAGCGCCGAGTGATTGGAACAGCTGCCATTACAATACAGGTGGGTTGCTCTCCGTTGCCGAGTCGGAGGTTAGAGTCAAATTTAGGAACGTAAAGGTGCGTGCAGTGAGCGGCAGACATTCCAAAGTTTGCATCTTTTAAGGTCTCATACGAGGACAAGTATTTAACATCTTTAGTGACGCACTCTGTACTTTAAACAGCTGACCCTTGATGCGTCACCGAGTTGCTACGCGCCTGCTGTAGATCGACGCTTATTGCAAGTTCTGCGCGGCTTTCGTACGTTGGTTGCGTGCTGTAAACGGCATTGTTGTCCATGTGAAGTAAGTGTAACGCACCTTGTACCGTGACTTTCGTCAGGCTGCTTTGCGCCATGTTCAAACATTACTTCGCTGTGCTTAAGTTGTCGGGACATGAGTTTAGTAGTGCTGGTGCAAATAACCAGAAGGTAGGCTTGCAAGAATCATTAATGAATGTACTTGCGCAACGTGTTACCATGACTGTTTATAAAGTATGGGTCCAGACCGGCCCAATATGTGCAAAGCTCACTACTGTTCTTAATGGGTTCACGTCATTTATCTAACTGGCACTTTAGTGTAGTTATAACATGCCCTGTACAGTGGCATCAGTCTTGTTGCCTTGAACTAAAAGCGCATGAACATTACTTTCCATAACTTTGATTGTAGCACAAGAGTTAGGCAGTGCTGATGCAAGTAGCCAGAAGAAGGTAGGCTTGTAGAAATTTACAGTGAATGTATTCATGCAATGAGTTGATGAACCTCTGCTTTTCAGCATGGACGTGGCAACACTGTTGCGCAGAGCAAGGTACTTCTCGGGTATCCCATTTTTGGTTCTCGCTTATGCCGTGGGATCAAAGCTTGACCGCGAGGACAACCTGAGCCTGACCAGATATCGAGGCAAAAGCAAGCTCTATGGTCGAGAATATGCACCGGGCGAGAAGCCGCCATGGCCATGAGAGAAACACCTGTATATTTGAATAAACATGGCATCTGTAGTCAAACTTGCTGTTCAGCTCCCATGCCTGAAAGTGTATTGAACGTCTTTAAAGGAAGCCTTGGATTAGGACCAACTCCAATTTTACTGCTGAAATGCATGTAAAATGCAGAAATGCTGCTTTGAAAAATCAGCTCGACTGATTACAATGTAATTTGTTGCATTTATGGGTGAAAGTTGAAATTCTAGCAACCCCGAGAATGAGAATTTTTCACTGAGGACCTAGAATTTCTTTACAAGAATTGCAAAAAATTGGTAAGTATAAAAATTAGAAGTGCGAAGTCCACAAATCTACAGTCTGCACCAAGATATTGCAGTTCTGTCAATTGCATCTGTTAGAGTGTTTAAAGCAGACTAACATGATTTGAATTTACACGCCTATATCAAACTGTTAGTGTTATCAAGGGTTTTGCAGAAGTCCTACTCATGAATTAGCGGTATATCTCAAAGCGGCGTATAATACGTCAACTCTGTATGCTTTAGGTGACGTTAGTAGGTGCAGTTTACAGATTTTTTTTATTTGCTGAGCTAGTCGTATAAACTTCAGACATTAGTTTCTTGAAATTTTGCAATTTTCAAAAATCTTCCTAGAAAATTTATGGCATAAATTCAAAATGCACTTGTTGTGGTTCCTAGGTTTTAAATTGTACTTTTAAATGCAACAAACCATCAAAATCCATGCAGTGATCTTAGTTTGCAAGTTTAGAAGCTATAGAGAAAAATTATTTGTGTTCTCGCACGTTTAGATGAGAGCTCCCAAGCTGAAGCTTCCTCTTAATTCCTTCAAGCACAGAAGCTTCTCTGTATAATAATGCCTACCATTGCAAAATGTAGTGGGAAATACAAAGAAAACATTGTTGGGTGAACGGAAGAACAATTTTTCTGACCAGCGGTATGGAGGTCCGATGTGGTGAACGTATAGCCATTTCACTGAACTGGTTCTCCCGAACTCCCGATGAAACTTTAAGATATTGCGCTTCCCTGTACAGGCAGCAACACCCTATTTCTGTGTGCTATAATGATGCTGTTGACAATTGTTTTCGATATCTTCCACACTGCATTCACATTCAGGTACCTGCTGTGGTGGCTTCGTAGCTGTGGTGTTGCACTACTAAGCATGAGGTTGCATATTTGATGCACAGCTGCGGTGTGTATCAAAAGACATATTTAGACTCTGAAAATGCAATATAGGCACTAAATTTAATATAGGCATTTGTAGGCACAAGGAAAGTGTTACTAAAATTTTTCTAGACCCATGGTTTGTGCTTAGGCACTGTAAGGACACAAGGAAATAATAGGCATTTTGCCCTAAAGTTTCGGTCTCTGATTATAAAAGTGAAGGCTTCTTAAAGGTAAGGAAGGCAACCATAGAGGCAAGGGAGAAAGATCATAAAATGGTTATCACTGCTAATCGCTGTGCATAAAATAGACAGGCTTTTATTATTGTCGGCCAAAGTAAGGCAAACTCTGGGCACAGCCTCAAAAGTGCGCTGCGTGTGCCCTCTGTCAACAGCACTCATGCCATACCTGTGATTTTTGTACTACTATTTCTCCAAGATTCTATTATGCGCCCAGTTATGCCTACCTTTCCTAGTGCCAGCAGCCACATTTTGAGGGGCATGATCCACAGATGCCTGTGTACCGAGAATTCATTGAGCTTCGGAGAACCTCAGGTAGCCAAGGTCACAGTGCAGGAGCAGCTTTGAAACTTAAAAGTTTATTCATTAATCTGCGTACGACAAGCAACTTTTTTATTGCAATAGAACACTCGTGTCACAGTGGTGCACTTCTGTTTACTCTGCTGTGGAGTCAAGGTTGTGTGTTTGATTCCTAGCTGTGTTGGACACATTCCTTCGTGCGTAATATTGAGAAAGAAAAATTGTGTCTACAGTCTTCGGTTCTAGAGTAACAAAAGAAATTCCAAGTGGTTAAAATTAACCTGGAGCTCTCACTCTTGTTGAGCATTTGCAGTTGGTGCACTGATGTTAGAAAGGTCAGTCTCCAACAGAAGCCATAATGGTCCCAAAACGTTTGGGAGGGGTTGACACGGAAGTAGCCCCAAGCCGAATGTGAGCTTAGCATCGCAAATTCTACATCATAAATGCTAAATCTTGATTTCACAAGTTTGTCAGAAGCGTCGAATGGGAATACTGTGTATGTCTCGCATGGTGCAACCTTAAATGCAGCTGGTGACCAAAATTTGCTCTTGTTTATACAGACTATGATGTCATTATAGTCACTATAGATCTCATTATAGTTTAACAAAATCTCCAGGTTTTGATAAAATTAGGATAAGAGATATAGCTGCGAATTTCGATGTGCTCAAATCAACACTACTTTACATTCTAAATGAAACATTAAAAACCGGTCAGATACATGAAAACATGAAAGTTAGCATTGTGAAACCTCTTTATAAGAAAGGATCTCGAAAACTTTACGAGAATTACCGACCAATTTCAATTCTTTCGTCTTTGGCAAGCATATTGGAAAAAATAGTCTATGTTAATATGGCCTCATTCTGTGAAAAGCTCAAACTTATTAATCCAGCGCAGTTTGGCTTTCGCCCGGGACAGAGTACTGTGGGCCTGTTGGAAGATTTTAACGACCATATCTGTAACGAAATCAATAACAATGTTGTTTTGACTCTTTTCGTTGATTTACAACGAGCATTTGACACATTGGATCATGAACAGTTACTATCCAAACTAAGCAGATGTGGTTTCAGTATTATGGTATTACTCATTTTTAAAAAATTATTTAACAGGCAGACAGCAGTGTGTCCGTGTGGCCTATAGTCCTAAAGTCCTATAGTTCTTTGTTGCGTGTTAAATCAGGGGTACCGCAAGGGTCCATATTGGGACCGCTTTTGTTTAACATTTACATGAATGGTCTTGCTTGCTTACCACTAAAATCTAAAATTTATTTATACGCTGATGACACGGCTTTAGTTGTATCGAACAAACTTTCGAATGAAGCCGTTAGAGTGTTACAGTATGATGTCTGTAAACTACTTGATTGGTTCATTAACAACAAAATGTTCATTAATAAATTGAAGACTAATATGATATGTTTTCACAGCCCATATAATGCAGTTGTGGATATTTCCCCTGTTTATCTCCACACCAGTGGATGCCTTGCATGCTCATGTCCTCCGGTAATTCTGATAAATAGCACAAAATACCTGGGGCTACACTTCGATGACACATTGTCATGGAATGTCCACATTGAAGAGCTTGCAAGACGCTTACGTGCTGTGTGCGCTCATTTGTATGCCCTAAAATCTTTCTGTGATGTAAATGTTCGTAAAATGGTTTACAAAGTACTTGGGGAATCGATCATAAAGTACGGAATATCAATTTATGGCTTTGCTTCTTCTAGTAGACTTAAGATAATTAAGCGCATCCTAAAAAAAAATTGTCTTTAGCCTCTCGCATGGCACACTTGGTCATGGGGAAGATGTCATGCTCAGCATGTACCAGTCAGACATGTTGTTTGTTGAGCAACAAGTTTTGTTCAACGCCATGTGTAAGAGTTATTTTTCTACTAAATTAAAAAAACTTGAACGTGAAATCTCACAGCTTACGTCAGACAGAAAAATATGTGGTACCTCGTGTGTACACAAACTACGGCAAGAGGACTCGTGCTTTCTACGTGCCGGCTAATTTCAATAAATTGAATGAGAATGATATTGTGGGAACATTTAAACAAATAAAATCACATTTAAGGTCATAGGTGATACGTCATGCCCATATTCCTTGAAGTTTTCTTCGGGATTTGAAGCATGCGAACCTGATTGTGAAGTCATCTTTAATGTCAATGTGTTTTTTTTTTCCGTGTTGATGCAATAATATCTTTTGTTCAAATAATATATTTTGTTCATTTTTTGCAATATCATTTTTCCTATATTTATTTATTTATTTGTACACATATCAGTACTACCAGCTGACTGTCCAGCCTCGCACACAAGCAATGTTGCTTATGTGAGCTGGATCTGTAACCATGACATGACTGGATGTAATAAAGATTATTATTATTATTATTATTAGTCCACAGTGCTTGTTTGGAAGTGTCAGCCCTGCAGGTCTGCATTTTTCTGTTCTGGCTCAGTACATGCACTACAAGCGTAAATTTTGCGCACCAGTTCCATTTGCAACTGCTAGTATGCCGACATTGAAAGCCTTGTAGCACTGCAAAAGTGTAGATGTTCTGGTGAGGCATGTATTCATGATGTAGTATGTTCTAGTTTGTGTGTCTTGCAGGGTACCACTGTTTGGGCAGCACTACCATAAATCAAGAATGTTCATTAGAGTCTGCTGAAACCATCCAAAACTTGCCTGCAAACTTGTAGCTTCTTCCAAAGAATCGGTAGCAACAAAAGCCATTCACTTTGGCTTGTACATGTAATTAGGGGTTTCATTAATTTTCTTCTTTGAGTCTAGCCACAGCAGCTTTTTTTTTTTTCCTCCCTGCTTGTTCTAGTGCTCAGTACGCAGTTTATTTGGTCTCCGCACGAGGGTTTCTTTATCTGGGACAGGGGTGGGTAAAAGTGTAAAGTGTCTCAATGTTAACACGCTGAAAAGCACCCACACGTGCAAGGAGATTCGAACTCAACATTTTACGTATATTTTTTCCAGAAAAAATTAAAAGAAAAGCAAAAAGAGATGTGGTCTAACTGATCATAAAACAGTGTTCATGATGATCAGTATTCAAGACATTACAGTATTTTTTTTTTTACTACAGGAGCGTTATAATTTTCTGGTCACTTGCAACAGTTACCTTAGCCACCACATATTGGTATGGCGCGTAGTCCTGGCCAATCAACAGTACAGAAATCTTCTTTCATATTCACAAAAGATTGCCTCCTGCATATATACATTACATTCCATATGCTGTTGATGAATCTCATGCACACCTACTTAACCAGCATTGTGCTCATACATACAGTAGGGCCATTTCTTTAATCACTAATGCCATACCAGCTTTTCCTGCAAATTGAGTCTTCCAGAAACTTGGTAGTGACAAAGGCCATTTAGACTGACTTTTGTTTGGCTAGTGGTCTCATTTTCTACTTTGGATCTAGTGAAGGCAGCTTTTCTTTGGCTGCTTGTTCTGGTATTTGGTGGGAACCCTGACTTCAGAATAACCAGTTTTGTTCTTCCTCAGCAGCAGCCATTGCTAAGCTGCAAGGTAAAAATTTCGAGGCAAGTTCTTTTTGCCTTGGAATTTTCTTGTAAGGACTGCTGCCAACCATCTGCAGTATTTATCAGCTATATATTGATCTGTGTAAAACTGCATTTACAAAATTGGTCCATAAATACATTACTGTGTCTGTCCTCTTCGTAGGGCGAGGCTGAAGACCACCTGCCATGTGCACTCCAACATATCCATGCGTCATGGTACCCACATGCTTTGTAGCAATTAATAGAGCTAGCCAATAATAGACCCAAGTAGCATATTTCAGTAGCTCTACCAAAAAGCTTCCGCATTACTTTGACAGTCATACTCCAATGGCTTCTGCTCAGCTATTTGATGGTTCTGTAGACTTGTTCGGATCTAAGTGAGAAACTAATCTGTGCATAGTTTGTACCTATACGTGATCCAAACTACGAAAAATTTCAGCAGTTAGACATTTATAGTTCTTGAGTTAAGTATTGCTATAAAATATGGTACTTGCAGTAGCAACTATCATGCCCCAAAAGTATGGAGGGACATCATGAGAGCTTATCTGCTGTTCCTACAGACCACCAGTAGTTTCGTATTAGCTTCATTTACTTTATTTACACAGAAATACAGACATTTCTACATTGCGATCGAGCTAGACTTGTGTGAAAATCATCGATTTCTTTAAGTTAAAAACTAGATACTGACGCCCATGACATCTGTGTAAGTGTGCAAACTCACTTTGGTTCCAATCCAGGACAAAATAAAAAATTCAGTTGGCATAGAACATTGGGCTTGTCAGTACTGCGGATTCTGATAGTTGTGCCGAACTCGGGGCAGGGACACAAAAAGAAAACACTGCGCACGGCCCCTTTGAGGTGCTCTCGTCCTGAATGATGCAGAAGTTTTGAACGAGCCCACATTATTGAAATTAGTCCTAAAAGTGGTAAACAAGCACCCTTTGTGGGCGATGCATGCGAAGTCTCAATTATTAGGTGTCTTATGTGACCACTGCACCTTTTACGACACAAAGTGCTATGTTCAGCACATGCTTTCAGTGCTTACTTGATCAGATATACTGTCGTACTCTACAGAAGCTGTGTAGAGCGCAACATCACTCACTTGTGTGAATGGCAAAATATAGCATGAAGTGATGTTCAGGATTTAAAACAAAACCTTTTCAGGCAGTTGCACTGGATTTCGTCAACTTTGGCCTAAACCATTTCCTCTTAATGAAGAAAATGTTTCTCATGGTGTTTCAGGTGCAGTCATGCACCTGTGTACTCATTCAGTAATTCATTAAGATGCAGATGGTGCAATGGCGCTGCAATTCTTCCACAGACACAAAAAAAGGAATCGAACAAAACATCGGGCAACACTGTTTTGAGCACCTACTCAGTCTTGTCTTCAGTGACAGTTACACACACAAAAAAGCAGATGCATGCTTTCGCATTCTGGCCGTGCCCGCTGTTGAAATCTAGTTTCCTTGCGAGATGGCGAGCGCACGGTCACCGCTGGCATTCGCTCGACACAACTTAACACAGGTGGCAGCACCATCCACTACTGTCCAAGTGTCCATAGAGCAGTGGACAATCTAAGGCCCAATGCTTTCTGCATTCTCCACGTCATCACTGCCGTTTCCAAAGCCCCATAGCCCATGACCGCTGGCTGGGAATCGGCTCCAGGGGTACTTGCTGCTTTTCCTCCTGCAAAATTAGACCAGTGTCAACGCACACATTATGTAAAGAAAATGTAGAACAGATGGTGCACACGCTCAGCCTAGGTATCAGAAAAAAGAGACTTACACCAGAGTCACAAAGGTGTTTTCAATTGCGATCAAACCTAATTTTGAGATAATTTTTTAAAATCATGATCAACAGTGATCAGCCATCACACAGTCGACCTATCCAGAACCAAGTTTGGCAAGCTCTTGTGCACCAGGTTTTGCAAAGTGGGTCAAAAACACTTGACACTCATTTGCCTAGCATATATGTAATAAATATCGTAGTGCTCATAATCGAGAAGCTCACTCACAATGCACAAGTTGCAATTGAATGGATCAGCATCAAGCAAAGTCAAAAGCGCCCATGTGACACTGGTATATCAGATTTTCCCACTGTAGGATTACAACTAAAATGATGCGGACTTAACACAGTACTATATTAATGCTGGAGAAGTGTTAGTGTTACCTTTGACAAAGAGTGTACAACCAACAAAAAAACTTCAATAAAAGGTCCTCACGCGGCTTTTTGAACACGGAGAATAAACACACCACTAAATGTTAATGATTTCACAAACATGTGAGCCACGCGTTATTTTCCTGTAGGCAGCAGAAAGCCTACAAAATCACTCTAAGGACAGCTTGTCCTTTGCTATAAGCTGGATGAACAGGATTTCTAGGCAGCCACAAACAGAAAGCACAGCACTGGAGAATGAAAATGCTAAAAACAAATGAAAGGGGAAACTAGATTTAACTCTCACCAGACAGTATCCGAGTGAAGTCATGCACAATAAATTCCTATCAAGTTTTTCTATGAAATGCCATTTCATACAGAGCACAATTCTCTAGTCTCTTCCTTTGCTATTTTACTTGTAAATATGAGAGACATGCCTGCAGTTTTCTTTGGTTCTCCTTAAATGCCTCCAATGGGTTGTCAAACTGGCTGTAGTACTCCAGGACTGTCCGCACATCCTCCACCTCACTTGTAGCGATAGCTGGAACAAAACAAAGTGTTGTCACATGAGAAACAAGGATGAATCTTATCTAAGTACATCTGTGCATCACTGAGGTATACACGATGTCCGATGTAATGCAAATTATGTTATGAAATACATCTCACTTCATGAATGAATGCATAAAATTTATGCAGGTATACTATTGTGCCATAACTACTGGTCCTGTAACATAAAGGTTTGATTACTAGTTTTACGGGGCACATTAAAACGAGAGAGGGAGAGGGAATAACTTTATTGAATTGAGGAAAGGGAGGACAGGTGGTTAGGAGCTTGATGGGTGGGGTTCCAAGTCCAGGGCTCCGCTGGCTTCTGCTGCCAGCAGAACGGGACCCAGAAGAGCCTTCTGCACCTTCGGGTCTGAGCTGGCGAGTTGTGCCTCCCATTACTCCAGTGTGTTTGTTAGATTATGCCTAACTAAGTAGGCATTTAAACTTGGCGGTCTATTGTGGCATCCCCATGAGATGTGGTACAAAGCATTATCACATGAGAAACAGGGATGAATCTTATCCAAGTACATCTGTGCAGCATTTCTTGGTTCTGCTAATATGGGAACATGTTTGATAGTCAAACTGACGCGGAGTACATGATAAACAAGGATGAATCTTATCCAAGAACACCTGTGCATTGGCTGAGGATCATCACTGAGGCATACACAATGTCCTAGGTAATTCAAATTATGTTATGAAATACATCTCTTTTTATGAATGAATGCATAAACGTTATGCATGCATACTATTGTGCCACAACTACTGATCCTGTCACATAAAGGTTTGATTATTAACTTTACGGAGCACATTAAAATGAATGAGCATTTCTTTTTTCTGCTAATATGGGAAGATGTTTGATAGTCAAACTGACATGGAGTTATCCTGATAAAAAATGCATAAGCAAAGGACTTGGAATAAGTCAAATTCAAACTGTGTAAATAATGCTCTGGAAACTAAGAAATGACAAGTGTACTTAGCAGGTAATAATGAATTAGTAATTGCCCTTGTCATTTTAAAGTTTACATTTCTCTTTCATGGAAAAATGAAATCCTGTAAACTGGGAAAGGATTGTGTGATAACTAATAAAGAATATTTAATGTAATCTCCGGAGTGGCTGAATCAAAGTACAAAGGAAACGGACTTTGAAAATCCTTATGTATCACAGGACACTTAGACTGAAAGAGTGAACATCACAAACAAGAAGGCATCGCAAAGAATGACAGCACAGCATTGATTGAATACAGGCTCTATTGCATTATGCAGTATTAAATGGACGCATGCTCACATGCATGCATTTAATACTGTTATAATCTTGCCTTCATACCAAAACACAGAGGGAATACATTGTTAGTGACTGCATCTTGTGGAGGCGCATTTAAATATAACGCAACACAAACACAACAGCCATGCATGAATGTGCATTCCTTACATAGTGAAGGCAATAATCTGCCATCGACATAATCCTTATGCATAGACATTAATATAATCATTTCATTATGATTCACTAAGAACTGCTGCAAATTAAGATGATAGTTCCAAGACGGTGCTGGTTCAATTACAGCTTCACTAGATACTCCTACTATAGCACAGTAGCTAGCTTCAGGCAATGTCTATAGATGATATTACAGTGGCAGTAACATGCATTCCACCAGTTCCTAGAATGTTCAGTGATCCATATCTCAAGGATGTCCACAAAGAAGAATGTGCCCCAAGGACACTAAACTGAAGAAATGTACTGCAGAACAACTTTTTCTTGGGTTGATTGATGTTTTCTATATGACATACAAAAATTCAGGAAAGGAAAAACTAGCAAAGGAAAGAGCAGAATGCAAGATGTAGTGCCTGTCTTACTTCCTGGTCTTTCATTCTCTAGTTTATCTTTTTTCCTGCATTCTTGCGCTACAAAAATTGTTCTTACGACTAAACAATGCTGCTGTAAACGAGAAAGGAGTCCAACAACTCACTGCGCAGAAATTGAGCCAGGTCTATCAGCGTGCGATCATCATCACTGCCGTCCCACTTTGGTAGCCGCAGCGCATTGCTAGGCTGTAGGGAGCAGGCCTCAGCACTCCAGTCAACCATAATCACACGGGAGAGGTCCCGGTTCAGACAAGAGAGGTCCTGCATGATATGAAATTCATCAATGACCCTGCTTGCACACATGACTAGGCACATAATGTAAGCCCACCAGTTATCATGAAATATGTGAGCCACTGTGGCATCACGGATGCCACAGTATGGGCCAGGGAAAAAAAGAAGAGAGAGAGAGAACTGTGCCCTTCAATCGTCTCCCTGCATGAGCAATCCCTTTCTGCTAAACTTGCATGAAATATTTTTTGAAGGAGTAAATCCAGTTTAGTAATCTACTGGCTTTAATGCTGCTCTTTTGCATCCCTCCTAGCCTATTGTTGCGATTACACGACATACTGAATCTGAGCTCATAATTCCAAACGGGACGCTGTCACCATCTGATTGTGTTATCATCTCCAACTCGGAAAACAGCGTTCTGTGCATGGTGCCTCCAATGAGGGTGAACACTCCAAAAATATTGTGCGGCTGTATCCACTCATGTGCATAAATTAAAGTTACCATCTCTGCAATACCAAATTTTTTACAGACTTTCATAAGATGTGAGAAAGTTCACCTGCCAAGTCTGTCTGTTCAGTGTGCAAACTCGTAAATATAATGGCATTGTATTGTCCTAGGTGTTTGAGTTTTTTTTTAACAAGTCTAGAAATCTCACATAGGGTAGCAAATGGTGTGAGAGTAATTTTGAATGTTCTGACCTCGCATCCATGTATTTCCGACAACTGAAATGTTTTTCATCAGGCAGAAAAGTTCAGGCTACGAGAGGCTAAGCTGCGTGCATTTTGAAGCTTAGTCCACAATGCTCACAGATAGCTTGTTAATGTGAGTAAATTTCTTTTATAAAATTCTTTAAAAGTAGAAATGTTATTTCACTCACTCATTACTTGACACATGGTGCTCCTTTACCCCTTTCGTGTTGCGCTATTATCCCAAATTCTGATGAAAAATGGTCAAACTATTTTTAAAACCCAAGTTACCAGCATGTTTTACCTCCCAAGAAAGAATAAGTTCGCTTATACTTGTGCTGTCCCATGGATTATGTGCTGCCATCCACAAAAAGCGCGACTAAGCGCTGACACAAAGCTAGGCTTGTCCATGGCATTGCTAGAAAATGCAAATTACCGCTGATAAGCTAAGCTCATCCTTGGCCATTTTTAGTGGAAACTTGTGGACAAACCAAACTCGTCCAAAGCATGAAAGGGGTTAATCTGCATAATTGCAGATAACACAATGCAGTCCTGTGCAGTTTGACAACTAGAGCACACTGCTTTCCTAAGCATGCCTTTTCAGTTTAGCCTAAAAAGCACTCATGTGTACAGTTTCACACACCATCCACATCTACGAGCTTTCAACACAATAATAGGTCTTGTTAACCAAGCTTGCTAGACTTGACTCCATTCAGCTGCACCCACCAGTGCCGTCTGCTTGCTAGACAGCAAAGTAGCCCGCATTGTTTCAGCGATGCTGTCAGCTCGAGGTTGTATTCTTTGCAGCGAACATCAGGAATGGAACAGGACTTAAAATCGTGAGTTATCGTCAAAAGCTGCAAAGTAGCCGTGTATGCAGAGATCTGGAACACACCCACCAGGCCATAGCCAAAGTGGTCGTTTTCGCACTGGTTGGGCAATTTCATAAAATGCAAGAAAAAAAAGAGAGGGAAAATCTGATCTTAACACTCACCATCTGAGGCAGACAAAACATTATCACTGTTCCAATTTATCATGTGTGGTGTTAATCGAATCAGATAAGCTCAAAGTAGCTTTGTCTAAGCCGCCAACACATGAAATTAAATGTTGCAGTATGTGTCCTGACAAGATGCACTTAGATTTCTCTCATTGTTGTGCTTCAGCTATTTTCATATCATATGTTTAGGGAAACTGGCACTGCTTGAGGTAACTTCAGATGGAAAAAAGTGGATGAGAGCAAGGAATAAATAAAGCTTGGAAACATTGCCGACGGGTAGCTATAATCAGCAAGCGGAACCAGATGGCACTCTTTTTATTATGTGAGTGCAAGATCAAGACTTGCCTTGACATGGTGTCCATCTGCGTATCGAGTTGCATCTCGGAACAGCCTGTACATGATGTAGCCCTGTGGATCTAGGCTGTCCAGGATGGGGTATGCGGTCTGCATGCGAGATATCAACATATAGAAGAAGAAGAAAAACAAAGTAGTCATGAAACATAGAGAATAAAACTGACAACCATGCACAAATTTAGCACAGAACAGGTAATTTTCTTTTAGGATAACTTCGACGATTCTTGCATGGCATTTTACCATATGGATTTACTATTACAGGCCTCAGTTTTTCTATCAAGAAGGGTTACAGTGCAGTCATTTCTTCCATCTTCAGTTCAACACAAAGGGGCCCAAGCACAAAAGGGGGCAAAATGTACAAGGATACTGGAAGTGACAATGGCAGCTTTGCTCTACAACTGCGTACTGTCAGAATGTGGCACTCGGTCACTCAATTTTTCTTCCACGCTGCCGCATTGGTCAACCTCAAATGATAGCTCCCACATTTCATGCCTTAGAAGCAGCTTGACATAAATGCTGCCACCTTCACTACTAGGTAGCACAATGCAGCTGATTTGAGGCCGCTGCTTTCCCCTTGCCAGTCATCCTTCTCCATTACAGTGCACCCTTTCCTCCCCATGGCACTTTTCACATTCGTTGAAGGCAAGGAGGAACGAACACAGTATTTGGGATTGCCAATGATCCACAGCGCCTTTTTCTGATAGTGCTGAAGTGTGACTGTGCCATTGCCAAAATTGTGGCCAGTGTGTATCCATCTTTCTAGCCCTTTGCACCGCTAGAATTTAGAGAATATGAAAATGAAGACACATAGAAAACGACAAACAAACAAAGGCCGTTATGCATTACATAACAATGCTTTTGGGCATCATTTTCTTGAGAAGTGCGTGCTACTGCATGAAATCATCACAAGATTGACCAGTGATGCTATAAGGACAAGCCTTTTTATCGAAATGGCATCTTAAGAAAATGCACAGACCCGGAACCAAGTTCCCCTAATTCTGACAAGCCGCCATCTTCCACTCCATTTATGTCGACACTTGTTCTTTTTGTTTTCAAAATGCGTGACATGGCAAGCCTTCTGCACGTGCATACTCACAAATCCCTGTTCCGAAGTGTAGATGACAACTTCAAACAGTGGTGGTCCGACCTGCTGAAGGAAAAGGTTCACCCCAGGCCTCTTCTTGAAACGCCAGCCAGTCTGGTACGTCCAGTCTGGGTGCACCAGCACACCAGTCATCTCTAGGACTAGCGTGTACGGAGGCTGGTAGTATGGCTCGGTCAATGGGTCCGGCAGCAGTTTCTCGCGGGATGGATCCTTGATCATCTGCGCAGGGGAAGATTAATAAACAATGAGCGTGACGCATAACACGGGAAGGAAGAGTTCAGTTGCAACTACATGCATTTCTGCTTTCAATTGACTAAATATTCATAAAATAACAGCCCTGTTGTTGCAGACCCAACTATTGTTAAATGAAAAACAGATTTCCCAGACTGAGCTGCCTTGTCTCTATAAAAATATGACTGACTTTTATGCCTGTTAACTCTGTTCAATAGCTTTGACTGTGTTGAACTGATGTTAGACTGAAGCTTAGAACATAATTATTTTGCTGAACTGTCTGCAAAGTGCCTAAAAATGCTGTTTAAGTGACAGAGTAGATGCAAATGCAAACCAATTTGGCTGCAGTATACCAAGTGCTGCATGAAGAACACATCAGCATTAACCAAAGAAACTCATTCCCACACGTCATTGAGAATGTGAGCTTGAATTATGATGAACATGTAATATGCACTTCCAGAATGTTCATACATTTGAGTATTCACTGGCATTACAAGGTTACAATTTTTCCATAAATTATAGGGAATCACTCTGACCTGAAATCTGCCAGGCTTGCATACTAGATAAATACTGCTTTTCTTCAGCCAGTGGCTGCTAGCAGTTTGAAATTAGCAAGAACACCGCTAACAAGGTACAGGTGGAAACAGGGAATATGTACCAACACGCCTAAGCTACTTTTGTCAGCTAGCAGCCGTTTCGAGATAATTAACATTTTTATTGTAGGCTTCAGCGTATTACTGTTTGAATATACAATTACATGAGGGGAGCTTCATACCTTGTTATAAAGCTGAAGCTCTTTGTACGTCCTGTACAGGTGGGCTTTCCAGCGAGGCACTGAAAGGCGTCAGCCGTTTAGGATGGCTCGCGTACTCTGCACCCACCTTGCTTCCACTTACTGTGGCTGAACTCATCTTCGATCTGGAAACGAGAATTCACAGCAGATTGAGAGCGCAAATATCAACAGCACGAAATCGAGAGCGCGAAGAGAACACGTTAGATCGCTCCGCATCACTGGAAATGCAAGACACGTCAAACGTTTCGTCTAAGAGCGGCAGTGATAGACCGGTATGAGAAAAAGAAACCAGGAGTGAGTTTTGTCAATATTCTCTGTTATGATAAGACGAAGTGAGCTCACCTCCTTGCCTTGTTCATCCAAAGGAGGCGCACCTGCAAAGAAACAGCGTGAGACATCTTGTTTGTGGTCGCAGCACACACGCACCCCAAGTGACAACCAGGAAACCACCGACACCGGTGAACATCGCGCCGAACGCCACGAAGGTGTATTTCATCGCTCGCTGAGAAAACTGATCAGCCGACCGGCCTGAAGCACCGCTGCTGGCACCGCTGCTGGACCCGCTGCCGGCACCTGCGTCGGCCAGGCCGCGGCGCAGCGCGGGAACGGAGTCCAATCGCTTGCGAAGAGCGGACCATCGTTGCGGTTGCCTCGTTGCTGGCGACCACGAAGACCAGCTTCTCGACAGAGACGAGCCACTGAGAACTGGCGGTGCAAGTTTGGGTCTGAGACCATGCCACAAACACATGCACGCCCGTCCCACCGCCATTTTGGACTTTGTCTCGCCTTGGCTGGACTTGGCTGATTTCGTCTGCTGATGGCCATTAGGGCCGAAACCAACGTAAACCTTTAAATCTTCGCGCGGTCAACATCCAGCAAATCACAGCGGGTACTACTGCGCAGTAGTACAACTGGCAAGGGAGAGCCTGGCAACTCTGCACTTGAAGTAATGTGAAACATTCGCGGTTTGGTAGAGAGTTATTTTTATGGACCGTTATGAATCACAAGGGTTCAGGATTGGGCGAGTTGTTATTGCATTCTAGAACTAATAATAATAATATTTGGGGTTTTACGTGCCAAAACCACTTTCTGATTATGAGGCACGCCGTAGTGGAGGACTCCGAAAATTTTGACCACCTGGGGTTATTTAACGTGCACCTAAATCTAAGCACACGGGTGTTTTCGCATTTCGCCCCCATCGAAATGCGGCCGCCGTGGCCGGGATTCGATCCCGCGACCTCGTGCTCAGCAGCCCAACACCATAGCCACTGAGCAACCACGGCGGGTTTTTTTATAGAACTGGTACAGCGCAACATACAAAGGAAGAAACAAGCCGAGCCGGCTTGTTTCTTCCTTTGTTCCTTTATCTGGCCGGCTCGGCTTGTTTCTTCCTTTGTATGTTGCGCTGTACCAGTTCTAGAATGAATCACAAAACTGTTGAGCAGCGCACGGTGTTGTTAGTTGTCGTTATGACACCTAGCAACCCAAGTTATTGAAGATTGAAGGTTCATACCCAGTAGCCCCTGAGGCACATGTATCAAGTGGCACATATATCCAGTAGCCCCAGGGGCACTATACCCAGTGGCACATACAAAAGTTGGCATGAAAGAGGTACTGAAGAACGGCACATACCCATTGGTGGCACATACTCACGGGAACGGCCTACATTGTTAGACTGCACTATCTTCAGGATCGGCCCACGAGAAGGCGAGATAGTCGCCAGATAGTCGTTACAGAACATGGCCGAACTCGCCAAGAATTCTTCGCATTAATAGATGGTAGAATCCATTCTGCGAGCATGACTTGGTAGAAAAGGTAATGGCATATATGACAGAAAGAGTTCCCAATGACTTCCTAGTACAGCTAGGAAGCGCATTGATGTTGACAAAGAGGTATTAATGTAGGGCGTTACAAATCGTTCCTTTGCTCTTCGGGCACGCTATTCTGGACATTGTCAAGTTTGGTAACGGCGGAATTTCGAGTCAATAAGAGAAGCTGTATAGAAGCCCTCTGGGCTCCTCTGATTGGTTAAAATAGGCCTCTATGACCAAATTGGACAATGTGACGGAATATGACTCGAGAGAGTAGCACCCCAGAGCCGTAGAATATTGCGAGACGATGTCACTGTGCCTTTTTGCCTTCTGCTCGTGCGTCTAGCTCATTTTTTTTCCGAGCGAAAGTAATATTGTTTCTGACCCTTACAGGCGCATAAATATTTTACGGTGAGGTTCTTTCTTGCCTTTTCCTCCACTTTGCTGGTGCTGGCTCGCACCATGGGTCACTCAGAGTGAGGACTTGAACCTATTGGTTGTCAGTTGTTGGTTAGCACTCTCCTCGCGTCTCAGTGGTCCATCTTTGTTGAGGAGCTGGTCTTCGTGTTCGCCAGCAACGAGGGCATCGCACCGATAATCTGCTCTTCGCAAGTGATTGGCCTCCGTTCCCGCATGTGACACGCGCGAAACTTGTTGCAATAATAAATAAATTAATAATAATAATAATAATAATAATAATAATAATAATAATAATAATAATAATAATAATAATAATAATAATAATAATAATAATAATAATAATAATAATAATAAGAGCAGGGGCAATTTAGCGGTAAATGCGAGATAAATGCGTTAGCATCGCGTCGCAGCTCGTCGAGGTCCCGGATCCTTAATTTAAACTGCGTTCACCACATTACAAAGTGTTGTTGAGGCGCTCACTCGACACTCGTCCTGCCTCTTCGAGGAGCGAAGTGCAACTTACGGCAGTCCGGTGCAGCTAGACCACCGTCTTGAAATATATATATATTGGGTAAATGGGCTGGAGTGCATTCGGCAAGCATTACCAAATCTTGACTGGGAGCTTACCACTGTTGTTGAAGCCAACGGGGTGTTCGACAGGCGCAGGGTAGATAACCGGTGGACCATTAGAGTTACAGAATGAATGCCAAGAGAAAGGAAGCGCAGTCGAGGTCAGCAGAAAACTATAGTGGGGTGATGAAACTAGGAAATCTGCAAGCGCAAGTTGGAATCACCTAACGCAAGACAGGGGTAATTGGAGATCGCAGGAAGGGGCCTTCGTCCTGCAGTGGACATAACAATATGCTATATATATATATATATATATATATATATATATAAATTCAAGCATAGAAACACAGGATGCGGCACAGAAATAGTTCAAAGAATAGAAGCACGTAGAAAAAATAACAGGACTTTACTGACGTTCTGACCGGGGTCCAACCTTCATAGACACGTACTCGCCCTCCGCACAATTGGTTCTGCAGCGAAGCTGCAGGGCAGTGTTCAGCCTTCCGCTGCTGGCGCGACTGTTGTGCGCACAAGCACTATAGCGTGGCTGATGTGTAACTGTGTCTGTCATCACAAAGTCGCACATAAAGCGGTCTGAGTGGAACGGACAGTACACCAGAAGCTAGCTACAAAAGCCGACGGTTTTCCTTCGGTATCATTTCGTGCACCATTGAAGTGCGACGCCTGCGACGCCCCCTGGCGGTGCTTCTCATCACGCCAGCGTTGTGAGACGCCTGGTAGCTGACAGGGCGCTGTTTATCCCGCGCCGCAGCCGTTGCCTCGCGTGCTGTATCGAACATATCGCGCCCGTGTATTCTGTGAACACCGTCTGAAGAATTTCAGCGCAGCTCTAATCCTCGTATTCTAGGACAGTTAGGGCGAAGGAACAAGTCATCATCGTCATCATCATCATAATCATGAAGTGGTGAAAGAGCTTTGAGTCGAGGGTCGTTTGAGCATACGGAGGTTAATCTTGGGGCGCTATAACGTAAAACTATTCCAAACTTTTCTATTCCAATTCTACAATCAGCCTACCGTGATTGGTCAAAAGCTTATTGGACCACCCCCACTTCACCTGTCTGTCACGCGACGTCACGAACACCGCGGTAGCACCCATCTGATATGACGTGTACACACTGATTATGCATAATTTGACCTAACAAAAAAAATAATTATTTCTGATTCGACGCCTCTTTGCCATTAGCCCTCGACTATGGGTCGAAAATTTACGGGCTGCACCCACTTCACCTGCCTCTCACGCGACGTCACAAAGCCGCAAATACTTACTACGTCAAAGTGACGCGTGCGCGTTAAAGATGCATTAATATGCTGAACAAAACTGAATTTTCTTCTGAATAGCCGCAGGCTGCCCCGTTCCGAAAGGAATAAAAGATGGCTGCCGCTGATCGCTCCGGCACTGGCTACTCGCCCCTGCCGGAGAACATGGGTTTATTTGCGTGTAATAAAACTTTTTGCGTGGCCGTGTAACATTTTCGAGAACTTTCGGCACGTTTACGACCTCGTTCTGCCAACTCTTCTTTGCTGAGGATACGTTTTAGCGTAATTCCTAGGCTTCCGTTGCATGCCGCCGCGATTGTCGACGAGGCACCGCAAGTTAAGTAAGGGAAATCGGACCAATCGCAGACTCCGGCACCACCCTCTTCATCCGGTTATCTATATTCAGTGCTGTGGCTCGGCCCCATCGAATCCCTCTCCACTTGAGCATGCTCCTCGCCTCCTGTGAGCGAATTAGATGAGACAAGCCGCTCAGTGCAGGCAATGTTATTCGTTTTTTAAGCAAACAAAAGTGACCTCCTATGAACGAGGGGAGCATTTGATCGGTTTGTTCAGACAACCCTGCGGGTGACCGCCTGATGCTTACGTCGGCGGCTACGCATATTTGACGTCAGGAGATTGGAATGAAAACATATTGGAATAGCTTTATGTTATATGGCCCTTGCTATCACTTTCAACGTTTCGTGCTTCAGGTGAGACTGACCATTTTTTGAAACACAGTTTACGGTCTGCTACGGCAGGACACTCGATTAGATGGTGACGATCTCACTTTCACGAAGACAGAAATGCAGCGTTATGACGCAATTCTTGCTTACATTCTGTAACAATGAGAGATAGACAAAGACAAACGTAACACCGAGTTCAGCGCGAGAACGATCAAAACGAGAAGACTGAAATGTCACTTCTCCTCTATAATAGTGTTGTGTAGGAAGAGCCTGATTTACAGTATGATTTAGTACCATTTTTCACACAAAACTCGCAAGTTTTCGCAATCTTTATTGTAGAAACAGAATCAGATTATCGCATGCACATCTAAGTGACCCACCTGCCCAGCAGTGTTGGACTCTTCTTTGGTAAAAAATCCCAGCCGTTTATTTTAAGCCGTGCGGATATGATTTCAACAGCTTGGTCGTCACGGCCAAGCCATCTTCTCAGTTGGATGCCGTCGGTGGATTTTTGCCACGTGCATGCCAACTGTATCGCAACGGTTGACCCTGGACTACATAGTAGCACGAATATGTTGTGTTGTTGTACGTTCACCGTGCGTCAGCCTGTAGATAAATTTGTTACGCCTAGACTTTAAAGCGCTGTTTTGATGAACTATAACGCAGCCTTCACGTACTTCTGCATAGTATTATGATAAGTTACTGATAAGTTATGAGAGTTACTGATTATGATAAGTATTATGATCCACCACTTATTCGCTTTTGTTCTTTGCAAAAATATTCAGTACTATGTTTATGTGCTTGTCGGAATACTTTTATACATTTTACTTGTGTACTTCCGTGATTACTTCTATTTTCTGTCTTTTTCTTTTTCTGCAACAAAGAATCTATGAAACATAGTTCTTGTCTGAATTTTCGACAGCGAAATGTATCCTGCATTGTTTTTAATGTTTTTTAGCGCTCAGATAATATTCAAAACGTTACTAGATGTATTTCTGGTTCCTCCTACTGCATGACTCATAAAGGGTGCATGAACCCATATCAATTGAGTTAATTTTCACATTTAGTTCGGGCTTTCCTCCGTGCAACATGTAAATAAAAGTTAAATTCAAAGGCTAGTTGTCAAGCAACATTTCTTTTCAACGACTAATCCCAAATATGCAAGAATACCAGGGGCGCTTGAATAGTGAAATTTACGAATTGAATCAAACATGAACGTTTGAGACAAAAAATAAAAAAAACATTTCCGAATACTATATCGAATATTTTCTAATTTCTAAATGAAGTGAAATGAAAAATTCGCGTGGAGTCCATTTGGTAAAGACGCTTATTTAGGTTATTCAATGTAGACGTGATGCATTTCGTAAGTGGCCGTCCGATCATCTGAGGAGCTCGTAAATGAGAAACGACTGCCTTCAACAACACAACGTTGTTCATGTCTCTGAAAAGCAGATGCGCAAAAAAAGAAGGGCACAGGAGGGAACGAACAGGGCAACACAAACGCCTTTTGTGTTGTGTGTGTGTTTTTTTTTCCTTACCTTTGTTTGTTTATATTCCGTTCGAAACTGGTCAGCTTCTGCACCGAGTTTTGCAGCAAGGCCTATCCAGCAAGACACGAAGGTACACCTCCGCGCGACCACACATTACACTGTCTCCAGGATCGGCTCAGCTCACTGTCTGCTGGATTGGCTTAGCTTACTGTTCCACCGTCTCTGGGATCGGCTCAGCTCGCTATTGCACTGTCTCCTGGAATGGCTCAGCTTACTGTTCCACTGTTTCCCGGATCGGCTCAGCTCGCTATTGCTACAGTGCACTATTGCATTGTCTCCTGAATTGGCTCGGCTTATTGTTCCACTGTCTCCGGTATCGGCCCGCTTTACTTCGTGAGAAGAAAGAACAACCGACCAGTCGCACCAAACCCCGCGAAAGATGGCACAGAAGGCTTCGCTCGAATAAAGCGCTCGTAGGCGTGTGTACATTTGTTGCAGTGAAAATACTTGGGTACCGTTTGTTGTTTCCCTGCGTAATTTTTTATAGAGCAGAGTCGGCCACCGACACATCTGTAGTGATAGCATAGATGGAGCTGCGTACATAGGCCGATCTGCTATACAAGTGCTGTCCTTTGTGTGAGCTATTTGACAAGATAGCAGCAGCAGCGACGGTCAGCAAAAGAACCGAGAGGTTTCGAAAAAAAAAAAAATAAAGCAGTATCTTAAACAGACAACGTGCATAACATCTCGGTGGACGAGTCTCGCAAGTTGAAGAAAGATGAGAGGCTTGGTACAAAGGTCATCTCGCTTTATTAATCCATCCCCTGGTGTTTCTCGCTTTTTTTATCACTTGTTTTCTCTTTCTTTTTCTGGGTACATTCTACCATTTTTTTAAAGGAGAGAAGGAATACGGCCACAATTTCAATCGCTCGAGTCGGACACCAATCGCCAGTGAGGTGCTCAAAATTAAGCAATCTCTTTCATGGATAAAATATAAGAGCGTAGTAAGGTTATGGTATCAGAATGGCCTGGAAGCATTGAAACCTCATGGCTTCTGTTAGTTTCATTCTGTTATTTATCTTTCTTTCTCAATTATTTAGTTATTTTCTCCTCCTTTTCTTTTTTAATTGCTTCCGTATAAGAATTAACGACGCACTTATGCCATCTGTGCACGTCAGCTTTTCACAGAACAGCATGGCGCTCTAAGCTGAATCGCTTCAAGTCGAGAGAACTATAGTATAGCGCCGGAAAAAGGCGCCGTCATACCAATACAGGGCCAGTATTCACAAAAGAGCTGTTACGCCAGATTTGTTCGTTATAGCGAATTCCACCCAATCCTGGCATTGCACATGCTATAAGAAATAGCCAAGAGCATACTTACGAGCAAAAAGCGCCGTGAATTCGGGCCCCAAGGGCTCAGGGCCGGTATGACTTAATGGTTCCTTTCTTTCGATTCGATTCCATTCTTATCAGCTACTTCCATTCTTATCACTCTCGTGACCGTGATGACGCAAGCGATGCGCCACTGGCACCACTGGCGAAGTTCGAAGAGGAAAAGAATTGTAATAAAATCGTTACACTGTACCAATGCTGTCATTTTTATTATGCTTCAGCTCTGGGCAATGCAAACGATATCGCTGTCGAGTTCAAAACGCCGGTATCACGGCCACGTGGATAAGAGAAGCTGACGTAGCAGGCAGATAGTTATCATTCACTCTGTTTAATGTCACCTCCGCCTTTGGCGTTTGTACATGAGAATCGTCGGACACGACAGGAAGCGTCGCTCTCTCTCGCTGCCTCGAGGATTTGATGCGCTGTGTGGCAGAACCGAAGTGGCGATGTGTCGCTGGGTGAGTCAATTTTCGGGCTTGATAATATTGCGCGACAATTTTTTGAAGATACAATATGTACATTATAGGGCGAACCACGGCTCACTTGAGTGTGGCTCTTGATACCCTGTCCGTCTTGCTTTCTGTCACGGACGACCGCAATGTTCTATGACGATTAAGCGTACAAAAATCAGCGTCAGTGCCGGTCGCGCAAAAAGAAATAGGCAGAGAGAGAAAGAGAGAGAATGTCAAAAATCACGCTTTGTACAAGTTTTCAGCCGTTAAAGGGACATTAAAGAGAGCAAAAAAATATTTGTATATAGCAACGCATAACCTTCTTACCAAAAAGAAAAAGACAATCTTGCGGCGAGAGGATGCGTGCCAACTTTGAAAACCTTTGAAAAAAGAAGAATGCCAGAACGCAGGACTAGTGGCGACACCACCTTGAAGTTCCCGCCCTCTTTCGCCGTTACATCATGGACTTCACGACGACAGCGTGTTGTCGGGCCTATAGTTAACAGTTTATCTGTAAAGATAGGATGCGTTCTATTCTGCAGGAGCTAAAGAGCGAACGTGGCAAGTTTCCAGAACTTTCTGCGTCACAATGGCCTAAATGCAATCAAACATTTTAAAATACGTGACGTCACACTGACGTGCCACCACAAGGGTTTTGGCGCGAAATTCAAAAACACGTAATCTTGGCCTTCATATATTCTTCCAGCGGGGGATCTGCAACCGCGAAATCAACGAAAATAAGAGCTTCGAAAGAATACCTCATCAGTTTAAATTGAGTAGGTGCTTCTTTTTGGTGTCCCCTTAAGTGTGCCGATACTGCGATGTGCTTCGAGATGAAAACGCTGATTTCGAAACTATAGAACGCCTAACCCGTTTTTCACAACCGGCTAATTATTACAACAGCGCCGCAAGACAATGAAGGAAATTAACGCAACAGCGGGAAGTTCAGCATTAAACAAACTCATCGCTTTTTGCCAACCCGAACGGTGGTCTGACGCTAGAGCAACCTGGCCACTCGAGTACAGCAGCTATGATAGTGTTGCAGGATGAGCTATCGTACTTCAGGCAATTGCACACCACCGAAACAAAAAGTACATCCTTTCATATTGCACTCTCACAGTGCTTCGAAAAACAAAGCAGGGTGAACGATCAGAGCATGACTTTTGTTAAGAAGCAATCGAACCAGCGTGAAGTGTGTAAAATACACAGTTGAAGAAATAGAAATCGTGAAAAGAGAGGAGGTCGTCTTGATTTTCATTTTGATTTTTTTTTCTTACAAAACGTTTTCCGTAGCGATATTTAACATCAACCTGCTAGCATCTCCTGGACATTATATAGAGAACGGACACCCGTTGGCGTTAGCAAAAGAAGCAAGGAGTCCGTGAGTTGTGTCAGTTGCGACGCTCCTGTCTTGGTTTCTTTTCCAATGCCTAGCGCAGTGCTAGGCGAGTAGAAGCGCTTTCGTATTAAGCGGCAACCACACAGAACGTACCTCCCGCGCATTTTCGGAGCGGCGTTGGCGAATTAAGGCAGCGCCGTGTGTTGTCCGCGCTTTAATCATGCCTAATTTGATTTTTGTGTGATCTTAGCCAAATGTGGCCTCCACTTATAAAAGTGACTTCAGCCTTGATTACGCTGTCGCGTGAGGTGTGACAGAGACGCGGACAACAGGCCGAAAGTATGCAGGGTGGTTTAATATAAAATGGGCAACGGATAATCGACACGTACGCAACAAGCGTTGCGGAATGATCAAACAGTGGTCGAACAAGAGGTGTCTCATGGAGCCAACATTTCGACAAGAGGGCTTGTCTTTGTCAAGGACAGGGTTTCGTCTGATCATTTCATTAGGCGCGTCCGTTTTCCTGTGAACCCCTAACTTGCGAGAATCCCGGCGGAAGTCTGATATGTATACAGCCTCACTTGCCGGCACCTATATATACATAAGCAGATGCGCTGTTGCGGAGTATTTCTCGACGTTCAGTTTTTTTTTTTTTATTTGAACGCGAAAAGGAGCTGACATCTGACGTAACGAAGGTGCGGCGTTTGCCTTACGTGTTGGTCCCCTCCTGTACGCCGTGAATACGTTCCCATATGGTTGCCGCTTCAGAGTATGCGCGTCTCTGAAGGTGGCGCGCTTATTTGGAGCTCGGAAGGCGCGACGCATGCATTGCGCGTGTATAGAGGTGCAGCCTGAAGCGGTTCGGAGAGCGCTTTCGCGTTGTGGCGACGTATTGCACGGGAAGCGCGTGCTCTGGGCATCTGGCCGATCTTATGCCACAGCCGCCACTTTCGCGTTGGCTAACGGGGCCACGGGATCAGCGGGTTCTCGCCTACCGTTCGCGGGATCGCGTCATACGCGCGCGTGGTATACGCTGTATCATACTTGGCCATCTGATCTCTCTTCAACCGTCTCCTTCGCGGCGCTTAATTAAACCTGCCTCGCTCCTTCAGGCCAATTAATTACGGCGCGGGGTGTATACGAAAATGTGCAGTTAAGAAAATGTGCAAAATTACCGTTGTGTCACCCGCGAAGACCTCTGCCGCGTCGTCGTGACAGCGGTATACGTATAGAAGCTTAGAGGCGGAAGTGGTAAAGTTGCGTTCAGCTGCAAATATACGCGACGATTGGATTGGCGAAGAGGCACCTGACAGATGTTATGCGTCATAAGAGAAGCACCAGTTAGGCACTGGCATTCAATTTCTGCCCTGTTTTGACTACCGCTGCAGCTGTACAGTGTTGCGAGTTTAATAACATATACGATCGTCAAATAGAAGAAATAACATAAATACGAGAGAAGCTTGTGGCACAGTATTTTTTTTTTCGGACCGTCTCGCGGCGGAGCGTTTCCAGCCGTCGCGTAACCAATTTCTCTCTCCGGCGACCAATTGGAGGCTGCGTTTTAACGACACATCCCGAGTCTCATATCTGTGTTTCGAAGTGTGCAGCAAATATACTCGCGCCCTTCGGCCTTCGCCTTGTGCGTTGTGTTCTGGTCCCTCAGAAGCTAGCCCGGCCGCGTGACCCTCCGAAACCGCCTCAGGCTGCGCGCGCGAGTGTGCGGTTTGGCGAGCGGTGACGGCAGCTGCAGGTGACCGGCAGGCGTGTGTCCATCTTTTTTCTTTTTTGCGCAGCTCAGGCGGCGGGAGACGGCGGTGGACCGTGCATCGGCGATCCCTCGTGGTTTCCTCGGCGGTGCGGGCGTCGCCCGCGTTGCGTCGTCCCCCATCGGACGGTGGCGCTCGGTGTACGCGTGCGTGAGAGATGTGTGACGTCGTCCACCAGAGAACGGCGGCGGCTCTGCGCTCGCGCTGTGCGACTCGGCGTGCCGGTCGCCGTTGCTCGACCCAGGGCTCCGTATGGCTCTGCGTGCCACCAAGGCATCGAGACGTGCTCCTGTCTTTCTTTAACGAATTGACGTGGGAATCTGTCTTCGATCGCTCAAGTCTCGGAGGAGATCAAGTCTTCCACTGGCTAAACCAGTGGAAGAGGACGTGATAAGCGAAAGAAATGAAAGCGAGATAGTCGCCGACTGAAGAACAGAGAATATGTCGTGCGCTTGGAAGAATACGCGCTGAAATGGACGCGATATGAAGACCTCGTAAACCGGTGCACTTGTCGAGAAACACGCAATTGACCAAGAGAGCCTCAACTTTTAGTTAGGGAGAATCGCAGCTGTCAGAAAACCAAGCCCACTGGTGCGCAAACGGACACCACCGACGCACAGATGCTACGAGCGAGGCACGTGGGGCCCTCTCAACGACGGTCCCCTGGGTCGAGTCAGTGGGTGCGAGCCAGCGACGGGCTCGCCGTGCGGTCAGCGCGAGCGCAGGGCAGCGCCGGCGGTGCCTAGCTGTGGTAGACCGGATGCTGGGACACGGTGGCGGGCGGCGCCCTGAGGGCCGAGAAGCCGCGCTGGTACCAGTCCTCCTCGGGCGACGTGGCGGCCGCCGCCGCCCCGGGCTGGTGTCCGAAGGACTGCGCCGCGGCGCCGTACGCCGGGTACCGCGCCGCCGGGTGCGGGTGCGCTGCTGCGGCGGCGTAGGCCGCGTACGAGCTCGTGCGCGGTGGGCCGTACACGCCGCGCATCATGCCGTTGCAGGCCGCGGGCGGCAGCGCCGCCGGCGCGGCCAGGGCCTTCTGCAGCTGCTTCTCCTGCTTGCGGTACTTGGCGCGCCGGTTCTGGAACCACACCTGCCGGGGAGTGAAACGCGCGCGGCGCGGCACCGCACGGTGAGAGAGGGAGAAGGGCAGGGAGGTGTCAAGCAGAGCGGAAAATCCGGTTTGCTATCTTATATACGCCGGAAAATGGGGGAGGGGCAGGTAGAAAGATAAGAAGGTCCACTGTAAACCGATTTATACCCTTAAGGGTGTTTTCTATCTAGAATTAGCACTCTTACACCCAAATGAGTGCAAGCGTGTGATTTATAGGCTGGTTTTTGAACCTTGAGGACCTTTAAGGGGGTAAATCGGTTTACGGTCTAGAGGAAGAAAGCACAGACACACGATCACAGCCATCAGGACAGCAAAGAGGAATGTATACACCGCTGTCAACGCCAGATGCCGCTAGAAAGCTTCCCAGGGCTCTCACAAGACATCACGTTCTCAATGTAGAATGCCCCATCCCAACATTTCGAAACAACCGGCTGCACCGAACGTTAAGACGAAATACGGGGAAGCTGGGTGAAAGTGCTTGACTAGGACCAACAGGTCTACGTGGTTTGTGCAGACATCCGAGGTTGAGACGAAGTGAGACTAGCCGAAGCCACGAAATTCGGCCGCAATTAAACCATTTTAACTATCCCGAGGACGTTATTCTGGACAGTGTCGAGTTCTGCCATAATGTCGAATCTAGTCATTCCTGATTAGCTCAAAACGCAAACACGGCGGAATTTCACAACATGGCGGAATTCGACATTGTATAGCATTCACTCTCGAGTCCTCACCTGGGAAGGAAGACACGTAAAAGGGCCTCACGAACAAATGTTCCTCAGCATTTGATGCAGCAGCTGCGTATGCATCTGCCTATACAGGCAAGAGAAGGCGCTTGAGTGAGCAGGGTAAGTGAACGAGGTCAACCAATATTGCTATTGGGCCATGAGTGACGAAGATGCACTGCAGAAGCGACATCGAGAGCAGAGATCTCGCGCGGCTTCCTCACCTGAGCGGCCTCCTCACTTGAACGATCATCACCGAACCATTATCAACCGAGAAACTTGCACAGCATGTAAAGCTAATGCATGTATTACTCAGACTATGACTTCTACGCGAACGTAACGAATTTTAGTAGACCATGCAGTAGGAAAGATTACTCTCCGTAACTGCGATGACTTGACAGGCGAAGTGTGCTATCATCAGTGTGCCGCAGTGAGTCGGCACACTCTCCTTTCAACTGACTGCTTCATTAACAGCTCTGACGTCCCAGTAGATATACATCCTAGAACTTGTCACCTCTTCGCTCTCACATTAACAGTTCCTGCAAGCGTCACAAGACAACATGACCTCTCAGCTGATGCGTTTCTCCGGTACCGGGATGGCACACTCGGCTAGTGTATAACATATTCAAAGTCGAATGGGCACAGCTTGGAAACCGGCATGAGCGTCTCTTTTATTCAACTGTTCATTCATGCATCGGCTATGAACATGGATGGATAGATGGATGGATGTTATGAGCGTCCCCTTTGGAACGGGGCGGTGGTTTGCTTGCTTGCTTTTCCGTTAGCAACGCCCTCTCGTGGGTAAAATAACGAACATAGCGCAGGCGTGCCGGGTGGTGTTACCTGAATTCGCGCTTCGTTGAGCTTGGTGATGCGTGCCAGCTCCTCGCGGCAGTAGATGTCCGGGTAGTGGCTCTTGGCAAATGCCGCCTCGAGCTCCTGCAGCTGCTCCTGGGTGAAGGTGGTCCGGTGGCGCCGCCTCGCGGGCGTCGTGGGACTGCACGCGGTGGCCAGCACGCCGCCACCGCCGCCGCACGACGACAGGCCCAGGTCGGACACGCCGGGCTCCAGCTTGAGCTTCTTGAACGCTCCGCCATCTCCTGCGCCCAGGCGTTGCCGAATAAGAACGCGTTTCAATGCGCGCAGCCCGCGGGGTCCTAGTGTAATTGTTCGGTTATCGCGCTCTGCCCGAAAAGGGGGGGGGGGGGGGCATAAAGTCGGATTAATAAATTGCTTAGAATAATGATGAAATCTGAGCTAAGAGGCATCGTATGAGGCCTACTCGCTGGGTAGGTTTCGTGTTTTTGCGCAAGTCTTCACGCGTCTTTAATGCTTTGCGCTGATTCAAGATCTTGTATTTCTTTTTCTCTTTATTCGTAATACTGAATCGCTAAATGTTGTTGTATTTGGAAACATATCCATATATATATATATATATATATATATATATATATATATATATATATATATATATATATATATATATATATATATATATTGGTTGGCTTCATTGGCTTCATCGGCTTCATATTGCAATGATGCCAAGGAAAACATCGGGAAAATTAGCTGTGGTTGAAATTGAAATCTAGAAAATAATAGAGAAAAGGGAGGAGGGGGAATGAAAGCGGACGAAAAGACACTTGCCATCGGTGGGAACCGAACCCCTAGCCTTCGCATATATATATATATATATATATATATATATATATATATATATATATATATATATATATATATATATATATATATATATATATATATGTATATATATGCAACCACCATAAATGATACAACCACCGGCTGGTGACGTGAACTTGTTTGCGGCCATGCACCTTGCCGCTTTGGCATCCGAGACGCAAATTAAACATGAGGTCAAATTTTAGTAGTCCACCAATCGCAAGAGAAATCCCCGCATGTTATCAGTCGAGTAATAAAACACAACGCACTCGAAAGCGTAGAGCTTGTTGCATGTGTGCAGAGCGTCATTTAACAAAAGACGCGCCCGCGTTTGTGTGTGTGTTAACAGGGAAGGGGGGACGCGGAAGACGAACGTGTTGTCACCAAACATGCTTCGCAGTCGGTAAACAGCCTGCCGTAGCGGCTCAGCGTGCGCTTGTGAGAGCGGCGAGCAGAAACAGGTAACAGCGGCCCTATTGAAGCGATCATTTCGCTCCGCACACCATCCAGTGTCGTTAGATTGAGTGGCAGTCACTTGTGGGCCCCGCATAGGGCACGCGTCGCCTTCCAAAAGGCACACCGCAGTACACGTGCCTATCGCCGACGGACAAAGAAAGGAGCCACGGGGCCAAATAAGAGATAAGGCCACCGCTATATCCGGGCGCCAAAAAGTGGCGACGCTGTGTCAACACGCCGCCCCGAGAGCCTGCAAAAGTTCCAACGGGGGCGCTTCCGACACCTACTCGACGCTTGGCGCGCCACGCGCACGGAGCTGGCTACGGCGAATATGGCCGCATCGGGTGACGCAAGTATACTTCCAGCGTTGACTGACAGCAGCCGCTATAGTGTACCGACTCCCCGGAGAGGGAACGCACGTCGGGTGGCAGTGAGCCATCATCGACGTGTGTCCGCCGCCGAAGCTCGCACCCTCCGCAGGCAGGCGCTTCTGTCGATCTGTCGTGCGCGCTCTTCTCACCGGGGGGGCGCGATGAATTGGGGGCGGGAGAGCAACGGGGAGCCGCATCACCCCTCCAGGGAAGAGGAGGCGGGGGAGGAAGGCAGGATCCCTCCCATCCCTCCCCCGCATCACTTTTGCGACCACCGTTTTCCTAATAGAGACACGCTGTGCGTCGGTGTCTGACAACTCCCCCACCCAACTCGTCTCCGCTCTAACCAAACCAGCCTCGTACTGCCTCCCACTCATCGTGTTTCACCAGTCGCCGGTGCAAATGTGTCGCACGCGCCGCGAATCCCGAGGCTTGGCACAACTGAGAACAATAAAGCGGCGCGTGCTGTGAATTCGAGGCGCCACGCGGCGCTATACAGAGTGCACGTACCGAGCTAGAAAACGCGCGCACGTCGCCTCTTCCCGTTTTTGTTTCGAAGCGAGGCCCAGATCGCTGCGGGAGCAGCAGGCGCGGGAGAACAGGAACAGATGCACCTTGCGTTTCCGCCCGCCTTTCGCGGGTGGAGGACAGGGTGAGAGGCGCGCGTCGTTCTTGCTTTTCAGTTCGCTTTTTTTCTTTTCTGAAATTCCTGGCTGCACTGAATACCTTCCGCTTTGTTCTAGAAAAGGCGTAACCTTTCGAAACGACAGCTCGGCTGTAGCGCTCGCGGAAAACATCGATTCCAACAAACAGCGCTCGTTTTATCGAAGCGACATTTACAAGTTACGCATCTTTCCAAAGCGACGCACATAACCTGCTCGAGCGGAAGCTTGACAACAGACGAGTAAGACCAACTGCAAAAATTAAATCGTTGACTGCGGCCTTTGACTTGGCTACTGTGCGCACGACCACTAGTGGCACTGAAACAACTGGTACGTCGGTCTCCTGGATGTTGCACCGCATCGCTTCCAATCCTTGAGGAGAAAACCTTCCTTCGTCGTCGTTCTACCAAAATTTTGTAGTGTCACCAGTCTCACGGGCGCGGCACGAAGCAAACAAAATTTATTCGATTTAGCAATGTCAAAATTCCAGCTAACGATGCGAGTTGTTTCTTCGTCGTACATGACGGGAGAATCTGACGTAGCGTCAAATGACCACGTCATTCCGTCGTTTCGATCTTCTTTTCATGGTTCCAGTTTCGCCGATGGAGCTTGCCCAGCTATCTCTACATGAAATTCTATGGACGACATTCAAGGTAAACTTTCTTCTTCTCCGCAGCCTGTTATCTTGGTCTTAGTTGGTGTTCCAGATTGCTCGTAGAAACCGGAAACCTAAAGACGAGGCTAAAACAATGCAAGAACGTCCCCGCCTGTCCGGTGTTATCGGTATTGTCTCGGACCAATGGGTATGTGCCCGCTATTGGCCGTTGCCCTCAGAACAGGTATGTTCGACTGGATATGTGCCCGAATAACAGACAACCAGTAGACGAGGCAAGAGGTGAAGAAGTGTGCAGTAGGGAGCGACGTGAACAAAACTAGACCGTGGCGTGCATGGAGCGAGGAGCTGCAGAGAACTCGGGAACTGGTCGCCTACAGAAAATAGCGTGAAGCTCCATTCCATTAGCGTCATTTTTTGCAAACGTTTCCGTCATCAGCTTTACGTTTGCATAACGCTTGCTTCAACACTAGCGCAAACACCAAAGAAAGCTTCGCATAACACAGATTCCCACTTAAACGCTGGAAGCGCTGAACTTTTCTTCTAGAAAACTCTCGCCAGGTGAATTTGTTGGCAATTGAACTATACTGACACCAACAGAAGTTGGCGCACGCACATGAAGGCAACAGACTTGAGTGCCCAACTGTAGACATCCTACACCTAACTTAGTGCATGTGAAAGTACGGCATAGACTCATGTTTCTCTCTCTCTAATCCCCTCCCCACGTGTAGGGTAGCAAACTGGACTCAGTCTGGTTAACCTCCCTGCCTTTCTCTCTCTCTCTCTCTCTCTCTCTCTCTCTCTCTCTAGCGCACGCACGTCGAACATAAACGGCTGATCCAGCGGGTTCGCGAAGTCGCGCATGGCAATGGAGCCCTGGACTGAGGGCCCCACTCATCGAGGAAATTTCCTACTTGTTTTGCCAAATAAATGTGTGTTCTCTCTCTCTCTCTCGTTCTCTTGCCTACACCGACAGCGACAGCAGCGCTGTCGCGTCGCATGTTTTCGTGACGTCACGCTTTAAGCAGTTCGTCTGCACCGGGTGGCCACCTCCTGGCCACCACGGCGTTCGGAGTCGCCCCGACAGAAGGCGCTCCCCGGTTCGTCTCAGCGGGAACGCTCGGCGTCCCGCTGCGCCTTTGCGCAGCGCGTCTCTACGTCCGAGCGGAGCTCGAGGGGCTCGGTCAAAGGGGGGAGCGGAACCGCGCGGACGACTTGAGGCGCGCGCGCTGCCGGTGGTATACGGGCTCGCTTTACGGAGCGGTGGGCTTTCGGCGTGTACGCTCGCATACGCTGCTCCATGAGCCGTACTTAATCGCTCCCCTTCCCCGCGTCCCTCCCTTCGCGATTCCAGCCTGGAACAAGTTCGCGCATGCTCGCCGGTCTAACGCGATAAATGCGTGCCGCGCCAGCGTCGAAGAAACGGTCTGGACTTCCCTGGTGCCACCTGCGGGCTGGAATAACGCGCCTCTTGAAGCGTGAACGTCGAGCCTTTGATTAGGCTGCGCGCTGTGCCGGTGCGGTGCGGTGTCGTTACGAGACTTTCTTTTTTCCGGGGAGGGGGGGGGGGGGGAGCACGCACTTGACCAGGGACGGGGTGGATGAGGGGGGGGGAGGCTTGACAGGTGGTATCCTGGATACAACATGGAAATTTCGGCGTGCCTCCGCCCCCCTCCCTTTCTGGCTGCGTTCCTGGTGCGGTGGATAGCCCACTGGAAGAAGCGAACTGAACTGAGTGCAAGCCAGGTGGGGACGGGGAAGGGCGAGGTGGTTGCTTTTGTCCTTACGTAGTCAAGAAAGGCCATATAATAATAATAATAATAATAATAATAATAATAATAATAATAATAATAATAATAATAATAATAATAATAATAATAATAATAATAATAATAATAATAATAATAATAATAAATTTTTATTATACTGCCCAGGAACAGCTACGAAGCCTTCGTACTTGTGCGCTTAGAGTGTGACACGCGAGGCAAAATGTACAGAGAAGACAAATATAGTAGACAAAACAATGTGATCACATACGGAAACAGAAAACGAGGAGGCGGGCGTAAGAGGGAGTTACTCATGCACCACGATTATCGACATTCAAACAAAACACACGAAATCAGCGCTGAAATATATGTCCAACGCTGGCAGACTATAAGTAGAATATAATGCCGATACGGGGATTCGCGCCACCTCTGTCGTCATCACGAACAAGGGCAGCTGCTGTTCTGACGCGATCGCCACACTCGTGCAGACCTCCGATGCCTCTGTTGATATCGCTGTTAACACGCCCGTTCACTTAATGCCCACACACGACACTTAGCGGTCAATTGTTCGTCCGGTATAAGTCTTCTCGCTTCTAGTTAAGAAACGGCGCAATGCGCAAGAAAATAGCCAGATTGCCACGAGACGAGACGCATTTGTCAGCATTTGCACGCACAGACAGGCCTTACATTTTCGAGGCAACGCCCAGGATACGCGGTGGCGGCACTAGATGGCAGCGAACTTTCATGGAGATGTGGGAAAGAGTTGTTCCACTCTAGTTACACGCCTGATAATAACTCATTTCGATGGTGGCTGTTGTCAAGGTAGAATTACTGACTATATATTCCTGCCAATGGCATATTAATTCCATCAGAGGCAACGCCTGTGCGCGGGCATCCCCATTAAGTCCGTTATAACAGCCCGCAGACAATCGTGAATTTCATATCATGTGGACTTTATTTCTTTATATGGACTGTATGCACTTTATATGGACTAAGTTCGCTACGAGTTATCTGGTTCTATCATCACAACGCCTGCTAAATGACACGCCCCCTTTAGCCCGATTTCTGCTGTCAAGGCAGAATCACTAGCTATATAGTCTTGCCGGTGCCTACTACCACCACCGCAGCCAACGACTGATTGGTTTCGGCGCGGTAGGTGGCGGGAGGCAGAATGAGACTCGCGAACGCCACCGGTGGCGTGTCTGCGACCCAAGTTGGCGCCATTGCCGTAAATGGTGAGGCCAGGGTTACGAGACTAATCCTCAGCTGGGGGTATAGTTTGAAACACTGTCACCTTGTGGTTTGTCTTTTTCTTTCTTAGAATAACTTTTTACAACAAAAACAAAGCGTCGTTAGAATGCGTTGTTAAGTTACCGGTTCCTTCGCGGAAATTACGCTTGTCTTTATTTTACACGCGCACGTTTTACACGCACATGCAGTAGCAACAACAAATAATTTCCCCTGCGCTTTCCTTCGTGTCATTGTCCATGGGCTTATTATGATTGCGATTAATAAAAATCGGGCCCCCTCGGTTTCCTTTCTACCCGTTCATTACATAGCGAGGTCCTAGAATCCGGCAGAGCTCTTAGATGTCTTCCGGCAGCATACGAGGGTTTATTGATCCGTTGCCTTCACACAAAAAAGTTCACGTACTACGTGATGCCTGCGGTAGATAGGATGTTCACACTCCACTGCCAAGGCCCTGAATGATGGCGCTGGCTAACACTCCCAGCGTTAGATCTGGCACACGTACATAAGTACCTAAGAACGTGTCCAGGAAAACGGCGCTGCGGTAGCTCACTTTGTAGTGCATCGCACTAACAAAGTGAGCTACCGCGTGGGTTCGAATACGTGGGTTCGTATCTCACTTAAGGTCAGATTTTTTAATCCACTTTCGTTCCCATTTATTTATCGTTTCCCTATGCATATTATATTTCCCCTATGCTTTCCTTCGAGTCATTCTCTGTTGGGTTCTTATGAAGGCAGCATTCGTGTGCCTTTTGTGAAAATCTATTAAAGAAAGGAATAAACAATAACAAGAAAGAAGAGTGTATAAATATAGTATTTTTCGACAGTGGCACTACATGATCAGGCACTGTCAAATTTGCTACCATTTTCGCTACGCATGTCACACTCTATGCTAGCAAGCTACACAATTCATGCTTTCGTATTATTATTATTATTATTATTATTATTATTATTATTATTATTATTATTATTATTATTATTATTATTATTGTTGTTGTTGTTGTTGTTGCTGTTGTTGTTGTTGTTGTTGTTGTTGTTGTTGTTGTTGTTGTTGTTGTTGTTGTTGTTGTTGTTGTTGTTGTTGTTAAACAGGTGATGGTGACTTCTAGCATTACCTAACCAGCACGCAGTATCAAACAATGCCCACTTGACAACCGTAATAACAACTTGATGTCAATTAACTAATCGAGCAAGCATAGCTGACTAGAGCTGCGCAGAAAATTACGTTGTTGCAGCTAATAATCATTGCCAGGGCGCATGCACAGTTTTGAGTCTCTGTAAAGTTGGCTTGTAAAGGGGTACAAGTTGCTGCGCCGCATAAACACCCTTTGTGTGGCGAAGCCAGAGTTGCAGTCAGCAAACAGTTTTTTTTGCGTGCCAGCATTAAACTTTTCACTTTTTATTGCCGCAGCTTTTATACGAACACTCGAGGAGCATTTGCGCCGTCGGCGTTGTCGTGCTGTCATGATATTGACGGCGCATGCGCAGCCCGCGCGTGGAGGATTAGAATGCCTCTAGAAACGTGATATGCGTTTGGCTCCTAAAGCGACGAAGCCTCAAGTGGACGCACAGTAACGCCTCGCTCAGTCGGCCTTGTCGGAGTCAGGGCCGCGTTATGGCTTCCACTGCTGACGTAAACGTTGTGCACACGCGCGAATTAGCGTTCCTGCCGAGCAGGTGCGTGGCCATACCACAGCAACGTGGTTAAATGTCAAGCTAAATTTGTGCGACCCTTTCTTCGAACACAACCAAGGGGCCGACGGTTTTCCTCCTGGTCCATCTCGCGCATCGTTGAGGTGCGTTATCTGCAGGGCCGCTGCAACGTTTCTCATCACGTCGACGTCCTGATAGGCCCCCGGCGCAACGCTGTAAACCTTGGTATCGCTTGGAGTGCTTCGCCTTCGGTCGAAACTGATAGTATTTGTTTTTCCCACCATACGGTCATATAAACTCGCTCGACCTTCAGTGCGCTTAAGATTGTCATTGTGGCGACAGAATAGAACGTGACAATTTGTTCATACGGGTTATAGATACCGTCGTAAGTCAAACAGACAAAAGCGCCCGGACACCGGAGCGAAACCACTGGAAAAAAAAAGAAAACTGTATGCCAGGTATTCTCTTCAATGGTCAATCGTGTAACGCGCTAGCGCGGCATAAAATTAGAAAGAAGGCAAATACAGAAATGACGCTCTGAATAATTACCACAAACGCAGTAATTTCATTTCTGGGTGCATGTGATTAGTCGCTGTGACGAACGGTGGCAGTCTTGGCTGCGCAAACCAGCAGTCACGACGCCAAAAGAGTTAGCGCGCGCACGTACGCACGCAGGCACACAAAGCAGTTTGAGAAAGCCCTGCATGTTTAGTTGCCCGAACGTGGCGCACGTTACTCGGGTGTGATTAAAAAAGATATACGTGAAAAGAATGTGAATAAAAGACCGTACGTAACGTACATAAAAGGGCGTCCACTCCGGTCTTTCCTTCACACCGGTTTCACGTCTTTCCCACCACAATCAGTATGAACCAGCAAGTCCAGCAACAAGTATTGACACGTTACTCGGCTACGACCTACAAAACAGGGGAAATACATAAGGAATAATCGTGTGTTAAACACCTCCAAACTGCGAAGGAGTCAGCCACAATCAGTACGTTAAGTCACCGTAAGCGCAATTTAGTGAGGGTGCATATAAGAGCCAACAATTTAAAACAAAAATAAAATTGGTATTGATTTAGATGTACGGCGAAAGACAAAAAAAAAATCTGTGATATATTTAAAGAAATAGAGAAAGCTAGCTTCCCCTTTTGGATTATCTCACGTTTACTTTAAACCATCAACACTGTAGGACGCAGACGATGTTAAATGATATTCTAGAAGGCATTCTAAGATACGCAGCGAAAGCGGTTCGACATGCTTCCTACATCTGCTGTCGAATACAGAATTGATATTTGTAGAGTACGCACTACGTTAGACTCAGATGTGTAGGCCTGTGTGTCGCATACAGGTAGCGACGATTGGACGAAGACGACGTACGGTCGTCGATAACAAGGCTATAGTCAACGCGAGATGAAACTCGGTGGGCTCATGTTGTTGACGTCTACGTAATTCATGATTTGCAGAGAGCGGCTGTATGAATACTGCAACTGTTGTGTAGCGGACGAATAATAAGCAAGACAGAATGTTTGTAATGGCGAGATATCAAATTAAAAGCAAACGAACACTCAGTGGCGCATATTTTTGGACCGCACTGTCACGGGCATCGGCTCACGAAAGTCAGGCTCGCCCGCCAAAAACGTGGCTGGACTGGGAGAAGCACAATTCGCAGTAATAAATCTGGTCTAGAATTTAAAAAAAAAAGAAAAAGAAATGACGGTTTCTCAACGAGATTAAACGGGCTTCACATTGCTCGAGGTACAAGACCGAACCGTGGAGCTGTCAGCACAGCGGAATGACTCTAATTTGAAGTTATGAAAAGCACGATGACCACGAATCGCGGAAGACCGAGGCTGTGACCAAGCGCTTGTCCTTCGGTAAGCTGTATATGCAGGGCGGAGTTTCAATAGCGGCGCACCTCTGAAAAGGGACGCAGCCAAATTCTAACCCGTGTTGATCACAATATTTATTGATACAGTGCTTCTGAGCGCGCGGTACCTCATTGTAACTCGTAGGGCAGCCTTTCCGAGACGCGTTCACCTTTACGAGTATAGCGAAGTCTATGCAGAGCCGCGTTTAAACGCACTGTTGTTTAAAATACTCACACGATACTCAATGAAGAATCGCCTTTCGGTTCAATAACAAAACAAACACGATCTCTGAATTTAATCCCGAAAAAATAAATCGTGTGAAATCACTTCTTGACGTTGAGAGAGAACAAACCATTTTGTTACGGACAAATAAAGGCTTAGAGAGCCGTAAGGGATTCGAAGACCGCTGCTGAGACAATAGAAAAATATGCCAAGGCCGTGCACATATTGCAAGCGGTTTCTGAGGAGGGTTATGTAAAAAAAAAAGACGATGCAATATTGAACAAAATCAAAGAGTAAACCGATCGTGACACTTGTCTGCTGGTGACGATATATGAGCTGCCGCTCTCGAAATATAGAAGAGTCATCTGCCTGTGAGGATCTCTTGTGCCCATGCAGCGAAGCAGCCATGCAGTAACGTCCAGAAACGCCGCAACTGAACAACGTAGAAATCGGGAGCGAGTAATGGACGCTGTGACAGGTTTTTCTACAATATCCAAAGTGATCCACGCCTTAGTTAATTCACCCGAACGCGTCTTTCAATAAATATACGTATAGGCGCGCCGAGTGAAGCACTTCTCACTGAAATAAGGCTGCTTGTAATGAAGAAATGCTTTAAAAAGAAGTTTATACGTTTAGACGACAGTGAGCGATTATTTCAGTCATTTTAGCCGCATTTGTTAGTGAAAGGCTGAGCCTAATAATACAAAACGCACGCCCGAAACCACGGTCCTTCAGTTATAGAAGCTATTTTATGTGCACCAGTTCACCCGAGTGACGTGTTAGCGATAATTGAAATCTACCAGGGCAGGGACATAACGCAAAAGCTTGATTACATGGCAGCGATGGCATCTGGGCGGGAAGCTGATGGACAAGTCGCTACATCCTGCGCTCGTTGCAACAGCGACACGCATAAGCAGGTGAGAAGACTCCTGAGCAGCTGTAGTCTTGACGAAGAGGCTGCTTCACGGACAACTGCACGAGCCGGTGAAGAAGGACGAAGAACAGTGTGCGTAGCGACGCGCTTTGCCGCCGCGAAGAGAAGGCTGACGCTCGCATTTATTCTTTGTGATCCTATTGGTTGGGTTTAATGTGCGATTTTTGTGACGTTGCTCAAAGGTACCACAAGTGTCGTGGAACAACTGAGTCTGCGAACGTTGCCGAGGCTCCTAGCGGGCAACGAGACACTGCGCGCGATCTTGCGCTTCCGAGTGCTGCCAGCGAGCCGAAGTGTACGGAAATATAGCGCACCTCAGTGCACAAAGTTTGTTGCTGATTTGCACACCGATGACTCCGAAAAATCATGAAGAATGTGTAAAGCGAGGTGAAAGGGGAAAGGCTGAAGTGATTCTCGCGTAAGCTTTTGAAAATATGTGGTGAAACCCACGTTCCCTATTGTCTTATTAATATTACCTTTCTTTGCTCGCGGCTTATCAGCTAGTGCTGTGAAGTAAGCGAATTAAGTCGCGCGGTGAAATTTACATTAGGTATTGTTGCAGTATGCATGTCGTTCGTGATCATCTGGGGCTAAGAATCTTTCGGACGTAATAAAGGAAACTTAGCATACTTGAACTATATATTTATGCGGTTAAAGAAAACGTTTACCTGCATTGTTTGCTAGGAATCATGGAACAATATCGCTTGATCTATTTCGGCTTGAAAAGCACGTATTTAATGCGAAAAACAAAAGTTACGCAGGTGCATTCGCGTTCGAATCCTTGCACGCCAAGAGATGGCAACATGCTAGTGGGTGCTCTCATGACTGTAATGGACTTCATGGGCCAATCTCAGCGCTGTTGGGTATATAGGCGTGTACGAGTGCTCGACACCTTCAAATAACGTATCGAACGTCTTGTTCGTTTCGGTCTTCGAATCGAATAGTAACTGTTCGTAAACACGGATATAGTTTTCGAAACGCAGATAGTTTGCGCAATCAAACATGACATAGGAGCAAAAGCAGGTGACATCTAATTCCAGCGGGTACCATTTGTTCTTTTAAAGAACAACCCTTCATAACGTGCAATATAATGGCAGAAACTTAAGAACGGTGTAAACACTAGAATGTAAACATCGCTCTGTAATTATTGTTAAAACGGCTGCTCAATATTCGTAAGATGCTCGAAAAATATTCGATATTTGATTCGATTCGCTTCCGGCGTTATTCGATTCGGTATCCAAAATTAATCTTCGCACGGCCCTATACAGACTAACATCACCTTATGGTCGGAACGGTCTGAAGTGCTGTAGCGATTGCTGTCAGCATGTCTTTTGTCAAATATCAACCCGTGAATTGTCGTTCATCACGACGGCTGAGCGCAGATTGACCGTAAAGAATGCAGTATGAACGTAACTTTCCCCTTAAGAGTTATTTGAGATACACACAATTTGCCCGTGTAGATTGTCGTTTCTCAAATTTCATCGCTGAAGTGGTTCAGGAGCAATTTCACACAGCGGTATCGGCTTGTTAGCTGTGACCATGGCCCGTACTCTTCTTAGACATTCGGTTGTTGTAGTCAAGTGTAGTTTTCTGATCTTATTATTACTATATTTTTGTGTATCGACGACCATCATGGCATTCCCGTTGCGTCTATAACAATATAGGTTACGATTTTCCGTTTACACTTTTTTTTTTCTGTTATATCCGTGAGATACTATGATACTGGGCACTGCATCTGATGGAAGAAGCTATGCAACGATAATCTATAAGCAGGGCCACGTGAGGATCGCTCTGTCCCGCTCAAGCTTATTAGCTTGTTCTTTGGAGGTCGGGGTCCGGCAGACCATATTAGAAGCCCTTAGGTGTCTCATTGCCAGTTTCGTAGGTTTCTTTGTCTGAAACGTTGCATAGACCCGGGATAAACTCGAAATGGATGTCGCACTTATACATCGAAAGCTTCGTACCTAGGCATCAGGGTATATTACCAAGTGATGCGGTACACGGTCTCAGAGGCTAACCACCATTAAACTTGAATGGAAGGGGTGTCTTGTTGCTTATCTTCAAGCACAGTTACTACGTTTCTGTAAGAATTAAGGCAAGGTAGGCTAAAGCGGACAAAGTTTTCGGTTGCACCAATAGACCTGCGCCTCCTGTTAGCTAGAACTGCGAAGGGCCTTCAGATCGTCGTATCTCTCTAACTCTTCAGGAGCTACATCCTCGTTGGTTGAGAGGTTCAGTCCATCCATAGTGCGAGGGCCGGGATCGAAGGATTGAGGCACTGCTCGCGCTCCTTGGGCTCGGGTCAGGCTTCGGATAAACCCTCCTCGCGTCCCGCACTTCGCCCGCGCTCCGTATCGTCGAGGCGCTCGCGCGCGGCGATTCCGACGAGCGGCGACGGCGATTGCATATCGACGTTCTCCTTGTCCGTACAAGCTCCGCTCTTTCTTTATCGTCACGTTTTTCTTTTTTTTTCATTCTTTCTTTCTTTCACTTAACGGCCGCAAAATTTCTCTTTTCGTCGGTTTCTCGTCGCCGTCGTCGACGCCGTATTCGGTGTCCGAGAAGGCGGCGCGCGCTCGGAACCCCGCCTCCGCGGGCAGAGCTCGTTAAGGCATTGATGGGGGGTCCCTAATGACATTAGGCCTCTACGGCCATCGATCGCCACGGCGCGCGCGCGCGCTCGGCGAGCAGCAGCAGCAGCAACTCACCCTGTCCTTGGAGCTGTCCGTCGCGGTGCCTGGTGTCCTGCAGCGCGTACAGCGGCGACGCCAGCTCGACCTTCCGCTTGTCGCCGCCGCCGCAATCCTGCTGGCCGGCGGCTGCGACGTGCGCCGCGACTCCGGCGCCGAGCCGATCGTCGCCGACCGGCGCCTGCAGCCGCGGGTCCTCGGCGGCCACGGCGGCGGCAGCCGCCGCCATGGCGCTGCTCCACAGCTGGAACCGGCCGTCCAGCGCTGCGGCCAGCCTTGGGGCCCTGACTAACGAGCAATGACTAACGAAGTTATCGCGCCCAATGCGCCCGCGCGAGTCTTATAAAAGCGCGCCCCACAGCCGACGGGCCCGACGACAGGGGGAACACGCCCACCGGGCTCCGGCGCGCTCCCATTGGCCGTCGCCATGGAGACTGCATCCGCAGAGCGGGGCTGATGCCTCGATCCGGCCGGGAAGTGCGGGGCGGCCGCCGGTGATCGACCGCGCACGGTGCGGGGGTGGAGCTCCGCGCGGCGCGGAGGACGCCACGGTGCCGGTGCCGGATGCGGGGACCACCACACTGCGAGGCAAGAGGGACGCGTCGAGGATTTTGGAGCGAGGCCTTTCCGTTGACGGAACTATACACACCGGGGCATACGCGACGCATCCACAGTTAGGACAGTACAAAGTTGAATTCGCACGACGGGACGGATTGCCAGTTCAGTGTGCGGGCGAGCGTGCCGTAGCTCAGTGCCGCCTAATCGCGAATCACTCGTGGAAGCCACTGACAAATTGTTCGCCCCATGATTAGTTGCAGCTCAGCCATGCACGTCACACTTGTCCCATACTGTCTAATTATCCCTTCGTGTGAACCCAGCTTAACCGAAATACTTACGGAGCAAGGGATGGCCAGCATCTCCATCGCCTAAGTGTCAAAGGGATACAGCCTCTGCCTGTAGTGTCATAACGGCAATGTACACACTTTAATTCCTGGTAATAATTCATGGTAAATAAAAGCGAATAAATTCAGCTTTTCCCTCTCTCTCTCTCTCTTTCTCTATCTATCTATCTATCTATCTATCTATCTATCTATCTATCTATCTATCTATCTATCTATCTATCTATCTATCTATCTATCTATCTATCTATCTATCTATCTATCTATCTATCTATCTATCTATCTTCGTCGTGCTGCGTAAAATGTACGTGAGCATTGGGATTTGAGGGAAAGGGGAGCGGGGAGGGGGTGACTTTTGCTTAACACGAGGGCGCTTTTGTAACTGACCGATGAACTAAACGCGGCCAGCCAGGGTAAGAGCGAACTTTCTTTCTTTTCTTCGTGTGTTTGTCGCGCTTTAACTCAGAAATGGCATATGAAAACAGACACAGACACTTTGAAGATGATTTATTGGCACAGCAGCGATGACGAGGTCACAATGACTACACTATAAGTCGGCTTCAACGATGAATGTGGCGACATGGCGACGAGCAAAAGCTGAATGCCTTGTGCACTAATTACAATGTCATCTCTATTACTAACCCCTTACTGCGTTGCCGGCTCATGAGCGTCAGATATCACAGCCGGAGTGAAAACAGAACTGAAGCTGCTCTTGAAATTAGCTGATTCACCGACACCATCACGAACATCACAAGACACTATGTAAGACAGACTTTGTCGTGGATTTCACATGCAGGCTGAGTTCAAGCTGCATGGCGGTAATGCCGTTACATAAATTTGATATATACTTTTTTCTTACGACTTCATTTTTTTATGGCAGCGGAGCTCTCTCATTAAGGAAGATATAATATATATATATATATATATATATATATATATATATATATATATATATCGGTTCTCTTTGTAGCTTCCTGCTTCTTCCTACAGGTTGCCAACTTTCAGTTTCACACAACCTTTCCCATCTCGTAAATTTCCGTAGAAATTGATTGATTGCTTCAACTTTAGCATCTATTGCAACGACTTGCCGTTGGGGTAATGATAGCGTAAGCGAGGTTCTGCTCGAAACGACGGCGAAAAGTTACAGATAAGTAGCTTTCAATGGAACTGGAGTGGAATAATTGTACCGGGCGCTATCTGTAAAGAGTTCCGTTACGAGGGCAATCGTTTCATACGTTCACTGCGAACAGGGTCGTTTCAAAAACTGAAAAAGTTGCTGATTAGGACATAAGTTGGAATCGGAAGCTATAGCGGTGGCGTCAAGATGTGATCAGTAAAGCACGTGGCACCTGTATCCGAGGCTGTTTTTTTTTCCGTGTGCGTTCATTTCATGCATCACGAGGACTGCGCGCTGCAGTAACGGCTGACATTTTCACCGTGCGGTTAAAGCTGGTTAGAGCAGACGTCCCATGGCACCCATTTCGGGTACAAGAACGGTGTGCTCAACGCGCGGTGTTAAATGGCCGCGCTCACGCCTGGCGGTGCTCCCATCTTTGGAACACGTCGCACACACAACGCATCCGGTTTCCGGCTCTGGAAACAGGCAGTCACACGTCGTTACTCCCAGGTAGTGTTTAATGTTTGCCATAAGATAAATAGCTGGCACAGTTGGTATTGCATCATCGCGAAACTATACAGCGCTGGAAAGACGAGACGACGGAATCATTCTTCTCTTCGATCAACCCACCGCGGTGTATTTCAGCAGCTATATGGCGTTATGCTTCTGAGCTCGAGGTCGCGTGTTCGATCCCAATCGCCGCGGCTACGTTCTCATGTTGACGGAATGAAAAAAAAAATATAATAAAGAAGAAGCTCGCGAACCGTGCATTGGATGCCTCTTTTCGATAACGCCGAGAGCACTCATGACAATAATTTTAAGATAATTTCTCCAGTAAGAAAAATGAAAACGGGAGCGAAGCATACTTAAAAGGCTTAACTTAGAAAATCTAGATTCCAGTGCTGAAACGGCAAAAGTTTCATGGACCCTGTAACGCAAAACTATTCTAATCTGTTTTTAATCGAATATCCTGACGTCAACTTCATGCGTACCTGCCGAAGCATCGGACCGCGACCGTCAGCGTTGTTTCGAACAGCTCAATCAGACGCTCTCCTCTTTTATAAGGGGTCACTTTTGTTTGCTTTGTGAGAAAATAGCAATGCCGGCCTTGGCAGGTCCTTCTTGTCTAACTGGCGGACAAGATGCGAGGAGCACGCAAGAATGGAGAGGTTTTCGGTGAGGCCGAGCTGGAGCTGTGAAGAGAGAGAGAGGAGAATTCAGGAAAGGCAGGGATGTTAACCAGTCAATAGTCTGGTTGGCTACCCTACACTGGGGGATGGGAGAAGGGGAAGAGAAAGAAGGGAGAGAGAAGGCGTAGATACGCGTACGGACAGCACTTCAGTTAGAGTCGCTCGAGCAAACCAGAAGTTCTGAGAAAACACAAAAGTGCCTTCACTGCCTTCTGAGCCGATGATCGGTCGGGACGGTGCTCTAATATGGTCTGTTCACTCAGAGGACGATCGTCTAGTTGCCTCAATGTGTTGGACAAAGACTGTCTTTGTGCTTGAAATTGTGGACAATGGCACAATAAGTGGTCAATGTTCTCCTCGCATCCGCAAACATCACATGCAGGAGTATTAGCCATTCCAATTAGTGCTGAGTAGGCATTCGTGAAGGCAACTCCAAGCCATAACCGACACAGAAGAGACGCTTCACGTCGGTGTAGACCCGCTGGAGGTTTGAGTTGAAGTGACGGGTTTAGTCTGTGCAGTCTTGTGCGCCTTGTATGTGCGGTGTTCCACTCTGCCAAGGAGATCGTGCGTGCTAGAATGCCAAGTTGCCTCGCGGCGTCGGTCCTTGAGAGAGGAATGGGGACGCAGCGGTCTTCTTGGTTTGACGTCCGAGCTGCCTTATCGGCGTCATCATTTCCAAGGATACCGCAATGACCTGGTATCCACTGAAAAGAGATATCATGTCCTTTTGCTATTAAGTGATGAACAAGTTCCGCGATTTCGCACGTGAGCTGATCGTGAGTTCCATGTCGGAGAAACGACTGCACACATTGCAAGGCCGGCCTTGAATCGCAGAAGACGGCCCATTTTCTAGGACTTTCAGAGTTTATCACTTGAAGCGCGTCGCGGAGAGCCGCGAGCTCTGCAGCTGTGGACGTAGTGACATGGGAAGTCTTGAACCGCTTGGTTATTCTCATTGCTGGTATAACTAGAGCGCCGCCGGAACTGGTTGATGTAGTTGATCCATCAGTGTAGACGTGTGTGCAGTCGCTGTATTTCTCGTACAAGAGAAGTAAAGTTAGTTGCTTGAGCGCTGATGATGGCAAGTCCGACTTCTTCTGAAGGCCTGGGATTGTAAGGTTCACTTGAGTACGGCGCATACACCATGGAGGAATGGAAGGCCTTGCCGCAGGTGTGTAACCTGACCTGAAAGAGGCACAGTGCGCGAAGACAGTCGCACTGAATGTCGTGTGGGGCCTATCAACTGGGAGACTTGCTAGGTGGTGGGTAGGGGTCCGGGCAAAGTGTCGTATGTGCACACGCATTGTTTCAATGATAATGTGCGTTTTAATAGTGAAATCTTGAGCGACTGCAATAACCTCAGTCGTTGACGCACTCCGCGGTAGACCGAGACATATCTTGAGGGCTTGGGCTTGGATGCTTTGAATTATATTCAGGTTAGTTCTGCAGGTGTTGGACATGACCGGTAGACTGTACCGTAGGAATCCAATAAAGAGGACCCTGTACAGTTGCAGCATAGAGTGTATTGGTACTCCCCAGGTCTTTCCTGCAAGGAACTTAAACATATGACAAATTCCTGTCAGGCGCTTTTTCACATAATTCACATGAGGGGTCCAGGAGAGATTTTTATCAAGGACCACCCCCAAAAATCTGTGACTCGTGTTGTACGAGATCATGTGTCTGTCGACGGATATCATGTATGGAGACATTGATTTCCTGGTAAATGCCACCGCTGCGCACTTTTCGTATGATATACGAAGTCCTTGTTCTCTAAGGTAGGATGATGTTAAAGTGGCTGACTTTTGAAGCCGCGCGCGAAGCTGCAGTCGCGTCACAGCCGACGTCCAAATGCAAATGTCGTCGGCATAGATGGAGAGCCTAACGGTGCCTGGCAGGATGTCGGAGAGTCCAATGAGTGTTAGACTGAAGAGCGTTGGCCTGAGTACTCCGCCCTGAGGCACCCCACGGTTACTGTAATGCTGTGAGGTCGGGCCATCCTCGGTAAGCACGAAAAAGGATCTCTTATGTAGATATCTACTTATCCAGAGATAGACTTTGCCGCCAAGTCCTACTGCCTCTAACGCGTTGAAAATCGCTTCGTGCGTTACGTTATCGTACGCTCCTTTAACATCCAGTAGACAAACGGACGAGGGGGGTGGTGCCGGCGTCTGCGATTGGCCAGTTCCTCCTTGCTTAGTTGAGGTAGCTGGTCGAAAATAGCGGCGGCGTTCAACCTGTCGCTTCGTGTCTCGTCGTCCCAGTGTTGTAACGCAGGCTCTAAGCATTGGGACACTATAGTGTCCCAATGTTTAAAGAGCCTGCATTTCAGCGAGGTGGTTGCGGGTCCTTGGATAGCTGTAGCTCTTTTGCGGGCGCATGTTTTTTGTAATGTCAAACTCATAATAAAATCGTAAGGCTCAACACCCCGAAACTGCATGTGTTGGGTAATGACGCCGTCGTGGAGGCCTCTAGATTGATATGGTCCATCTGGGACTCATTAACGTGCACCTATATCTAAGTATATACGAGTTATTATCTTTTTATCCCTTCCGGCCCCATCGCAGCTGCTGCGGCAGGCAGCCGCTGCGGCTGGGAGTCGAACCCATAACCTCGTGCTCAGAGGCAGAATGTCATAGCCACTTAGCTCAGTGGCTAGACATTGCAACTGTTCTGGCAAGTATACTTCAGTACAACTTCGTTGTAACGAAGTTAAAGGGTTAGCCAGAATTACTGAACCATATTCAAGGGGGACCTAATTGACTTCCTTATATGCATTATTTGTTATTATACCGTTTTGTAATAACGAGGTTAGATTGTATTTCAAGCATACTTGCAATGTCAGTCTTTTCGTCTCCGACTGCCTAACGCGTTTTCTCTTTGTTGATATACAGTGCGCACAATAAATCTGTCGGAACGTGTGTTTTTGTTTCCTATATGCGATGTTTACCTACCGCGCAAGCTCTCCCAATAGCGTCGAACCCCAAATGTTAAACGAAAAGCTAATGGTAACCATTCTTGGATTTTATCGGCATAAAATGTTACACCATCAACTTTTGGAAGTAAGAAGAGCCCATTTTTAACATAAGAAATTAACGTACCTAGTGCAGTCGAGCCGAGCCATAACCATAGCCGTGGAAAGGTACGTTCTGATTTGTTTTCTTTCTTTCGTTCTTTTTTAATCGTGGTGGCTGAGGCGTTCTACTGCTCTGCTGGGCACAAGATCGCATATTCGACTCCATGCCGCGGAGGTAGTATTCCGATGATGCTGAGTGCGTTAGAAAAAAAAAAAAAGGAACGCTACAGGTTTTGCGCGTATATTAAAGAAGAATCCCGAGCCCTCTACTATACGGATTAACTCATAATCAAGATGTTGCTTTGTGGAAACATATCTCACCGATCTGCCCTTCCAGCAGCCTGAGCTTATGCATGACCAGGCGGCGATGCTTTTTACTACGGAAGAAAGAAAAGCAGCTTAAGTAACATTTTTGTAGAAATTCAACGCGTAGAAATGCTTCGCCTTTATATCCGTGCATTATTTTGATGCAGATCGACATTTAGACCTGCATCTTGAAAAAAAAAAAAAAAAGGTCAGGTCAATTCAGCAGCAAGAAAGTACGAGAGTGATGGATGGGGGGGCGCTATAGCAAAAAGCCATCTCATGCTTCGACCAAGGCTCGCACGCCACGTTTACGAGAGTGCGGACGTTACGCGAATCCCTCCGGAGTGCTGGCAGAGGAAACGTCCTGTGCTACGGCGGGCCAGATTCGGCATACACTGCTGCCCATTCGCCGCCGCGCATATAGTTGCGAAGAAGTCAAAGTCGAGAACTAGCGCGCACCGAGTCTGCGCAATGGAGAGGAAGCACGGCCAGCTCAAAAGGAACAGCGAGACACACGTTGCCGCTGGAAATTGGATTAGCGCGGAGAAAGCCGAACGAGGGGAGCGGGCCGGTTAACGCGCCGCCGAGGAAGCTTCCTCTGTTCCGTCCCCTTTTCCGAGTACGTGCTCCCTTCCTCAGAGCGAGCCCGCGGTGTCTGCGCGCGAGCTTTCTCCTTTGATCTCGCTGGTGCGCGGCCTTGCTGCCTCCTGAGAGACGTCGGGGGGCGACGGGGGGTGGGGGAGGGGGGGAGTCTCGGCTGAGTCCGCGATTTTGCAGAACGTTTCCCTTCATGGCAGCAACAGCAGCTGGTCTGGAAACGCGCAAGAGAAGAGCCCTGTGCGAAGAGTGCGAGCGAGACCGAATACGAACAGGACAAAGAAAGCAAGCAAGCAAGAAAGAAAGAAAGAAAGAAAGAAAGAAAGAAAGAAAGAAAGAAAGAAAGAAAGAAAGAAAGAAAGAAAGAAAGAAGTTGAGAGGAGAAAAATCTTAGTCGCGACAAGCCGTCGCAGCCTCTTAAAGGACACTGTGAGCGGCGCGGCTGTAGCTTGTTCCTGTACCGCGCGAGCTGCACGGTCAAAGAGCGCCGGAAAAGTTTTGCTCCTGAAACAACAGGAACCAAGAGAAGAACAAAAGAACAGATGCAAAAAAATTACGCTCGTTCAAGCCGCCATCTTTCTACCTCGCTCTTTTTTCCCCTCCCTTTTATTTTCTGTCGCTGTCTCCATCAGCAAACGCCAGAGCTGAGAGAGACGTACGCGTGCTGCCTCGATCTCCTCTGTGTTTCCACGAAGGTGCCTCTTTCTCCCATCTTCCCCGAATCCTTGTCTTTTTTATTCCTTCGTCTTCATCATCATATTTTCTCTACGCACCTTCGATTTTGTCTTCACCCCGCAATCTCTCTCTCTCTGTCTCTCTTTAATTATTATTATGATGTTCTTTTCTTTATCTTTCATAGCGTCGTCTTCTGCCACGTTGACGACAACCAGCGAGCGTCGGGATGCGGTGCTGACGGGCCATGCTGCCGTGGCCCGCGTCGTCCTTGCAGAAAGTGCGTGCGTACACGGTAGAGGCAGGGAACCGTTTCCATGGCAACGAGGTAACGAAGTTTTCTCAACAGCCGCCGCTCCGTCGTCGTCGTCGTGCTCCCGCTCCTTCTCTGACTCAGTTCTCCGTGCCTGCCCTCAATTCATCGATTTCGACGCTCCTGCATGGAGATGCGCTGGCCGCCGCTTATTTTCTTCTCGTTCGGGTTTTCTGCGTTTACTTCGTCTAGGTCGTTCAACTTGACCCTGAATTACGTCCGTGGTTATGCGCGCACGACTTAACCTTAATTGCCCCGGATACGATTAGTCCGGCGGGCGGGCCGCAGTTTGCGCCGCGATCGACGACTTTATGGGTGAAAAAAAATTCTTGAACGTCTAGGCTATAGGAATTAGAAGAATGACACAATTGCGCTGCAACATCTAGCTCGCGTCATAGCGAGGATGCGGCGTAATCTGTGGAACTATATACGACTTGGGCAAGCACTTCAGCGCAACAAAGATTTCCAGTTCGCACTTTTTTTACATTTATTTGTTCGTGCAGTTTTACGTCTCATTCACTTAATAAATGAAGCTTGCGAACTAGCGTTTAGCGGCACTGACGTCAGGGTCCGAATTCGACGAGTGAGGTCTAAGCAAGTGGCACGCGTAATACTTCTTGCTAACGCCAACTTGTTATTTATGTTCAGCCTTTTCCTCACGGTTACCCGCATTTGCACGGGCGAAAGCGCGTGCAACGCTTTCAACGGCAGTGGGCATTTTCGAAAGTCTGTATATGAGAATCACTGGAGCGCACCCACCACGTTCACTTCCATGCATGCATGCATCTATGCCTGCGTGCGCGTGCACATTAAATGATCATAGCAGGAAGACATTCTTACTCTATGCCGTTGAAATCTGAACATGTTTCAGAGCCAGCGCTTCAGAACACTCGGCCACAACAGCGGCGTATATACGCATTGACATTGATGGAGCCTGGTGCAAGGATGCGACGCTGAATACACAAAGGGTTTTCTTCCGTTTTTTTTTTTCCTGAGCGCTATTTGCGGTTAGCTATAGCCCCCTCTTGTAGTAGTGTGTTCGCTGTGTCGATTAGCCGGTTCTTGTTCTTCCGCGCCGTCATATAGCATTCAAACTTCTTTGCAAGCATGGGCCCGGGGAGCGAATCCACATTTAGATTTTTTTTTCAGTTCGTAACCGCTGGTTGCCCTGTGGCAGGTCACCTTCGCCATCAATATGTTCGATATCACGATTGATGGCCAACAGTTATCGCGAGCCCCTTTGTTGTAAAGACCTGTAAGACTTAAATAGGATTGAGAAAGGTTTTCGTTCGCAAGAGGTGGTTCCGCCATCATTATAATCACTGGGAAGTATCTGTGTTTTTGCAAACCGCTGCTGTTTTGTGCGAGCTTCTCTGTGAATACGCGACCTAAAGAGACCTACGGCGTGGCTCGGTGCATGTCATGAGATGTCGGTGTAAATGAAAATGCCATGATTTAGAGCTATATATAGAGCTGAGCGTGATGCTGGAGGTTTAAGTAGGAATTTTAATTTTTAATTGGCACGGTATGTCGCTCCACATTTAGATAAAACAGTGGTACTAGAGCTTGATGCTGATGGTTACTGTACGCAAGCCGGCTTTTATTAAGTGCACCATGTGTATCGTTTAAAGTCACAGTCTCTATATTATATAGGCGTTTGCGCTTTCTTCTATGCGCATTACGACCTAAAAAAAAGAAAAGAAGTGTTCCACGACAACGAGTGGAACGTAGTGCGGCGAGCCGCGGAAGTCGTGACGATCCTCATCGCGTGGCGGCGCACAAGAGCGCTTTTCTCACGCATGCGCGCTTGCGAGCGATTACCTCGGGTTCTGCGGTCTCCCTGTGAGGTACATAATGCCATCGCGTGAAGATCGACTTGGTAAAAAATTTAATTTCATATACAGCTAAGACCGCACTTGCCTGCTTCCCGTTAGTGTCTGCGTAAAAAAAAAAAAACGCTATCGCTCTCACCTATCGCTGTTTCCAGCACGTTTCCAGCCGTACGATGTCACAAACGCGATTGCGACTGCAGATGGAAAAATTCCAATAAAAAAAAATGTTCCACCACGCGTACTCCGCGTTACCACTGCAAGATTTGACATTCTGACGGTCTGACCGGTAAGCTTTCCGTTGCACTTAGAAAAAAAAAAGAAGGAAAAGGCTTGGAGCTGCCGGTACATTTAAGTACGAGTGACGAGCATAGTCTGAGCGGTAGCTTGAGTTGGGGTTTCCTTGAGGGCGTAGAGCCTATCAGGTGAAGCGTGGTTTCCACAGTCACGGAAATGCAGCTCCATCAGTAGGTACACTGAGGTGTAAGCCGTGACTCGAAGTCACAACAACAACGGGAATAGCTTAGACTCACGTTGCGCTTGATGAAACGCTGTGATAGTTAAAAAAACACACACACTTTGCGGAAGCGCGATGCCACTTATATGTCAAACCTGTGTGAGAACAGTTCTAAAGTTCTGCACTTATTTTTCTAGCATGAGTTTATACACGGTACAATAGGAGAAATTAAGATTAAATGTATGGGAACGGGCCTTCATGCGTCATTGGTATCTGTTATTTTCGACTTAGCAGAGCAAGTCTGTAATTTCATTTGAGACTCGTCTTCATAATGTTATGGCGTGCTAGGCTGTCCTTCTCTCATGTTCTTCCTGTTAACAAAACGTGTCTTTAATTTGCACTGTTTTTGTATTTTTCGCACTTCGATACACACTGGATGACTTTTGACATTAATTGCTTTCCTGTTTGCCGCTTAGAGAAGCATCAGCCATGCCTGCAGCCATTTCTTGTTTGTGCTTGAATGATCTTCCTTATAGGCAGAAGCTCAGTACAAACTAAGCTACTGTCTCGATAAATAAATAAATAAATAAATAAATAAATAAATAAATAAATAAATAACTATTTATTTAAAAAATTATTCTTCTGTTTTTATGTTTGAGTTGGCTTCTCCTTTGTATAACACCCAATGTAGGAAAGCCAGATTTTCGTAGGTCTAAGATACATTTTAGTACCTTCCAACATCAGTGATTCTCATAAACGAGAGAAAACAAACGAAAAGATTTATTTCGTCAATTAGCATGTCTTATTACAAACTCGTGATACAAATTTAATCGAAGCATGAGTGACGCGAACCATTCTTGCAGCTGAGAACCTTTATTTCGTTGCTATGGGCTGTTCCACTAGCTTCCCGATAATGTCCATCATGTTACCTATGAAACAACATGTTCCGAAAGATTGAGGAACACATGGTACTACAGCCGGTACCAAACCTGTAACCTTCGAAATGATACTGTCGCGATGAAAAATAGTACGAGCGGACAAGAGACGATGAAGAAGAAGTGTTGTTGTTGCTGGGGCGTTTCAGCCGCCATGTTCTAGTGTCAGCTGGTGCCTTCAGCATTTGCCTTGCATAAACAACATTCGTGCTTGTCTCCGCCTCGCAACAATACAAACAGTGCAAGCGAAAGCACAGCGCATGCGTCGTCCAACGTCTCTTTGTCATGCTCGTACAAACTGTGGCACAAGGATACGCGATCCAAGAGCAGCATTCGATCATATGGCTGTAGTTGCGGTGCCCGCTACGGTGCATGAGCGCATGACGAGCTAGCACCGAGGTGACAGAAGTTAAGCGAAGCCGGCAGCTACAAGTTAAATTAGTTCATGTGAAATTAATAACTGAAATTGAATTAGAAGGCGGACATAAAAAATTGTGCTATAACTTCTTTAACTAAAATTGTTATTTGTTTATTGTTATCAGTTCTTTGACTAATTACCTTCCTTCATCAATTCCTCTGCAACACATACACAATTGTAGAGTTGAAGTCTGTCAGCGCTCAAGGCACGTACAGTTTTCTACACATCTGTCTAGAGCACTTGAGCTCTGGGCTACAGAGCAAAGAAATAGGTATAACAGCCGCTAGGTTCCAGGTACCGGGCTGAATGCTATATGTTGCCCGGGCGTCCTCGTGGCTTTTGCTGGCCACTGGAATTGTCTCTCAACCCGGCCAGCAACGCACCGATATTTATTTATTTGCATGACAGCACGTCGATTCAGCGTTCTAGATATTACTGTGGACGACAGTATACAATTACAATGTCTGCCAGGACTATAGCATCAGTTTCAAAATATAGGGCCCAAAACTATGCAGCGAAATGTCAATGGCGTTCCACTTACCTTTCCAGAAGGCCTTCCCTCTATGGTGAGGGACGACAATATGTCAAACACAATTTGTGGCAGATATTAAGGAAAGATATAACAAAACTAGGTGATAATAACCCGACATGATTCCCACTAACTGCACCGACCAACTTCTTCTGTGCATCTTCCCAGGGAAAGGCAGTTTCTGTGTGCAACGTTGGAGACGCTGGACAGCCGGCCACTGTCGGAGCAAAATATACTATACTCGCAGACAACTTTCTGTGGCTGTGAAGGGAAAGCTACGGGAGCGGAGCTTCTGCATATGTGTTACCGCGTCAAGTAGTCCGCCAGCCTTAGACAGTGCTTTTCGTCGCTCGGAACAGAAGCTGAATCGACGCAGATTCCACGTGCGACGGTTTCGCGTTTGCCCAGACGCGGAAGGGAAAAAGCCGCAAAATAAGTAAACGTTTACATTCGGTGGTGTGTTTTATCTTATTTAACTGTTGCTAATAAGGTTTTTATGTTTTCACTTCCCCAGCTTAAACTAACTTGAAGGAAAACACGGGACTCTTTTTCTGAAGCGCTCTCACTTGTGCGCGCTTTGCCTCCGTAGCGTTCCCTTAATTGCCAAAGAAAGTTGTTCGCGAGCATAGGACATTGATCTTGACGTACAAGCGCGCTAAAGCCAGCCGGAGCGCTACTTTCCATCCTGCGGTCTAAGGGCCGGCGAGATTGACTGTGATAGTGACGTGTGTCACTTTAATTTTGTGCGCCCGATTTCCCCTTCTGTACTCGTCTTTCTCCCTTCCCATCTCTTTAAATCCCATTTCCATTTTCCCCATTGCAGGGGCAGCAAACCGCTCACAAACTGCAACTACGGTTTAAAAAAAACTGACAGGGCAGCGACGGTGGTGGTGTTCTTGCGATTTGTGCCAGTGATTTGCTTCCCTCGCAGTGGTGCAGGATAGGGGACAAGCAAACAAGGCAGGCAGACGATGCTAAATGTGCTGTTGGCTCACGCGTGGTAGACGTCTGAAAGCACTTCAATTGCGGCGGCTTCACGGTGACGTCACGTACTTCTTTTCTTTTTTTAATATATCGAGGGCTTTCTTTAGGACACAGAAAAAGTTATTACGCAACAAGTAAGAAGTTCGAAGCTGCTTATTTACAGGTTTATTCATACGCTGTGCAACTTTCTTTTATCAAAATTATACCCGGCCTACAATGAATACTTCCGAAGTTGATTAATTAATCTTGATTAGCTTGCGGATAAGCGCGATAAGAAATGGTGTGAGTTGCTCCGCACAAATACCATCAACAAGTGTGTCGGCATGCTGTAAAGTTTGGCTATGTTTAGCCGGGGCGCCCCGTAAGTGAGCTGCCTAGAATTTCGGTTGTTTAGACAGTGATGAGAACCACCAGGTGCCGAATTCACAAAGCTTCTCTTTCGCGAGTGCCCTTTGTAACTGGCCTGTCGCCTCCAGCGCCAGGCTCAATTGGCCGGAATTTTCTCTTACAAGCAATTATCACGTAAGAGCTTTTCGTGAATGTACGCCAGGCAAGAAACAAATGAAATGTTCAAGTATATAGCTCGGGGAACGGTGCAGAAACCGCACGCGTGTTTCATTGCATGGTAATAGGTATCACCTTGCTTTTCGGCAAAAACAATGCGAGAACCAAATGCTGTGGGAGACCTCCGCTGAGGCGGGACTAACGTTGGCCATTGCGATACAGTGATGCTCAAAAATGTCGCTCTGCACGCTGCATTTTGGCGCTCTTTGGCCAGAAGTGGCCCTTGCGCCACCAAAACAAACAAACCAACAAATAAACAAAAACGAACGAACAAATAAATAAATAAATAAATAAATAAATAAATAAATAAATAAATAAATAAATAAATAAATAAATAAATAAATTAGTGTTGCTTGACGCGTTCATTTCTACTATTTGCTATTTCAACTAAAAGAGAGTGGGGAAACGACGATGTTTCATTAATGTTCTAGAGCCGGCTTCGAGTTACAGCTATTGAGCATGAAATTGTGTCCAGGTACCTATCCATATAAAGTTCCAAAGTTTCATTAGCTGCAATTCGGCATAACACGTATATTATTTGCGAGTTTTAATGAGCATAGTATTCCTGGCACTTTCAGACCTGTTTTCTTTCCGGCTGTCTAACTATTTAACCGTAACTAACCTGAGTCACTGGGTATGTCCGCTCTTGATTGAACCTCATTGACGCCAACTTGGTGACACGATTTGTGCTAGTTGGTTATGTTCCGCTCTTGATTGAACCTCATTGACGCCAACTTGCTGACTCGATGTGTGCCACTGGTTATGTTCCGCTCTTGATTGAACCTCATTGACGCCAACTTGGTGACTCGATGTGTGCCACAGGTTGTGTTCCGCTCTTGATTGAACCTCATTGACGCCAACTTGGTGACTGAATGTGTGCTAGTGCGTTATGTTCCGCGCTTGATTGGATCTCATTGACGCCAACTTGGTGACTCGATGTGTGCCACAGGTTGTGTTCCGCTCTTGATTGAACCTCATTGACGCCAACTTGGTGACTCAATGTGTGCCAGTGCGTTATGTTCCGCTCTTGATTGGATCTCATTGACGCCAACTTGATGACTCGATATGAGCCACAGGTTGTGTTTCGCTCTTGATTGAACCTCATTAACGCCAACTTGGTGACTCGATATGTGCCACTAGTTTTGCTTCGCTCTTGATTGAACCTCATTGACGCCAACTTGGTGACTCGATGTGTGCTAGTGGGTTATGTTCCGCTCTTGATTGAACCTCCTTGACGCCAACTTGGGTGACTCGATGTGTGCTAGGGGGTTATGTTCTGCTCTAGCTTGAACGTCATTGACGCCAACTTTGGTAACTATCTACGTCCCACTGGTTGTGTTCCGCTCTTGATTGAACCTCCTTGACACCAACTTGGTGACTCGATGTGTGCTAGTGGGTTATGTTCTGCTCTTCATAACGCACAACATATAAAACAAACCACCTATTGCACACCCATGATAAGACAGGCTGATGATAACATGTACAATATGTATAAGATATGCATGGAACGATAAACCCTCATGTAGCGTACATTAAATTCACTTTCACCACTAAAGAATGCTATTCGCATACTTGGGCAGTCACCGTAGATAATTTCTGTTCGAATTATTTTTTGTGGTGTTTATTAGTGGTGAGGCCGGGATTGGGGGGGGGGGGGGGCACATGATGTGCAGTGAGGATGCGAAGTTAAACACCTACGTACGTTTAAACACGATTGTGTAAAGAAGTCGCCAGAGTTTTGGACACCGCCAGACAAGATATGTACTGACCTGTCATTCTACACATTATTTTGGTCGATGTATCGTGGTCGCTACACTACAGAAGTGTTATTGTGTCTCGGAACGTGCTAATTTGCATGCTACCGTGTCAGTCCACTGCAAAAAGTGCCAATTCGGAAGCGCGCGCATGTACGGCTATGCTCGTGGTTTTTCCGAAAGCTACTTCTTACTTGGCTTGTGTATAACATACCATCCCCGAAATATTTACTACTAAAAACTACTTCTTACTAGTAGCTTGTGTGTAACATACCATCCCCTAAATATCTTGTTTTGTTTTTTACTGTCTTCATTACTTAAAAACGTTTTTCAGGCTCCTCTGATAAAATACATGCTCCCAGGAACTGCCCTGAATGATATCGTTTATAAATGTTTTGAAACTGACAACGATATTTTCAATCTTTTCAGGACACACTGTCGAAGCATATTTCACCTATCGTTATAGAGGGTCATTTCAAACAGTGCTAACATAAGCACAGACAAATGAACTATACTCGTAATTCCAGCACGCTATGCCTTTATTTATTTATTCACATTTCTTGCAGCGCCATGAAGGCATAATTGCAGGGGGGATACAAACATACAACTTTCAAAGACAGTCATACAGCATGCGTCATGGGCCCAACCTCTGGTAAAAAAGAAAAAAAAATGAAAAGATCGTTCAATGTAAAATCAAATCAGTCAATGTAAGGAGATAAGCAAAGAGAAATGCGAAGAGCGGGTAACAGTAGCTGAGTGCATTAAGCATGTCAGATTTCTTACAATAGTGCTCGAAACTTTGCCTCGGACTGGTATTCTATTACAGTGTGAGGCAGCTTGTTCCACTTATTGATGACATGTGGAAAAAACGACCGTTTAAAGACATCAGTACGACGCTTCGTTTCACAGATCTTCCATTCGTGGTCGCATCTTCCTGATACAAAATGTGGTGGGAGCAAATATATTGTATAATTTATGGCAGTTTTATTGGAGTAAATCCAGTAGAGAAGTTCTAGCTTAAGTCGCAAACGACGCTTTTCCAGTGAGTCCCAGTTCAACTCCTGCTTGATGCAGTTACTATGGACATTAAAACAATATTTGTTTGTGGCAATTCGCTCTGCACGATTCTTAATACGCTTCAGCATAGCACAATGGATTCTGACTTGAGGGTCCCAGACTGAGCAGGCGTACTCCATAATAGGTCTGATGTTTGTGAAATACAAAATTTTCTTAACCTTCTGAGGAGCATTTCTAAAATTACTCTTTAAAAAGTTCAGCATTCTCGCTGCCTTCGACGATATACATTGGGTGTGTTCTTTCCAAGTAAGCTCAGCAGAAAAATAAACCCCAAGATATTTGTAATCGGTTATCTTATTTAAATGTTGGTTGTTTAATAGGTAGTCAGACAAGATTGGCGTGCGTCTGCGCGTAAAAGAAACACAGTAACATTTCTCAGTATTCAAACACATCTTCCATTTATCGCACCAGAGTTGAATGTGGTCCAAGTTTTCCTGAAGATTATCTGTGTCACATAGTGCTTTCATAGAACGATACAAAACACAGTCATACGCGTATAGCCTCACCTGGCAAGTCATACTTTCCACTATGTCATTGACATAGATTAAGAACAATAAACGTCCCAACATAGATCCCTGCGGCACACCAGAAGTGATCGTTGCAATGTCTTATAAGCACCCATTAACTAAGACGCGTCGCTCTCGCCTTTGAAGGTAATCTTTAATCCACTGAAACAATTTGCTTTGTAGTCCAAGAAACGATATAGCTTATGGACTAATAGGACATGAGAAACTGTGTCGAAGGCCTTTCTGAAATCTAAATATACGCTGTCTCCCTCCTCGCGGCTGTCGAATGCAGAGAAAATGTCATGACTGAATTCGGTTGATTTATGCATGAACGGTCAGACCTAAAACCATGTTGGGAGTCGTTGAAGAATTTATTGCTTTCGATGTGTTGCATCGTGGAACTGTAAATGATGTGCTCCATTATTCGCATCAAATAAAGGTATAAAGAGATAGGCCTGTAATTAGCGACACAATTCTTCGAGCCAGCTTTTTTAATAGGGTCTACATTAGCCGCTTTCCACTCGTCAGGAAGAAAGCTGGTTTTAAGCTATTTGTTGAAAAAAAAATCACTAGATAGTGAGCAATCACAACAAAGCAGGCCCGCAGGACATACGAAGGAAGACCGTCCGGCCTACCTGCAGAAGCAGGTTTAATATCTAGGAGTAGTTTTGCGACACCATTGTGCCTAATAACCACGTCAGGTGTACCACTTGTTAGTGCCTCAGACACTGGAGGGAGATTACCAGAATAAGGCGGAGTGAAAACAGATTGGGAGCAAGAGTTAAATAAACCGGCCTTGTTATAATTGTCATCCACAACTATACCGTTACAATCTACTAAGTTTGGGATACCAACGGGTTCTCTTCCATTCGATTTTAAGAACTTTCACGTTTCCTTAGAGTTAGTTTGCAGCTTAGCGCGCAAAGCATAAAAATAATTATGCCTGGCTACCTTGTTTTTAATTTTTATTTCATTGCCGAGACGTTTTCAAGGAGTCATAGACAGTGCGATCATTGCTTCTTCTGTACCTGCCATAGGAGGCGGTGTCTTTTTTTGATAAGCAAACGAGTCTCACGAGTTACCCATGGTATATAAGCTCGCCTTTTAGGAGACATATATTTATTAGGAATATACTGGTCAACTAATGCTTCAAGTATATGTTTAAACATTAGCCACAGCCCATTGCAATCTGAAATTTCGCTGGTCGCAGTGAATTCGGGTAAGAAAGATTTAAGCTGAGTGCAGAGGGAGGTATAGTCACCATTTTTATAGAAATAAACCTTTCTGGTTCCCGCATATGCTATTCTAGAGCTAACAGGCATGAGCTTTGGAACAACGCAGTCATGGTCACTTATTCCCTGAGTGACTACAACATCACTAATGATGGATGGTCTGTTAGTAAAAACTAAGTCCAAGGATAGAAGCACTATTTCTTCCTTGTCTTGTTGGTTTTGCAACGAATCGATACAGGTCGTTAGCTAAAATAAACTCAGGAAAGCCTATACGGATAAGGCACTCGAGTCTGTCACAATGCATTTATTATTGTCCCACTGCACATTGGACATATTAATATCGCCACCTATAACAAAATCTTAGTTTAGCGAATATACAAAGCTTGATAGGAATTTAAAAACGTCAGGATTAGTACATGCAGGAGAGTGGTAGAAGGAGCCAACAGCTAGATGACAACCATTATCCGACTTTGCACTACAGAGGTGAGGACAACGCAGCAGATCGCAGGCAAGCATCGATAAGTAGGGACACACCCTCTCCCGGGGTATTCCTGTCACGACGATATATTTCGAAACCAGCTGGGAAAACTTCGGTATCCAGAATAAAATCAGCAAGCCAAGATTCTGTGCCTATGACAATATTTGGCTTAACGGCAGAGACTAGAGCTGCAAAGTCATTGACTTTATTTTAATGCTTCGGCAGTTTACAACGAGAACGGTCAAGGACTACAGTACAGATACAGCACTGTCATGCCGGTGTCTAGGAGAAAGACTCCGGCTAGTCCTGTATCTTGTTTCTAGCTATCTTTCAGTCTTGATAACGTGGTTGTGCTTGCGGTCGTAAAAGAAGCATTTCCCATCTACTATCAGTTTGTCCCACCGTAGCTTAAAAGGCTTTTCCAAGGCGCGGGCATATACTGTAAAAGCTCTGAGCGCGCATGTCGCACTGTAAAAGTGAAGTCCTCGCTAACAGCGAAAAATGTTCCCTTTAGCCTTGGGGCGGATGAAAGTACTCGTTCCTTATCTTTGCAGGTAGAAAATTTAACCACGATTAGACAGTTCCTATCACTTTTGTACCGTCCTAACCAACGTGCGTCTGATTCCTTCACCGTAACTTGATGTCGCTCTTGTATTGTGCCGACACATTTATGCCCGATCGATCCTAACGACCTCCATTTGCCGTTCAGCGTCTACATGACAACGCTAAGACAGACTTTACACGATCGAGGAGATACATCGTTCGCTCATGTTGTGAACAGAACAATAATCGCGCATTGAATCTCGCATCGAAAATGTCCGTCGATGAAAGACACAAAGTATTCCAACTATACGATCTATTAACGCAATGTGGCTGACCACGTAATATTTGTTTAAGCAAACGTCTTTTTTTTACACAGTGACTTCGCTGCTGCAGCATTAGGATAAGCTTGTGTCGCATTTTTGAGGCGTAAACTTGAGATTTCTGACTGTGGATAGAATTTTCTGTTAAAATTTTATGTGCGCAAACACGCTCGTCTCTCTGTCGTTCGAAAAACAAACAAACAAACAAATACATAAATAAATAAGTAAATACATAAATTAACATTGCAGAAGTATACGTTTTCCCCTTGCTAGGAAAGATGAGTATTCAATTTTGTAAGAACTTTTTATGGGTTTCGCTGAGCTGAGTAGCATTTGCGTGCTGCTGACCTGTACAGAAAATCACTCTGTAAGCTACATAAAAAGAATAGTTCAAGAATTATTCTTGGGATTCTTTTTAAGGTCTCGAATTGTTTATGCCTCTTAAGGTTATAGTGGCACTGTTTCCTAAAAGCGCAGAATCGAAAGACGGAAAAACTACCTTTTGCTGTGGAGATTCGAAAAGTGCATGATAGTGTTCACGGTGGCTTTTATTTCTACAAAATAGAACTTCCGATCCTGCAAATAAGGAAGAACGGTGCAGCAGTCAATATAAGAAAAGTACAATTTGAAACCCCTTTTCGCAGAACTCTTAAACGTTGAGAGATAATTATATAAGTATTCTTTTCAAGAAACAGGCTCGAACACAACGGTAGATGTTAAACTATGAGCAAACAAGTCTCTGTATCTCAGCAGAATACGTCTGTCGTGACACGTGAGCTATCATCCACAGGTTTCATCCAATTGTCATAAAGAAATCGAATACACGTTTTGTGGCAGTGCAAGGCAAACATAATTGCACCTACAAATCAGCCGACCAATTCTTAAAAATTTTGGCCCGTCGGGATGCAATTTGTCGCCGCTACAACCAAGCTTGCCTAAACATGTCGCGTGCCAAGCCAAGAGGTCCATTCTCTGAAGGAACATGCGTACACTTATACTTTCGTGCGTCTGTTTCTTTCACAGCAACTTGATGTCGTTCTTGTATTTTGTGTCGACACATTTATGCCCGATCGATTCTAAAGACCTCCATTTGCCGTTCAGCGTCTACATGACAGCGTTAAGACAGACTTTACATGATCGAGGAGATACATCATTCGCTCACGTTGCGAACTGAACAATAATCGCGCAATGAATCTCGCATAGAAAACTTCCGCTGATGAAAGACTCGAAGTATTCCAACTATACGATCGATTAGCGCGAAGTGGCAGGCAGACACACACACAAAAAAAAAACACACACACACATACAGTGACTATTAATATACTACCAGCTGTTTCGTAACAGTCGACAGTATATATAGATGACGTTACGGGAGGCGCGCGCCCCAAATAATGCGTATATATATCGGTGTGCTGTCTCCTCCTCGCGTTCGCGTGTCTGTCCACCACTCTGCGTTTATATAGCTACCGTAGTTATGAATGCAAGACCAACTATACCCAACAGTGAACCCTTCTGAAGAGTCGGGCTGAAGAGGAAGCCAGAGCTGGCCATAGTGCGTTGAAGTCGGGAGTTCCCGAGAACTAAAAGGGGATCGGGCCCGACAGCTCGAGATTAAGAAATCTACCGCTACCGTTGTTTGCATACAAAAATCAATAGCTTTCCTTGGGTATTTCACCAGTTTCCGGGGTCGGTGATGAGACTTGCACCGCGGACACGAAGGCTCCTATGCAAAGGGGCGCGCGTTATCGCGCTATCCAGTTGCAGGACTAGCTATTTTCCGAACGCTAATTACAACAACTTTTTGAGGCGCACGGGGAGTCTACCTATACTATACTACTACAGATTTTCTGTTTAACGGCTCTGTTCGCTATGGAATATTGCAACGAAATAACAAACGCATTTATATATCCTCGCTGCAACAAATATATACGCCCGCAAGCGCACCATTCCTTGTGTAGTGCCTTCGGGCCTTCAAGGTGATAATAAATGAAATGAAATGAAATAATAAAACGAATAGCTTTCCAGGCGTGTTCGGCTAGATTTGCTTGCTTTGACAACCATCTTCGACCGCTGCTGCACAATTTAAAAAAAAAAACTGTCACGCTATTGACCTTTTCTTATCGACTCCAATCGGATAAACAGCCCAATACATGCAGGTGCGTTTTGTTTGCTGCGCAATTACCGACATATGGCAACGTGGAAATACCTGCTTGACGTCTCTATTGTGCCACCCTGCAGGGTCTGTGGTGTCTAAGTGAAACGAGCCTCCCTGCAAGTCCGACCGCAATGATCGCGGCTTACAATGCGCGTATGCCCAAAGGGAACCGACACATTACGCGTAATCTCTCCCGCGTACGCGCTTTTGATGAACAGGGGGAGCGGCAAATGGGTGCCACGGGTCGGGGGAGGGTAACACCGAGCGAGCACGGCGATCGCCCGCCTTACAGGCGTTTTAGAAGGTGGGGGAACCGCGGGGTGAGGGTTGTCCCGTTGTAGCGCAAAGTATAGCGAATACGTGTGCGCAGAACAGGCTGATGACGCCTATAGTGTCTGGTGACCAGATACACGAGCCAGGATGGGAGAAAGTCCCGCAAGCGTATACCGCGCCCGCTCGCGTGTAACCAGACCGCAGTGTGAGACGTTCGTTTCTGACTGGAACTGCGCGGACAGCGAGTGGTGTGTATGGACGGTGCAGGTCGGCAGTTGTGGGTGCGCTTCCGCCGACTATTGAAAGCGAGCCGGAAGTGTTGGAAATAGCGTGCTCACGTCCTTAGTGCACGAAATTCGTATTGCGACCAGCTGTGCCGTGACATTACGAGGGGCTTACCTTTCATCAGCGACTGTCACTATAGAAAACCTTGCTCGCAATGGCAAGCGCATTTCCAAACCTTCGTTCTTTTTCCTGAGAAGCAAGCTTGTATAAGCCGACACACAGTTAGGTCTCAAAGCAATCGCGCCAAGCTGGTTTGTTTGCGTGTAAAAAAGTTCGCGAGAGTACCGCGAATAGGTGAAGAGGGCCAATGAATGATTGTTCTCATATCATTATTACTGAACCAGAGTTAACAAAACCAAGGAAAGCTTGCCCGGTTTTCTTCATCTTGCGCCGTCTTTCGCGTTACTCTGCTCTCAATAAAAAAGGGGAGGGACGAAGGGAAAATGTTTAGCACGACGGCGCTGCTATACTGGCGAAATCACGGTAAACACGCGCGTCGCAGCAAAGAGAAACCAGCGCGTTCATGCGCGCGCCGCAGCTTGGAACCCCCGGGGTAGCTAGTCTAGCGACCAGCAGCGTGTCGTGCAGCCGCCGAACGCGGGCCGCCCGCAGCAGTAGCAGCACTCACTTTCGGCGGGTCCCTCGGGGTCGCCCGGGCCGCAGGCCGGCCCGCGTCGCCAGCGGCAGCAGCGGGGCGTGCTCGTCGCCGCTGCCGCCGCAGCAGCAGCAGCAGCGCCTTCGGCGGGCGTCCACATCGGTGGCGGCGGCGTTGGCGTCGGCGGCATTCCGTAGGGCGGCGACAGCTGCGGGCAGCGTCGGCGGGCGCTCCGGCGTGCTCAGCGCCGGCGGAGCGGGGTTCCGGACCACGGGGCTGGCGACAAGTGGCTCATTTGCATGGCGGCCACTCCGTCAGATGGGCCCAGCGGGGTGCCACGCCCCCCGCCCCGGCACCGCGCACTAATGGAGCCGGCAGAGAGCCCGACTCAAAGGAGCTGGAGGTTGGGAGCGTTGGGGCAAGTGGGGGGGGGGGGGGGAGCATTGATGCAGGGGGAGGGGAAGGGGGAAGCGACGCGCAGGGAGAGCGAGCGCGGAAGAGCGGGGGTCCACCGCCCGGCCACCAGCGCATCTGCCGCAGGTGCGGCGCGCTGCTTTCACTGCATGGCGCGAGAGTCGCGCGGCGAGGACGCGTTGCCGCCGCTGCTCTTCGACGCTTCATTTTTCCCTTTAATTTTTGACGACTTTTATTATCACCAGAGAACCAGCGCCGTCTTCTCGGCCGCGATTCTTTTCTCTCGTTCACTTTTCGTTTCACTGTATATTTACGCCAGAGGAAAGGACAACACACGACAAGGCTACGAAACGCTGTTATTACGAGATCGTTTTGCTTTCTTTTGTAAAGTAAGAACAGCGGCACTACGCTTCTTCACTCGGCAGCGAAGTAAGACGAAACAGCGCAAGCTTTGAAGCGAATGAGAGTCCGCGAACGCGAAGGCGGAGTGCACAGATAAATGGGATCTTAAAAGCCTCCCTCGGCCGCCTCTCGAAAACAGAACCATTTTCGTTTTCTTCAGAGAAAATGCCATGGCAACGCTGTCCTTATTTTTTCTTCTTCCGCTCTCGCCAGCAGCCGGCCGCCATCTTGAAAGGAATAAGCTCCGGCCGCCATAGTGAATTCGATCGTCGGCTGGGACTGCGTCGGCGGGGATTCCCTTGCAGACGTATCGAAGTTCTGACGGGGAAAGGGCGAACACTTAGGCGCGACGCGTGGGGCCCTTGCATTTATCCAGATACCTCAGAGAGAGAGAGAGACTTGTTCGACGATATGATTACGAACGTAACTGATAGAAAAATGTGGGCGCAGGCGAGGAAGAAACAATGAGAGCGCCCTGAAAAAAGAAAAAAGAAAGCTGGCTTCCCTAAGGTCAGATCGTAGTCTTGGCTGCAAGATCATGCAGTTGCATCCCACCGATATGCGCTACATTACGCATTCATTGCCTACTGGTGTCTCCCCCCCTCCTAATTATCCAATGAAAGTGATGCCGGCGATAATTTATTTTTGCTTGGTTCGCGGTCTCTTCAGCTAAACAAGAGTGTTTCTCGAGGCTTCCATTCGCCAGCGCTCTTCATTTATGCTACTATGCGGCTAATTGCTTTAGCAACATAGGTGTTCCTTGTGCTACGTTCTTCTGGTGACATGCAAAAAGCTTAACATGTCAATATTTTTTGTCTCACTGTTCTGTCAAAATTTTTATATTTCGAATCTTCTGATGCAATCGTTCAAATCGTTCATGTGTAGGCCCTACATGTTAGTACCGGTAGAATGCAATGATTGTACACGTTTTATTTCATTGACATAGCGGAAAGCTGTCAGTTGAGTCTTAAGCTAAGAGCTAAGATAGCGGTACGGTGGTGCTAGTCGTCGGCCCTGCAGCCTATCTGAGCTTTCGACGCTTGTCCTGCGTCGTGTAAAACTTGTAGTATGACCAGCACGGTTCTGGTTGCACATATACTCGTATGTTGGGTGGGACCAAGGGCCCCAATATAAACTCCTCAGAGAAAGATTATGCGCCTGCGAGTCTGGTACATTCAGCGGTTTGTTTTAATGCTATGACATTATTTGGCGACTTCCCTCAGTTTGGGGTATGTGTGTATGTATGTACGTACGTACGTACGTACGTACGTACGTACGTATGTATGTATGTATGTATGTATGTATGTATGTATGTATGTATGTATGTATGTATGTATGTATGTATGTATGTATGTATGTATGTATGTATGTATGTATGTATGTATGTATGTATGTATGTATGTATGTATGTATGTATGTATGTATGTGTATGTATGTATGTATGTATGTATGTATGTATGTATGTATGTATGTATGTATGTATGTATGTATGTATGTATGTATGTATGTATGTATGTAACAGTTTTCAAGCCTACCTAGGTCAATAGCCAGTCCGTGGCCGAATGGCTAGCGCATCGGGCGGCTGTGTTGAGGTAACAGCGTGGTGGTGGTGGTGGTGGTGAATTGTAGCAACATGCGGGTTTAGCCTGGCGATCAAGACCGACAATTGCTCCGCCCGAGCGTCTCTTATAATACCGCTGAAGGGTTTCACAATATGTCCATCAAACCAGTCTCTCTTAAGAATTCGGTAAGGAGACGTGAAGTTTCTTTGCGGGCTATAACTGATCCCTCGGGAAATATAAGGTGTTTCAGGCACGCATGCGGAAGGTCCTTTTTTGCAGATTCTTCAGGAGAGCATCCCTTTCATCTTGGAATTACTGGCAGGACCACAAAAAGTGCTCAATGTCTCCTGTCTCGTTGCATGCCGTACAGTTCGGAGAATCGATTCGCCCCGTCTTAAATAACCAGGCCGGTGTATTAGCACATCCTGTCCTTATTTGATATAGAAGTGAAGCTTCCTCTCGGTGCAATCTCTTGGTTAAGCAGGGCGTATGCGGTAAAACCCAAAGTGACGCAAAGTGATTTCGAATGTCAGATTTTTGCAATTGATTACTTTTTGGAGCCTTGATTTTGGGAGGATGATAGAGCGCTGCGTATGCAAGCGCATCAGCTTTTTCGTTGCCAGAGATACCAATGTGGGAGGGAATCCACTGAAACCTTACTGTGAAGCCTTTGTTGTTGAGTTCTTTCACGATGGCTAGTGATCTGCGTAGGAACTTGAGGGATGGCAGACCACGGTATAGTTGTTGTAACGCGGCCTGTGAGTCCGTAAGGATGACCACAGTCTGCGGAGGCAAAGTCTTTAGTTTGCGCAGAGCAGAAGCTATTGCTACGCCTTCCGCAACTGTCGACGAGGCTATACAGTCCAGACGGCCAGACCACGTATATCTTAGAGAGGGAATATAGAATGCAGCTGCGCAGCGGTCTTCGTCTGCTTTGACAGAGCCATCTGTGTATATTTGTAAGTGATTCGGGTAAGTCGTGTTCAGGTGTTCCAGGACTAATGGCTTGGCTTCTGCAGATGGAATGCAGCTCTTTGACTGCAATCGTGGTACACTTAAGTTGCATGTGACGTCCTCGAATGTCCAGGGTGGTTCTATCTTTTCCCTCTGTCTCGAGCACCGCAATCCTAATACGCGAAGCGTGTTCAGTGCTGCATAAAAATGTGAACGCGGCCTGTTACCTATACGTCGTAACAGGACTTTGCCGGGCGTAGACTCACTCAATCGTAGTAGCTGGATCATGAAAGCCTGGGGAGCCTGATGTCGCAGAGGGCGTGACTCAGCTTCGTAGAGCACTTTCTTGTTTGACGCTGGCTGAGGGACTCCAAGGCAAAGTCGGATACCTTTTCTGTGGATGGCTTCTAAGCGCTCGTATTGGCTGTCTGAGGGTGACATCAGAGGTAGCTGATACAGGATCCGACAGGTAACCAACGCTGTATGTAGCCATAGCATCGACGTCGGGTGGTTGCCCCAGCGTATGCCAGCTACTCGCTTGAGCATATGTAGCCTGGGTGACGTTGACGCCACAACGTGGTCAACACCGCGGCGCCAGAGTAGCCTGTAGTCTAAGGTAACGCCAAGAAATCGGAAGTTGGCTACTTGTCGAATCTGGTATCCTTCCAAATTCAGCGTCAAGCGTGTAGATTTTCTTTTCACTCTAGGAAATAGTACGAATGATGATTTTTCTGCTGATAGTGATAATCCAGGTGTTGCCAAGTGGCCCTGAATGGCTTTTACTGCTCCCTGCGCTATTCGTGCGAGGCGGCGATGCTGGTAGGTAGCCAGAGACCCATATGCAGATAGCATCGGCATATATAGATATCTTCATTGGTGTTCGATGGTTTAGTACTCTTGGAAGGCTACTCATGGCAATGTTAAATAACAAAGGAGATAAAACACTCCCCTGTGGCACGCCGCGAAATATAGGTATTTCATCGTTCAAAGTGTCGCCAAGACGAACTCTGATGCGACGATCATTGAGGAACGTATGTATGAAGTGCAAGAGATGACCCGTGACGCCTATAACTTGTAACTGGCTGATGATGGCTCTTTGAGACACGTAGTCGTAAGCCTTGGAAACATCCATGAAAACAGCAAGTGTCGACAGGCTATCCGCATTGTAATGTTCTATGTGGCTTAGCAGGTCCAGCACATTGTCTTGAGCGCTTAGACGCTGCCGAAACCCAGTCATGCACGATGGTAGTTTTCGATCCTGCTCGACATACCAAGTGAGTCTTGTGCACGCCATCTTCTCCATTAGCTTCGCTGCACAGGAGGTCAGCGATACCGGTCTGTATGAGTGCAGAGCTGCAGGATTCTTTGCAGGCTTCAGAACCGGTACCACCCATGCTACCTTCCATAAATGTGGGATCTCCACGCTGGCCCACACTTGTTTAAAAAATGCCAGCAAATCACGTCGTCTTTCAATTGGTAGATTAGTGACCATCTGATTACTGATAAGGTCAGGTCCCACCGCACAGCGACGTCGGAGGCTGCTCATAGCTATTTCCAACTCTCTGAGTGTGAAAGGAGCATCCATTAGAGACGATGAAAGCGGCAGAGGCAGATTGTTTGTGCCGGCTGACCTGCCGGAAGAGTATATTTCAGCAAAGGCATTCGCAAGACAAGCGCGCGTCTTGCCCAACTTCAATGCTAGGGTTTCAAAGGGCTTGTTTGGTCGAAAGTTTCTAGCAAGGTTATTAACGACCCACCATATCCTTGAAACTGACGTGAAGACCGATAGGCTTGCACAAAATGTTGCCCCATTGATCTCTTCTCAGTTTCCTTGTGTAACTTCGAACCACTGCGTTAATCCTGTTTATATATAACAGGATTAACGTCTTCATTGGTGGGTCGCCCTTCGTCCTCATCAGCCTCCGTCCGAAACCAACCATTGGACCAACTCGGGTCACTAAGTATGTGGCAATGTGCACACATGTGTCGCTCTTCAACGAACCTCTTTCACGCCGACATGGGTCACTGTAGATGCGGGAGCGAGTTAGTAGAGAGGGTGGGGCTGCTGTTTCTGCAACGCTTTTGAGGTAAGTCACGGATAATTACAGCTGTCAAGAGGCTAATGTGGCGACGCCCAGGCAGCGCCAGAGGGTATTGTGCACAATAGACACAGCTGGGGTCCACACGAGTTTCTCGCGTCGCCTTTCCTTTCTTCCGCGTTCTGTCATGTATACACACGCTCTGAACCACCCCCCGACGTGCTGTATCAGACAGCAGCAGCCACAGCAGCAGTGGGAAAGTCGAAGGAAGACGAAAAGAAAGCCGGGATTTGATCCCCGTGAGCTCATGCTTAGCAGCCCAACACCATAGCCACTAAACAAGCACGGCGGGTAGGTGCAGCAGGAAAGAGACGATAGTGCACAGGACACTTACACTGGTTACACTGGTTCATCTGTCATGGAGAAGCTTACAAAGGGTTATACAAAGGATCCTTTAGGTATTTCTTCTAGGTGTTTCACTTTATACCAGCGACGTTGCCACGGTGACCAGATGTAGGGCTTTCAACTACTACATTTGATGAATACCTATAGCAGACATGGTTGAGTGTACCCACAACATTGCCCTCATTGCTATTCTGCTTCGTTTTTCGTTCTTTGCGTTGGTTGTCCTCGCAGTAATTTTTCATTCACGTGTGCGCATGTTTTCATTTATTGTTCATCTAATAATACCGCTGCTAGGTTATATTAGTTAGCACGCAGCTGCAGTTCTTTATACAGCAGCATTGCTTGCGGCTAAATGTGATGGTCAGTGAACGCTTTTTAGGCCATTTACTTGTTGTTGTTTTTTTGTCTACTGACTACAACATCATTGTCTTGCAGGTTTTGCTGGAAATAAAGATCGAATTGAAAGCATACAATATCGGTTCAATTGAAGGGAAAAGAACAACTAGAAGAGGAATTAGAGTTCACGAACTGCTACAAGCTAGATATTGTGGAAAACAAAGAGGGGCATTCAATTAGCCATATAATGACGGCTCAGGTAAATACCCCCAAAATTTTTAGCTTTGATCCAGACGTGCAAAACGCATAAAGAATAAGCATACTCAACGAAAATAAAAGAAATAGTTTACGGAAGCCTTTTCAGAAATACGGGGGAAACCCCAGACAGGAATATGTAAGTGGGCTTCACCTCAAGCCACCTATGGCGTCGTTTCCTATTTGTACAGATAGCTCTCGTCATACGTGAACCATAGAGAGAGAGAGAGAGAGAGAGAGAGGAAAGGGGAAAGGCAGGGAGGTTAACCAGAGAAAAAGATCCGGTTGGCTACCCTACACTGGGGAGAGAGGGGAGGGGGAGGTAAAGTGGTAACAAAGTAGAGATAAGGAAAGGAAGGAGCCTAGACACACAGTCACCATCGGTCACTGGCACCGAATAATGTCATCGCACAGCACAGTGACACTTGCCACACTATCAACATTTGTTCAGGCTACAGCCGCCTGTCCAATCCTGTCGCCCTCAAAAACCGCAACAGTGCCCTCGTCGCCCTCTGCTGCGATGGCTTGTGATGGCGGTATTGTAAAATAAGTTCCTCTGTGAGAGGTCTTTGGTCAAAGCGCGCTATCGCGGTTGCGAGTGATTGTCTCTGTAAATTATATCGAGGACAGTCACAAAGAAGGTGTTGAAAAGTCTCCTCGTTACCATAGGTGTACGTTGCTTTACACAATGTGTGTGACACCACTGCAGCCGGAGATCTTGCATCCATGTGTATCCTCCGACTGTGCATTCAGAAGAGAGATAGTCGCGTGACCGAAATTCTTCTACCTCAACGTGTGTTCGTGCTCCAAACCAACAAATAATGCTTTCTGTCTGTCATCCAGTGTTGGCCGACTGCATTTAGCTAGAAAATTTGTACTCAATAAGGAAACTCAGCAATAACCATATTTTTTTTAATTTCTGGCGTATTGCCTGCAGGCAACATTCCTCAATAAAGGGTTTGGAAAAGCGCAAGTGGACTCATTTGATGCAATACACTTATTGGATAGAAAGAGCTCCGAGGGAGCCTTGCATCTTGGCACTGGGCTGAAGTCGACCGCTCAGGAACAACACGCGCTCTCGCGGAAAGGCAAGCTAACATATCGCCGTGTCAGCCGTCTAGTTCTTTCGTGGCCTCTTTACTTTTTTCTATACTTTTCCATATTACTATGAAGCATATTCATTTGTTTTGCAATTTTGATTCTTTTCGTATGTTCTACTTATGTATTAGTTTATTTTTCTCAACATATCCGCGTGAGCTTCGTTGTCTGTGAAACTGTTGTTATATCGTAAATCGCACACTTGTTGACTGCTTTTCTTTTTCTTTTGTTTCTATTTATTCATTATTTCCTTTTTTCCTTCTTTTTGCGGAGCTTTTCTGGTTGAGTGCGCTTAAGAAGTCGCCGTTCCGATGCTCTCACGGTGGAGGTGCTGCAGCTTTTGAATTTCAAGCTTCGCGAGCTTGAAGCAATTGCTGCCGCACACCTTGCGGGCGCGTACACTTTGCGGCAGGGCTCGGACTGTGCGTAAGCCAGCAGCTCCGCAGTGGTGGTTGATGCGCTTGATTAAACGGAGCGGCTGGCGGGGTGAGAAAATGGGGCGGGGCCAAAGTTCTTGCGAAGTGAAATGTGTGTGCATGAATTACTACCTTCGCAACATTTCTTAGCAAGCGCTCGAAGGTGTTATATACGCGGGCAAGGTCGGTGATAACGGGTCAGTGATATACGGTCAATGTATTAAAGTATACGATTTAATTACAGGCAGCTGTAGTTTCTCTTGCCACTGCTCGAAAGGAACAGCTTCGATGGAAATTAGGCTGCGATTCCGCAAGGTAACAAAAGTGTACTGTTTCTTTTCTTTTTTTGGAATGACACTGAAGACCGCGAGTATTTTTTTTAATCGTACCACGAAACTGCTAACGCCAGTAAAAGAAACCCGGCCTCAGAGCGCAGCGCTTCAACAACCGCAAGTTGGCACAATTTTATTACCGCTGCGAAGGTTCATAGACGAGGCAGACTGGGAGATCAAATAGAGGCGCGAATTTCACATTCGTTCTTTCCAATAGATCAGCGGTCAATGCGAAACCCTGGCGCCCTCGCCGGTATACCATTTTAAAATTTGCTATGTTAAAAACGCTTGCGGAGAAGAGGAAGGGCTACCAGTATGAAACTGATTGTCTCGTTTCCTCCAACAATATGTTGTTCGAAAGTATATGGTTGACGTGTTGACCGGCTTTATGCATCGCTGCTTCTCCGTAGTCACGTTGACGAAGGCCCATGACAAAAAAGGCCGTATGAATCCGGACGCTTATCCCTGAGCTGCCGATGCATGTGGCAGAACGCGACTGAAAGAAAGAACAAGAATCTCGATTGCAGTTTTCTTAATAGATTATACAAATGGGCATGTTGGTAATTTCTGCTGAGCAGAAAAGCGCAAACAGAAAGAGGGAAAAGGATGAGGCACCGCATTGCAATGAAATCTTGTTAGAATTCAGCACTTCGCAATCAATCAATCAATCAATCAATCAATCAATCAATCAATCAATCAATCAATCAATCAATCAATCAATCAATCAATCAATCAATCAATCAATCAATCAATCAATCAATCAATCAATCAATTTCAGTTTTCTTGCAGAAAGAAATAGATTGTCGTAAAAAAAGTTTCAACGACTGCTTGACAAGCACAAAATAAACGAAATGTCGGCAGTACCTAAATGATAGCGTACTGCACATTCAGAATTACATAATACCACGTAGATTGCACGTTAGTAAAAGGTAACATGAAATAACACGGATGAACACTTTGTCTTGTCCTTCCTCGTGTTTGTTTACGCTGGTCTATTCAGTTCAGCTTGCTGCTCACTGTAAAATAGGCGCGTCTGAATATTATTTGAGCGAGCATGAGTCATCCAAATAGGCGCGATTTGCACCAGTTTCTGGGACTTTGCTCATACTATACGCGCTCTGTCGTGAACGTTTAACAAAATTCCTGAATTACTGAACCAACTTACAAGAGATGACGCCACTTTAGTTTGGGGCAAGGAAAAGAACGCCACGCCTTCGATACGTTCAGAACCGTCTGATGGCTCCACCTGGACTCGATCATTTTTCACGAGAATGTCGACACAGAATCGCGCAGAGACGCCAGCAGTATCTATCCCGGAGCCGTGTTGGTCCAGTGGCAAAAAGGCATTGAGCGTGTCATTGCTTCTGCGAGCCCCACGTTATTATCTTCTGAGAGGAATTATTCCGACCATACTTGTACGGCCGCCCATTTTTTTTTTTTTTTGCCGTCTTTAATCTCGTTGCGCGCTGTTTAACAAGCTGAAACACCAAATAGCCCAGTCTCGTACGTTACTACGCCCAGTCATGGTGGTAGACCACCATCATTCGTTCTGCTGACTCGCAAATCTAAAATACTCCTCAGGCCGTCTGGCACGATGGATCCTTCGAATTTGGGAACGTCGTCATCTTTCGGACGCAAGCACACCAACGCTTATTGTGTCTCACATGCTCCCACCTTCAGTGGCACGCGTCCAACCTTGAAGAGGTCAGTGTTCTTTTAATTGGGCCGTATCGGCACCTGACTTGACCGAGCAACAGCAAGACGATTTGTAGCTGCGCCGCCTTCTCGTTGACCTCGAAGGGCGCGCATCGACCCCTGCTCCCGATTTTGCACGCTCGCTGCCAAGGATTTGCAACGGGTTCCATTACAAGAGCTTCGACCCTACCCAAACTGCTTACCTGTTTCTTACGCCGACCAAACTCCGTGGCGACAATTTACGTGCCTGTCACGATGAAGCATCGTCCGGACATTACATTCATACGCACGTTGGAAAGAATTCACCTCGCCTACTACAGGGCAACGTCTTGCAAAGACTGCGAAACAATACGTACGCACACGTGGCGACTGCCAACGAGGTAAGACTGCTCCATAGGCGCCCAGCAGGACTTACTACAGCTCATAGCCATTCCGCAGGCACCGTTTCAGCAGAGTGGTACATATGGACCTGCTGGTATCATTCCTCACATCTTCGTCTTGCAACCGTTTGCATTCTAATCGCTACCGATTACCTCATTCTGTAAACAAAGACGCTGCCAAGATCACAGCAGATATCGACCATTTTTTTTTTCATTCACAACCTCCACTGTAAGGAGCCAAAGTGGTAGTCATCACCCGGCTAGTGATCAGGCATGATATACAAGGGGTTCTGCAAGCGAGGGGCACTGCGCACTGCGAAACAACGACTTATCAACCCAAAACCAACGGGTTGACCCAAAGACTAAACAAGACGTACCACCGCAGATATGCTTTTAATGTACGTTGCCACTGATCACAGGAACAGGACCGATGTGCTCCCTTATCTAACTTTCGCGCACAGCGCTGGCATTCAAGAAAGTGAAGGGTTCATCCCTTTCCATTTATTCCATAACCGAGATGTTACGACAGTGCTCGACGGCATGCTGGTTCCCCACGCATCCGGAATGTTCCATGCCGACGCTGCCATTCTCATCCATCACGCCTACGAGGCTCGTCAATTTGCGTGGTACCGTCTTCACTGCCGCAAAACCTCAGACGCCCGCCGCTGCAGTCTTCACCACAGAGACACTTTCCGTGGGGGCATATAGTGGCTATGGCGTTGCGCTGCTAAGCACGGGGTCGCGAGATCAAACCCAGAATGTGGCGACCGCATTTCGGAAGCAGCGAAATGCGAATACGCCCGTGTACTGTGCATTGGGTTAGCGTTTTTAAATAACACCTTGCGGCCATACAATTTATACGGAGTCCCCCGCTACGGCGCGCCTCATAATCAGATCGCGGTATTGGCACGTAAAACCCCGGAATTTCCTTAGTGCTCTTCTGCCATGCTGGACATCATGTGGACATTTATCTGACAGCGTGATCGTTCATAAAAGCTATTACGTTGGTGCTTCGGTGCCTACCATTATGTAGGCACAAAATTCCAAATTATTGCCATCTCGCGAATTTGCGAGATGATAATCGTACGTACAGGCGACAGATTTTCTGTTGGGAGCCCAGCATAAAACATTTTTCGTTTAAAAAAAAGAAAGAAAGTAACGCAGACAGCTACGCTATAATATGGATGTGTGCATCAACCAAATGTGCCGCAAACACAATGCGAGGAGATTTAGTACGTACCCCTCAGCAGTATCAGGTTGCGACACAGACAATCGTATCCATTTCGGTTTTGTATTAAAGCATTTCGATTCGGTTCGCGTTCAGCTCAGCAACTGAAATTTTTCTTTGAACTCACATTTATTTATTTATTTATTTATTTATTTATTTATTTATTTATTTATTTATTTATTTATTTATTTATTTACAATACTGCCGGTCTCTTACAAGACCAAAGCAGGAAGGGATTAGCACTACAATGCAATGTACACTACGTAACTATATTTTGACACGCGGCATAAAAGCAGTACACATTTTGAAATTCAAAATAGCAACGCTAGTTACATGCAAAAAGTACGGCGGACCAATGTATACACCACAAAAGATACACACACCTAGAAAGCAGCCAGCTGGCTCTATGCTACGAAAGAGAATACTGGGAAGGAAAGAAAGAAAGAAAGAAAGAAAGAAAGAAAGAAAGAAAGGAAGACTAGTTACTAAACGTATCTTCAATTTTCGAGGTGAAATCCGCAAAGGATTGTGTTTGGAATGGATCGGTCTAAACGCTTCCATTCAGTGATTGTCAGCGGGGAAAAAAAAGAATGTTTGAAGCAATCGTTGATCTAAGCGCATTCTCTTAGAGTGTGTGCGTGTTTGTTTGTGTCTTAGTGTTCGAAATTCTGCAAGGAAGATGTCTTTGGACGCGTCAGTCCGGCTGTGCTTATGCAGGAGTTGGCGCAGAAACCTCAGGCGTGCCAGTTTTTCTCTTGTCTCGAGCGTAGGCAATCCGGAAGATGCTAAAAAATTAGTGGGCGGATCGGTTCGCTTATATATGTTACGAATAAACACGGCCTTCCTTTGTGCCCGGTCAATATCGGCTAAATTAGTGGCAGTATGCGGAAACCATACAGTGTTAGCGTACTCTAAGATTGGGTGCACGAATGGTGTGTAGGTTAAGAGCTCAGCATGTATCGGTTCGAGTGGTAGGGGCACCTTCGTAGGAGAACCAGTTTGCGCCGAGCCGCTGCTGTGACATTGTTAATATGATTATCCCACGTCAGATCCGAAGTCTAGATGACACCAAGATATTTCTGCGGCGTAACTCTTTGCATTGGTGTGTTGTTAATTATGTCACTAAATTCGGATGGTTCTTATTTCCTTGTTATCGTCATAGAGAATATTTTTTAATATATTGATAGACATTTTCCGCTGCTCGCACCAGCGAGCTATCTTGTCTAGTGAAGGATTTATTTCCAGGGTATCATCACGATTGTTAATTTCCCTGTAAATGATGAAATGTCTATGTCGGCCGTGGTGTCAATTTAAAAATAAGTAACAAGAATGGCCCCAGGGCGGATCGTTGGGAAACACCTGAGTTAACTGAAGCTGTCCTTGATCTGTGTTCGGTCGCTTAGAAAGTATTTCACCCAATTCGTATTTTATCCATCCCCAATAGTGTTTTGTAGTTTCAAAACTAGTTTGTTATGGCTCACCCGATCATGCGCTATCAGTAGATCAAGAAGAACTATGTCGGTTTGGCTACGATTGTTGATACTAAGCGCAAGATTGCGGACTACTTCGGTAAACTGAGTTATGGTAGATAATCCTTCCCTGAAGCCGTGTTGATGGGGATACAGAAGGTTGTTATTTTCTATAAAAAAGGGTTAAATGCTTTAACATTATGTGCTCAAGTAACTTGCACGACGTACTGGGGAGGGATATAGGCCGGAAGTTACAGTGGGCAGCGGTATCTCCTGCTTTGTGGATTGGTATACTTTCGCTGTTTTCCATTCCAATAGTAGTTTAGCTGCTTCGATAGATTTGCGATAAATCATGGCGATATATTTACTACACCACTCTGCATATCGGAACAGAAAATAGTTTGCAATATCGTCGTGGTCACACGCTTTCTTGGCATCCAGACTCAGAAGAAGGTTAAGAATTCCTGAGTCACTTATTACTAATAGTTCAATGGGTACAATGCTACAATCACTACAATGTGGCAGATATTCGTACAATAAATACATGTTTTATAGAAAGCCACCAATTTCCCGTGCACAGCTATGATATAAAAATAAGGTCAAGTAATTTTGCAGAAAATTGCGGTATTTAATTTTTTAGAAAGATCCAACTGTTTATCGCGGTATGTCTTTCTATTTAACACTTGTTAGCAAATTCCACTTTACCGACGCTAACACTTTAACATTGAGACCTGTTTATGCTTTTATCTTTCTGTTAACGTAACCCAACAACTCCGCAAATGCACAACCGCATGTTCCCGGTGCCGATTGTGTCTAAATTAGGGACATTCATAACGAAATTTTCATATGACTTCGCAAAGTCCATCCTTACATCAGAGGACGTATTCATGAACGATCACTTTTGGTGATACTATCCCTTTCGCATGTAGTGCTCAATCACCCGTTCTAACCAAACCCTTTCGCTCAACCAACCAATAATCTCTCGCACTGAAAGCCTTATCACCGAAAGTGACCGTCCGAAAATGCGTCCCCAGGAGTGATCCTGTTTGAGCATATTGAAATATTACGAGGTGTGATCGTTAAGTGATACTTCTAGAGAACTTACCGACAATGCTTGTGGTTAATCAAATGATATAAATGTTTTTTGTGGTGGGTTGACGCGTAGTGCATTTTTTACGCATGCAATTCGTATGAGCGTTACTGAGCGTACGAGCGTACAAAACCTTTACTGAGATTGCGCTGCAGTGCTCGGGAATTGTTATCGGACGTGAAAGTGGTGGGGAAAAGTAGCCTTTTGGGCAATCGAAATCCTTTGTTTTAACTAATTTATGCACGTGCGTGCGTAGGCGTGTTGTTAAGGTCAGGAAGCGTTCCGTCGATCCAGGATGCCTTGATGTATTTCCGCTATAGGCCGGTTTCCGGAGGGCTTCGCTCTCTCTGGGTTTACGTCGAGAACGAAATGGCGCTTTCGTCTGTACCTAATCACACGTTTATTCATGCGTCTAGGCAAATATTGCAAGTAACACACACACGCGCTAACATAGCTCCAGCCGATAAGTAATGAAGTAGAGCGATAACTTTTCCATGATGTCACCTCGCGTATTTTATTTTTTTTCTCCAAGCGATGTCATCACGAGACCAGCGCTTTCTCCTTTCCCACTGGCACTGCCGTGTGGCTTGTACAATCAGTCGAAATGTCGATGCACGTTGTGGAGGAGGAGGAGGAGGAGGAGGAGGAGGAGGAGGAGGAGGAGGAGGAGGAGGAGGAGGAGGAAAAACTTTATTTTGCAAAGGAATTTGGGACCTCCCAGGCGCCCTGGGTCCCCGCACGACCCCACTGCACTCATACGTTCATGTTTAACGTGTCCATGATGCTGGCAGCCCGGTTGGCGGCGATCTTCTGCCTTGCCGGATCCATGGAGCGTAGTGAGGTCTCCCAGTCCTCCAAGGTTTGGAGTGGTACCGGCCCACCGGGGGGAGGAGAAGCCGGGCAGGCCAGGAGTATATGGGTGAGGTTTGCTTTCGGCGCATCGCACAGAGGGCAAGAAGGGGGATGGGTCGGTAGTGAGATAGGAGGGATAGAGTAGGTAGCGTGCGCGTTTGCAGGCGGCGCCATAAGTGTTGCTCCCTGGTAGTGAGGGAAGAGGGGGGGGTATATTTGTGCGTCTTCAAAGAGCGCTCTGACGCAGTGTGAGAGAGCGCGCGTGCTTGTGCGCTGTCCATTGGTCTTCCCGGAATACTAAGAAGATGCGTGAAATTCTTCAAGTGCGCTTCCCCACACGTCTTTATCTGACTTCCGCGCGTTACAGTGGAAACAAAGCGGGGAGCTAGGAGCTGGTGCCAGCCAGCCTCCCTCTCATCTGTGATGCAGTGATTTGGGCTTGTTAATTGATATGACATCGTGAGGCTTATATAGCGCGTGAAAAGACAAGGACGAAAGGAAGATGTCACACAAACAGGCCGCTAACTAGCAACAATCTTTATTTCGAGCAAAGGACCCGCACATGTACACAACTTTATCGCATCCTTATTACTATATCCTATATCCTATATCCTTATTACATCTTCGCTGTTTGTAAGCCTCACACTCGCCTCAGTGGTGCCCTGAGGCGGAGGTCGGCCATCTTCGTGTTGGGAAACCGTGTGGAAAAGCCTACTTCCAGTATTTCCACATCGCTCCTACACCCGCAGTGCTCGCTACGCTGCAAGACGCACACAGAAAAGCAGAATAACTATACGCGGCGACCCGCCGAGGCCCTTTCCTTCGAAGCGTCGCTTTGGCCCAGGGGATCGAGATGGGACGAAAATGTCGCGCCCGACTCCCCGATACACAGTGGCACCGAAGAAAAATAAATAAAGATGGAACACAATAAAGACTATTAGAGGAGCCGACAGGACTAGCTTTTCGAAAGTTTGTCATAAATCCTTACGCGCACTGCCGAAGACGAGTGTGTCGTATACGGTTCTTCGTGTTCCTGTGTGCGTCATGATGATGACGTAGCCTTCGATCTCTCGCTCGCGCGCGCTCAATATGAGAGCCCGCTCCCACGGCGTACGAGACGCGCGTGTCCTTTTCCACGCAAGGGCCAGCACTTAGTTGAACGTAAACATTTCGCAATAATCCCGAATGTAAAATTCGGGTGAATCAATATAATGTTTAAACAGATTTCACGCGGAAATTTCAGATCTTATCATTGACACCGTGGTATGTGAACCACCCAGCGTCAAAAAAGAAAGTAATATTAAGGGAAAAAAAATGAAATGCCGTATGGAAGGATATTGACGCTCAACTCTTAACTCGATATTCTAAAGGCCGGGGTCTACATTGATAAAGCTTCCCTTTGCGTACGAAGTGTCGCGTCGTCCACAACCGGCCCTATACATGGCGACGAATTTATTATCACGCCTATCGCTATCTGCAATGGTGGGTCCCGAATCCCCGCCTATGAAGAAACGTTGTTACGTATAAGAGAATTTTTTTTTTTTGAATTCGGGACTGGGATTCGCAGTCATTTGACAAACAGGTTTAAGCCACTTTCACTCGCGGGTCTGTTTCGATCTTTTTTCTTTCATTCTTCTTTTTACCCCGTAACGGACTCGACAATGATATCAGCGACTACATTCTCTTTTTCCGGAGGCACAACTTACTCTGAGCGTCGCTGAGCAAAAAAAGTAAAAAGCTTGAACAGGCGAAGGAAAGCGGGTTTGCTTGCGAGGTGATTGTATTAAACAGATTTGGAGCTTGTAAAAGGACGGAATATTTCGCCCGCCGATCGAGGTCACGGTGCAACTAACCAGGTCTCACTTTTTAATAAACTTATTGTAGCATCCTTTTTATTCAGTTTCATAAACTGCCGCCCAAAATGAATAAGTAAGCCACTAAAATGCCCCAATTCACACGTGGTCTCGGAGACGTGCTTGTAGCCCGGAGTGAGGAGTGTGGAGGCGCTGTCTCCGATTTCATTTTTACCTCAAATCATGACCGACCTCGCATTGCGCCCCCGTTGCGATGTGAATTCCGCGACCAGGGTTCGCACCAGCGACCTTGCGCTTAGCGCCACAGCGCGATAGCCACTGGACTAGTGTAGTGGGTGACGTAAGCGTGGTAAGCTCTTACTCCCCATTAGCATTGCCGGTAACGAAAGGATCCACATTTCATCGCGTCGCATAAAAATACGAACTTTCGTCGAACGCCTGGCTGTAAACACTTTGAGCGTCGCAAAGGCTCTATCGCAGGTTCTTCGCGTAGTGTTACGGCGACAGCTGCCAGTGATACAGCACCCAGTTTTCGAGGTCTCTGGCATCATTTTCACGCTCATAGCCATAAGTTTTTCATGGCGGAAGCAGCTTGAAAACGCCTACACTTATGGGCTTAGAGGAATCGATTCCAGCAAGGTCTGCAACGTTTGACGCGTTGTGACATCTTTGGAGTTGTCGTCGTGCAGCGGTCGTCATTGAGCGCCATTGTTTTTACCTTCGACGTTGTGTAACTAAAATTGATTTTTCAATTGGGAGATTTGCGGCCGCTTTGTTTTTTAAGATACTGTCAATCCCAGTGGGATTTTTACAGGTTGGGCGCATATTATATACGAACAAATAGCGGTAAAAACAGGTTTACATAATTTCAACAATGATATTTGCAATCGACACGAAGCAGATATACACATATGGCAGGAAATAAAACATGAATGATACAGTGCATTTGGCAAAAAGGGGTGAAATTGCATAGGCAAATACAATGCTTATACAGATTTTATCTTATACAACGACGGTGAGTGGTGCGTTATTTCCGGCTAACATAACCTAATTATTGCGCAACGGTTCTTCTACAAGGGTTACAAATTTCGGCAATGATGTGTTAGTCGTTATGCAGGGGTCCAGGCTATTAAATTCTCTTATTACACGAGGAAAGAACGAATATCCAAAACAGTGAGTGCGATATGCATATTCTTTAAGTGTTAGTTAATGCTTATGGCGGGAAGGTCTGGTGTCAGCTAGGCATATGTACAACGAAGTATTTATTCGTAATGCATTGTGTATTAATTGGAACAATAATTTTAGTCTTGCTAGTTTGGCGCGGTTTCGCCGAGCAGGAACACAAGCTCGTTTTAGCAGTTAGATAGGTGAATCGCTATTTTTGTATTTGTTAAAGATGAATCTAATTGCCTTTCGCTGCACTCCTTCTAGTTTGTTAATGAGCTGTTGTGTATAAGGAAACCAAACTGTGTTACCATATTCGAGAACTGAGCGAATAAATGTGTTGTATGATAGCAGTTTAATTTCCGGTGGCGCAGCTCGAAGTCTTCTTCTGAGGAAGAACAGTCGTTAAAGCAGATGGTATGATACTGTTAATATGCGATTCCCATCTTAGGTCATGTGAAATGATCAAGCCGATATACTTATGCTCGTGAACTCGGGTGAGTGGTATGTTATCGATAGTGTATTCCAAGTCCAACCTATGTTTTTTGCGGCTTATAGATAAAAACGCAGTTTTTTTTAATGTTCAGTTCCATCTGCCACATTTTACACCACATCACTACATCGTGAAGGGCGCTGTTTAAATCAACATGATCATTCATAGAGTTAATCTCATTATAAAGGATGCAGTCGTCGGCAAAAAGTTTCATTTTAACTCGGATGTTAGAGGGCAAATCATTAACAAAAATAAGGAATAAAGCGGGAGCAAAGACGCGCCTTTGAGGCATCCCCGATGTAACTGTTGCAATGGAAGAAATTTCACTGTTAACAACATACTGAAACCGGTTGGTTAAGTAATCTTCAATCCAATTGACAATAGAACCGTTGCAAAAAAAAAGAAGTTGTTTTCAGTTGCTCATTAGTTTTTGATGGGTTACTCTATCAAACGCCTTCGAAAAATCTAATGATATTAAGTCAACTTGTTTTTGATTATCAATGCTTTGGGATAAGTCATGCGTTAATTCAAGTAATTGGGTTATGGTTGAAAGTCCCAGCCGGAAACCATGTTGGATAGGCGATAATATATGTGCTTGCTCTAGACAGCTCGTGATAGGCTTTAGTATGATATGCTCTAATAATTTTCCTACTGGGGACGTTAGTGATATTGGCCTGTAATTACCGACATCACTTTTGCTTCCTGCTTTATGAACGGGGATTACTTTCGCTATGTTCCATTCTTTTGCAAGGCTACGTGCTGATAAGGATTTGTTAAACATTAGATGTAGATATTTCGCGTTGACTTCGGCATATCTTTGAAGAAAAGTGTTGGGAATATTGTCCGGGCCGTTTCCTTTTTTTTTGTCTCTATTGATAGTAATAAGCTGAGCACTCCTGACTTAGTTATCGTTGGCATGTCTAGTGGTCTGTGGTTGTAGTGATTCACCTCCGGAATGCGACCAATCGTCAGCAGTGAACACAGACTGGAAGGCTGTATTTGCAAAATTTAAATTTTGCCACAGTTCAAGTTTTCATTTCTTTAAGCGACATTCTACAATAATTTTGCTTGAAATGGCTTGGCTACGTTATGTCAACTGGCACTAGCACAAGACACAGGTGCAGACCTTTCCTGATTTTTTTGGATTATTGTTTCAGCGACAGTAGTATGTTTACAATGTGCTTTAATCCACAGCTGGTTTGTAAGAGTCGAGAAAATTTGTTACAATAATTCATCATTGTAGCGCTTCTACCGGTATCTGTGGCCTAGCTCGCCCCACTTGCCGACAAAAATAAGTTAGGCGCCACTGCGGGAACTTTGATGACAAACAAACTAAAAGAAAAAAAATGTAGCCGTGATGAACTCTTTGCGTCTTTTGCACGCACTCCCCTGAGCAAAAGTACGCGGACCAGGGATTTCGCGATAAAGTCATTTTCCTTCTCCGCCTGTGGATGCAACTTGAAATAGAGGACTCCATGCAGTCCGCACTTGGCACTGTAAACTTTCAATAGTGCACTCGTGAATATATATTTGTGCTTCTGAATTATGAATAAATTCACTTTGCTCTGCGAGTCTTTGATACGTACACTTCTGCGAACGGGCGTACGTGCATGCACTAATGACGCACCACATAGTTTTCTCTAGCCAGAGCCCAGCGGTGAACTAAAACATCTAGACAGATGAATTGCGCCGACCGGTCCAGCCTTACGTGCGTTCGCGTCTGCCCTGGCATGCTGTCTCAGTGCAGCGTTTAGCGTGTAGATTGGCGATGGCAACTCTAGGAACGAGCAGCAGCCTTAGAGACTTGTAGGGAGTTTCCCGAGGTGTCGGGGTTTTTTGATGGTGGGCACACAGGATGTAGGCTCTGTTTACCACTGCCCGCTAACGCAGCCGCTGTACACTCCACCTTGCGGTCATGTGTGCCCCGAACCATGCGAACCGAATGGAAACGTATAGCCTGGTGTTGACACGCGACTGCTGTGATGGGCGATCTCAGGCAACTGATGAAGCGCGTTGCACGGAAGGTGGATGCATCATTGATAAAGTTGTGTGCGAGCACATTCTGCCTTACTTTTTATGATATTTCACGTTAGATAGTTCTTAGAATACATCAATTCGTTACGTAAAAAAAAAAAAAAATGTTGTCGTTGGTGGGCTTCGCCGCATAATATGTCCATATGAGGCAAAGCTAGATTGCCGTTTGGAGTGTCGTGGTCGCTGTTGCTAAATGGGCAGCATCGCTATTATGGCAGACGGGGAACACGGATTCACTAGGGCAGTTGGTAGGTCTGTACAGCGACTGCGCATGCGCAGTGGCTAACTACCAGTAGGAAATTGCTGCTCGGCATCGACATGCAGTGTTCTGCAACTGTCTATCACTTTTTACATACGGGATAACAAGTGTAAACTTGGATACCCTGTATTTCATACAGCGACGAAAACACGGGCAAAAAGGAAAATGGTAAATGAAGCCCCCAGGAGAAAATCAGGGAATAAAAACGCAGATCATACGAACGCTACAATAAACAAAAAAATGCAGCAAAAAGTGCAGCAATACCACCATACAGCTTCAGAAATGAAAACGTTCAATGAATTCTTTGAAACGCTACCAATACAGCACATGAATTATGCAGGCTGCTAACAAATCACCAGAACGTTGCGAAACAAAATAGTCGAATGCCAACACTAAGAAAAAAGAAAGCGAGAAAAATTGAGAAAGGCAACAAGTGCTACATCATCTAAAGTGTAGCTCGGCATCGTTTTACGAAAAACCGCCCAACCCCTAACAGGGGGAATAGACTTCTGGACTCGACGCCGAGGAATATCCTTCCGAAGCAGTTTTGTTTTTATCTTCTTAAACAACTTTGCCGAGTGTTGATCGTGTTGCTCCTAAAAACAGGACTACGTGTGCGCAGATGGGGAGAGAGCCGAAGTTGTCGACGCAAGCGTTCTGGCATCCGGCTAGAGATCGCGCGCGGTTCCGCGATGCGCGATTTACAATTCGCCCGGAAATCGCCGACGTTGTAAGGGCGCTGTTACGGCAGCGTCGGTGACTGGAGTCCGACGCGGCGTTCGCGGCCGGAATGCATTGTTTATCGCTGCCTCGAAGAAGCTGCCGTGGTGCATCGCGATCGACCTGTTGCGTCTAGAAATAAGGGAAAAAAAACAGAAGAAAAAGATACTAATAAAAAAATGACGGCAAAAGCAACACGCGAAGAAGCACGTAGCATACAAAGCAGACCACTAGCGGAGAGCCCGAGAGAACTCGACGCCCGCGAGGAGATGAAAGCGTCGACGCAGGCGCCCCGAGAGGTCGGCGCCGAGTTATACTCCCCCGCGGCCAAAGGAAAAAGAAAAAAAAAAGCACTGCGCGTTTCAGCTGTCTCCAGTTAAAGCATCGATCGCGCTGCGAGGATGAAGAGGACGAGACTGGGGATACACCCGGCGGAATGGGAAAAGAAAGAGTGGGAGGGCGGAATCGGGCTTGAGCGAACAGGCTCCGCCTCCTCGGAGCCCACCCTCGTGGCGGCTCCGGCCAATGAGACGCCGAGGTGGGGAGACCCATCTAAGCGAACGCGAGCGCGATCTCAATTTGCGCGCTCTAACGAAGCGGTAATTGAAAGAGGGGTTCGCTGAGTCACGCTTCGCAGGAGAGTCGTGGCTGCGGCTGGTTGTCAGAATGGAAGAGGAAGGAGGAAAAGGGGGGGGGGGCGGCAGTCAGAGCCCAGTCTCTTCTCTCGACCACGTAGTCTGGCGTATCCCCATCCCCTTCCTCCTCTCCTCTTTCTCTCCTCTTCGGCACTTTTGCAGCGGCAGCGGGTCCGGGAACCACCGGCGTGAGCAAGCGAGCGACCGCGCGAGCTAGCGCTCTCTGGCTCCGGCATCGGCCCGGCTACGGCTCCGGCCGCTGGAGACCTCGCGGGGGCGCAAATCGCATTTGTACGCAGCGTGCTGCCGAGGCACCCCCTCGGGCTGTGCTCCAGACCGGTGGCTCTCCCACCCACCCTTCCCCTACCTCATCCCGCGCAGACCATAGTGGAGAAGGAAGGGGGGGGGGAGGCAGGAGCCGAGGCTGATTGCGTTGGCATGCCAGGAGGAGCTGGCTGGCGCTCGCTTCTTCTTGCTTGCCTCCCCCCCCCCCCCAATCCGCTTAATGCCACACCGCACGCTTGCGTTTTTTTCCATTAACGGAGATCGGCACGTGCCTCCATAAGAGAGCGCGTGAGCGACTGGCGCGCGCGAGAGATAGAAGACGGGCGTATAGCTGCCGCGGAGGCTTTCGCGTGCCGAAGGTAGTGCGCCTAGTTGCGCGAGCTCTTCAATATTTAGCTGCGATAAACGAGGCAAGGGCCAGCACTCTGTGTGGTTTCACGTAACTGCGGTACGCAAAAAGCGTGCACGGTGCAGGATAGAGAACGCAGTGGAGTAAGTTTGTTGCAATCGAGGCCCGACGGGTACACGCGCGTATGTGCAATGAAATTGTGGAAGTAACTTGTATAGACGCCGTTCGCTGATTATAAATATTCGAGGTTTGCACACAATCTTCGAATTATTTCGTTAAAGAGAAATAAATATACGGAAAATAGGAAGGAGAGAAAGAAAAGGCAGGACATTTGAACGACAACGTTTGTTTGCGCAATCACATCGCATAATTGAGGCACGACCGAATTCGTTATTGGAAACATTGTCAAATTCCACCGTAATGTCAGTGCTGGTTGGCCCACAGGACTGTTGCTGCCTTTCCGATTGGCTCAAAAAACGCCAACATGGCGGAATTTGACTGCGTATGTAGAAGAGCATCTCCCGTACAAATAAATGGTAACGCCTTTTTTTTTACGCGTCATTACTTGAGAGTGCATAATGATATCGCTGCGTATATAGTTGCTGAATATTCTGTAGCCGAATTTCTGTGTGTGCAGCAGACCTCGGTGAAGCCGTTCGTCAATGCAGGAGTATGCGCAGGTGCCTTCTGCTTTGCATAAACTTTCTCTCTCTTCTGTTCGTGCCAGTGATGCTAGCAAACCAGCAAGCGCAAGCGCACGCTCAAATGATGGTTGTCTCCTTGTTGAGTCAGCGCCACACAGTTGCGACTCGAGAGCGCAAAGCTATATAGACGACCGAGAATCGTCTTGCAAACTAGCCCACTAAAACTGATATGTGCGCAATATCAGAGTGTTCTATTAACGCGCAGCAACGGTAATAAAGGCGACACCCACGAACGGGTCCTGGCCCTTCGATCACGGTCCGAGCAAGACGCCGGAGACCGCCGCGCCCAACTCTTGCTCTGGTCAATTCGTCAGAGCGGCCGCGTTGACTCCACGCTTTCATGCAGGAAAGAAGGAAGAAGAAAAGAAGTCTTCTTCCCGCAGGAACGGTGTCCAAGGGAACTCCTAATGTCGCCGAGGCGAACAACGGAGAAAACAAACAAGCCATGCTGGCTCGCTGCAGCAAAGCGTCGCGGAAAACACGGGGATCCTCGCTAAACAGGGAGCACCGCGGTGTTCCGACGGCGAGGGGGGACTCGTGCTGATTCTCCCGAGCAATTGGTCGCTCGGAGAACACGCACGTATACGCGCGCAGAACAACAACACAGCAGCGAGACGCGTAAAGCATCTCGGACGAGACGGTGGAAAGGAGGAACGTATACCGCGAGAGGGAAGGTGCTGCCTTCACCACGAGGCTTCGAAGCGCGTCTTGCACCGTCGTATATTATGGATTGCGTTATGGCTACGCGGAGGTAGCGTTCGTCCGAGTATACCGTTATACGCCGGGCGAACTTCTGGTTTAGTTGATCTAAAGGGCGGAAGCTATCTTCAATATATATATATATATATATATATATATATATATATATATATATATATATATATATATATATATATATATATATATATATATATATATATATAGCACGGAACACGAGCTCCTTGCATTGCGGATCCCTATCAGAATCTCGCATTCGCGAACTGGAGTCGAACGGGCGACCTCGTGTTCAGCAGCGCACTATTAACATGAAAATATTATTAAAAAAACACACAAAAGGGAAGTGGCGTCTTAAAAGACCTTTTCTTTTTCCTGTTTAGTGCGCTGGCGCCGCGGGCAAGGCTTACAACGCGTATTGCAGTGCTTCTCCGCTCACGAACGCAGGAGGCGCAGCCCACAATTCCTCATTTCGAAACAATAATTAAGAAGCACATTGCACCTCGCCGCCTCCTTCGCTTTCCCCCAGAATATTATGACACTCTCGATAAAGAAAAAAACATTGATGCACGAACGTTTCTTTAAATGAGCACGTTGTCATGTTTATTCGGCCATGATGACCAACGTTGCAGTTAGATGGCGCATGCCGCGACATGCGCATCGCGCAGCATGCGGCGCTCAATTATCCGGCCCGATGAACGCCCCGACCGACCTTCCGTTTCATCGAGAAGCTAATCGGTTCTCGCCAGACGCACCTAAACAGGCGCGCTTTCCCGTCCGTTTCCAACGTTACTCGCTCAGGTGTTACATATAGCCGTCGCAACGAGGGAATTGCCGCGTGCGCTGTTAATTTCCAGTTCATAATTACAGCGAGATTGCATCTGCATGCACGCCTATGCAGTCGCCGCAGAATCGTTGCCGCGTATTCGCGAGAGATTTCTATACCGCGCGTTCGCCATCTGTCGACCGCGCGGCGTGATTAAGCGGAAGTCGTAACCAATTACTCGTTAGGGTGTCTTGGATTATACCGGCGGTCGAAGCTCCTGCGGTCGCCGAAATTAGTTTGTGGATTTGATCCACGAAGAAGCCCGTTGTTCGCGAACACGGTGATTAGCGCTGCTGCAAAGAACGAAAAAAGAAGAAAAAAAGGGAGCGTTAATGGCGTTCCAGATATCTTTTGGAAGCGAGCGATTTCCTTGGAAAATATTGAGTACTGCACATATCTATGCAGTATTTTTCTAAAAAACAAGAACATTTAGATAATTTCAGGCTATTGCGTTTCGGCGACGTTATGTGAGCTGGACAGTCTTGGTGTTTTCACATCTGTTATTTTTCTTCTTTCTTTTATTTGCCGTAAAAGCCCATCGAGCTTTACATAAGAAGGGGAGGCGGAGGGGGGGGGGAGGGGGAGGCCAGAGGAATTTTTGGTACAATGGACACCAAAAATATAATCAGTGTAACAAAGCTTACAAAGATGCTAAACAAGTTGTGCAGTAGAAAAGATTACATCCGACAAAGTAAAAAAAAAAAGTTCGTATTCCTTCGTTTACAATGGTTGAAAACATCACGGAGAAATGCTTGCATTGGAAAGCACTGGTACACTTTTTTCCTCAGCCCGAAGCGTTCCTGCGCTCCAAAAAAGAAAGCGCGATCAGAGAAACCCTTGAAGCACTTTCGAAAACTTTCAAGAAGCGATTGTGGAAATACTTGCGGGCCAAATATAAGGTGTACCCAACTATAAGGAGCATTATTTTAATGCCACGAAAGTTATTTAAGGTAATTTAGGCATGGGCATTTCCAGGATTGCGGCTACGTACCGGTTTCTTTTTAAAAAAGAAAATAATATTTTTAATCGGCCCCTAAACAGAGAGGCTAAAGAAATTCTCGAGGCTTATGAAATTGAAGAAAAAGATGAAAGAAAAGTGCATGAGTATGCCTTTGACGGCGTTATTGGAAAAACAGATTCGGTTCCTCGAGTTATCGAAATAGCCGTTTACCTATCAAATTGAGATTACTCGTTTTGACACGGGTCAATTTCTTGGTGTGGGACTCCAAATGTTGACATTTTTGCTTTTGAGTTCAACTACCCGGTTACGTATATATCGCGCGCGCGCGAAAATAAAGATTGTAGTTGGAAGTTAGCGCTGTGTTTGTGTGTCACGTTCTTCTCTTTCCTCGGCCAGTCGCGCTGCAATGTGTTATCGGGAAAGGTGCGAGATTTTGCCTAACCGGTTTCAAACTATATATGGCAGTACCATGTGCATGTCCGATGTAACATGGTGTGCTGCGTTGAAAGAAAGAGCTTAATGGAAACTGAAGTTGTAAGCCCTGCCACATGCAGGGCCTGCTACAGCACATTAATTAAAATAAATTATGGGGTTTTACGTGCCAAAACCGCTTTCTGATTATGAGGCACTCCGTAGTGGAGGACTCCGGAAATTTTGACCATCCGGGGTTCTTTAACGGGCACCTAAATGTAAGTACTCGGGTGTTTTCGCATTTCGCCCCCATCGAAATGCGGCCGCCGTGGCCGGGATTCGATCCCACGACCTCGTGCACAGCAGCCCAACACCATAGCCACTGAGCAACCACGGCGGGTACTACTGCACATGAGGTGTTTGAGATGACATGATGAGCAAATTAATGCAGGATTCTGATTTTTTCATGTCAACTCGCGGTATATACTCAAAACGCACTTCACGGTTTATTCTCGTCTTTTGTGGGGAAGCAACGGTCGATACATCAAACTAACGCAAGTTTCTCTCAAAAGCTGACCTGAAAAAAGTGTGATTAAAGCAGCTGGATGCAGCACCGCGTGCATCTGATTTAATATCTGGGATGAATGTTTTTAAGTACTCGTTTCCAAATGATTTATCAACAGACTTCAAAGCAACGTTGAGCAAAACGAGAACAAGGTAAAAGCAGGAGCCAACGTATCGACAAGTGGACTTGTGTTTTTCGAGTCCACTTGTCGAAAGGTTGGCTCCTGCTTTTACCTTGTTCCCGTTTTGCTCATCGTCTTGAATTTCCATCTCCCACCTTCCCCGTGTTTTCCCTTCAAAGCAACGTGAAATATAAAATTATATGATGTACCAGGCGTCTCGAGGAGGTTAACGAGAAGCGCCTACATTATTCCGCGCTGGGCGTCGCGACCCGTCAGTAAGATTCATTGCGCGTTATCGATCTGATATCGGCAAAACTATTTTGTAAACTTGAGTTGCTGTGCAAGCGAGAGATGATAAGGAATACGTAGACATGGCGCTTAGTAATGTGCTTCTTTTGTCGCCCATAATTATCATAATTATTACCCAGCACTTGGAGTAGCATGGAAGGCAATCATCCAGGCGAACATCGCCAGCAAATTAATGAAGTTTGTGTCTGTCTCTCGTTCGTCGGCTGTCATTCGCGCATTCACTTCTGTTGCAATAGTCCCAAATATTTGCTAAGTATCCCCACACTAATTTCGTGTCCAGAGAACTATAGTGTGCTTGAGTATGCACAAACAATAACATTGAAATAACTTTTATCTGCCTTTAATATCACCAACAAACTTAGCGATTTACTATTGCGTGAGTACGGCTTGATTTCTATTTCGGAATAAGGGCACAAGGGTACCCCTGCTATTCGTCTCGAGGCCTAATTTTAATATTCGCTCAACAAATAGCAAAATCCAACCGTTCCTATTTGTTTTTTACGACGATATATCCGAACTTTCTTGACCGAGAAGCAACTGCAGTGATTTCATTCTAAAGCCGATACGACTGGTTGTACTGAAGTTTACGTAGTGCACGCTTTTTATTACCGTCAGCCTAATTTTTTACTCTGTAGCGCGAATACCTCCCTCAGAAGCTATTCTATTACCCCTGTATACCGCATTTCCCATTAGGGTATATGCTGAATTCCGTACACTGGCTTCCCCATGCAGCTAATTTGCCCTTACCATGATGGCCGTGTTCAAGCTGACATCACTGTTAAGCCTTTATAAAGGGAAAATCAGACATCCACCCGTTCGCAGCAATTGCTACAAAGGAAACCCATACGGGTTCCTCGAAAGGAAAGCCTCAGAGTTGAAGAAAAATTCGTCCTGGTCCGGGACTCGAACCCGGGACCACCGCCTTTCCGGGGCAGCCGCTCTACCATCTGAGCTAACCAGGCGGCTAGCAGATGGCAGGGCGAAGTCGAATTTGTCGACAACACACGAAGCAAAGGCAAGTGTTTGACGTAGTAGTTCTGCGGAAGTCCGCAATGTAAAACCTAAGACACACCCGCCGCGGTGGCTTGGCGGCTATGGTGTTGCGCTACTATATGTGCAAGAGGCTGTATATAAGCACGGCGGCCGCATCTCGATGGGGGCGAAATGCAAGAACGCCCTTGTCCCGCGCATTGGAGGCACGTTAAAGATCCCCGGTTGTCAAAATTAATCCGGAGTCCACCACTATGGCGTGCCTCATAATCAAATCGTTGTTTTGGCACGTAAAAGCCCATAATTCGTTACACCTAAGACACGCGTCTTCAAAGTTTGGATCGGCCGAGCGAAAAAGGTTAGCAGAAATGGTGTCAGGAGCCTGCATGCTGACGCCTTAATTATATATATTCGAACCAGAGGTCAGCCATTGTGGTTAAGTCAAACTATAGGTGCGCTGAGAAGCGAACTTTGCATATGCTCCATCTATAATTTTCTGACGCATTGACTGCTTCCTTCATCACTCGATGTGCATTGTTCCTCACTAATAGACTGCCAGTTATTTTTATTTATTTATTTATGTTCTTTTTTTGCTTACAGCTTTACAGTATGATTCGTGACCTTCTTTGTACACTGAAAATGTTTCAAAACAGTATTTCAGTCCTGCCGCATTACATTACTTAGCATGAACATTTAGTCCGGAAAATTTTTGCGTCTGCGAAAGTGTGTGTGGACGCACTACTTAGCTCACGAGACTGTAGCAGATGCTTTAACACGGCTTTAACGTCCTTGTATGAGGCGCCGTTTTCTTTGTCACCGCAGCTTCTCCATAAATGAGCACTGCATAAAAAAAGGTAATGCGTTCATTTGCGAGTTTCTGCGCATGCGTGTGGTCAGGGCGCGATCAAGTCGTCATGAAGAGGGGCGGCCACTAATGGTGACGAACGACGCACTCATACGATGAAGAAATCCGTCGTCCATCCGGATACGATGACACACTATACGATGCTTACTTATTTTTTTTTTTCTTACAGGTCAAAGCAGAGTTAGCACTGCGTATAACGCGTGGTATATACTAAGAGGTTCTCGATCGAACTAGAATTTTGTGACGCCGCGGTCTATCCTGCAATCTCGTCGGCACGGTTATTCGGGCTATTGGATTTGCATTCGCAGTCGCGCTGTTACATAACGCGCCCAGTATCTCGCTTCTTGAATTAGTTACGAGGTCGCAGCTTTCCCGCCATCATGAAAATGCCGGAATAAAGTTAACTGAAGGATAAAGCCATGCCGGAAACTTGTCGTGGTGCATGGAACGCGCGAGCACTTATGATGCATCTTTTTTTGGGAGCTCACCATTTTCGACGTTCAACTGCCATTCCGCTCACCATGAATGAAACGGTCTGTTGGTAATTGCAGAAGAATAATCGAGAGGTTGCGGAGTCGGTAAACATTTTTTTGGGAAAACAATGGTGACAGCGCACAAAAGGGCGGAGTACGGTTCGCTGTTACTATAGCTCTCCGTTTGTTACGTTTTCATTGACCGTTGTTTGCTAGTACCCGATCACGTGCGGAATTAATTTCACAAGGCAGGAGCGTTACTTTAATGCCGGAATAATTTAGGTGAGCATGAAGGGTCGCTGTGTTACCCTTTTTCCTCTTTGCGTTTCTTGCCTGTACACTGTGACCAATTTTTCTGTATACAGGCCTAGATGTCCGGGGAAAAACATTGTACGGCAGTAAGACGAACCATGTACTATACCTATTCTCGCTCCGCCACACGCCAGCGCATTCTTTTCCTTTTCTCTTTCTTTGGCAATACCTCCCCGTATTCCGTGAAATAGCAGCTGTAAACACTCATTTTCCTTTCAAATTATAGTTAAATGAAGTCACCTGCGTGAAATCACCAATTACGCCGTAGCATAATGCTTGTGGTAGTCACTTGAAGCACACCTTGTGCTGTGTTCTTGATTTTTCCGAGTGACATTTAGTCACCTGTTATAGCCTCGCATGCAGATGACAGTGATGTGAAATAAATAAATAAATAAATAAATAAATAAATAAATAAATAAATAAATAAGTAAATAAATAACCTAATTAATTAATTAATTAATTAATTCTCACGCTAGTACTAGCTTTCTTCAAGGAGCTGTACCCGGTATTGCATTTGGACACCACAATATTCACTGTGGTTAGCTCATAGGGCTCGCAGTTACGCTGGGTGCCCTGCGCTATGAGTTCAATTCCCACTGCCGCAGGTGAGTATATGTTTTACTCGATCATTGCGTTTTTTGTGCTCAGATACTGGCCAACGGACAATCCACCGCCGAGAGAGTTCACAACAGATAACGTTGCAACTTCGTGAAAAGGTGCTATTTACGGAACCCAGCATCGCACCGCCGGTACGAAGCAGCTGCATGCGGTTCCACTGTGCCACGCCCAGCAGCGATCAAGCTACAAATGTCTGCGTGGCTTCGCTGTTGCTGGCAGCAGCAAAGTCACGCGTCACCGCGGCATCACGGTTGTTACATAAGCGAGCTGTACTTCCCTCAATGCACTATCCGCGTAAACTTGCTGTGAAAAAAAAAGCCATATGCTACCACAACTCTCATATTCAATTGGCGCATACGACATATGTGAACATAGAGGTCTCTAATAGGGTCCCATGCTTCATATGAGATTCTACATGACCACATAACCTTTCTATAAGCCGTAACGCTCATACCTTACATATCCGATGGCGTTGATTGTGGGGGTGATGGGGCGTATTGGAGGGGGGGGGGGGGGGGTTTGACAGTGTACACCGCACTTGGTGCCTCCATCAGACGCATTGTATCATCGTTCGCCCACCACATGCTGCGACTCGCACGTTCACAGGCAAGCCAAGAGAAGCAGCAAATTGTGTATTCGCCGTAAATACCTAGGGCAAGCGTGCTATTGTCGCATCAAACGAAAATACCGGTGAGGAGATAAGTTTTCCGTGCTTGAACCCGCAGGAGACAGCGATCCTTGCCTTTCCTGTAAAGCATGCACCGCCACTAGCATTATCGTTGTGCGGAGAAGCGCACATTGCGTCGCTTATTTTTGCTCTCGCTGTTGGCCGGAGCGCTTTCGGAAAAAAAAAAATCAATAAAGAGACGCTAATAAGTGACAGTTTTCGAAAGAAGGATACGATACTACTAAAATAAACATTAATTCAGCTCTTGGTTGGGGCAGAAATTAGCAGACGCCCTTGCATTTTTATTTCTCGCGCTACCCTTACAGCCAATGCGACACCGCGGAGGGTCGATATGCAGATGCCACGTGCACGTTGCATATGGCTACTCACTTGGTGTTGCACAACGAAGACGAACTTTGGGCAAGGCACGTACGGGGACTGCTTACGCAACACTGACTTCGGTTTCGCGCTGGTTAGTTCTCGCTGCTTGTACGTGACACTGCCCGCATGCGACCCAGTTCCAGACAGGAAGCGTAGCGCTGCTTCGCCTTTTACCACCATTCTGGTCGGGGCCATTTTATTCCGAATAATTTATGTGCCGTGTTTTAGCAACATCCCACAACGAGAGGCGGGTCCGCGCCACATCGCGGGTAAAATGAAGTCAATGAGATAGACAGCCAGGCAGACAGCAGATTGTCTTTACTCGTGCCGTTCATTTGCCCCACGCACTCGCCCGCTCTAAATTATATTGCATTTTTCAAACCTTATTCCCTGTCCTCGCTCCACGTACCTTTAGTTCTTTCTTTTTTCTTCGTGCGCTCTACCAGCTTTGCCAAGCGCATTAGCCAACACCATGGCCTTAGCAACCAGCCCTGACAACGGGAACAAGCGAAACTGCCCCGGACAACGATGACGTCGTAAATATTTTTAAATGATTTAATTTAACAGCATAAAGAATAACAGACCAAATACTTCGTATTTTATCTTTTTATGTATACACATCTTCTTTCGCCCCTGCAGTACAAGCTTTATGAAATCGATAGCCTCGAGAACCATGGTAGCGCCCCCTGGAGCATGGTGTTAGCTCAATACACCCCTCCTCACCGCTTACTGCTTCTCAGTGATGTCGTCTGCTATCTCAGCGCTTACCATATACTTTCTTTTTTCTTTTTCGAAAGGGGGGGGGGAGCCATTGAAGCTGTAATGTAGTGCTACTGTGCTGCAAATATGTTCCCTTGTAAGGAGGCCGTGAGACACAAAAAACAGCCGTAGATGGCGGCTCACAGCGGCGTCGACGCAGGCAATCGTACCGTGAACAGGTGAATCTGCATCTCTCTGAAAAGTTGGTTAATTGCGCGTTGAGTTGGCATTCGCACGCTAAAATATTTAAACTATATATATTGCCGTACCACGTGGGGAGGTTTTGTGAGATATAGTGATAATAATAATTAAAGAAAAGAGAACACTCCGATTACTTTTATTCTCTAATGACGAGCATCACTTAGAAAGGCCACCGGCTCGTCGCTATGCTCCCTCCGTCGTCGATATCATCCCGTCGACGTCGTGCCGCTGCTTTGTTGAAAAGAGCAGTACTTGTTGAAAAATTTAAATTTTTGAAAACTGCCGCCTTTTTTAGGGTTTGACGATGTACAGGGTCCTGCATATTTCGGACAGTGTTGCCGCGTGTTTCCTACTCCTTGAACCCGCGGAAGCCTTCCCTGAAACGCTACTTTCTGCAGCTGCCGGCAGGTGGCGACACAAGTTTATCCTTGTGCCGTCGCGGCAGCAGCTCGTATCCCCATAACCGAAGGCGAATTTGCACGTTCTTCTTAAAAACCAAGCAATTATCTGTGACAAGCGTTACAGTGAACGATGTGGCCTCCATAATGCGATGCTTCTACAAAGTTTCGCTAAGAACAGTCACGGCCGCTGGATAAATATCTAGCGGCCGTGGAACAGTGCAGGTGTAAGCGCAATATATTTTTTCCAACACGTTAAGCGAAATATGCAGGACCCTGTACACCGAGGAGTCTAGGCAGACTACGTCCAGTGTGTAAACACCAGTTTGGATGATTATCAAAATTTCTTTCGAATAGTTAGCTTCTGTCACTCTAGCTGAATGAATACATTTGCTGAAGGGGCAACGTACGTGGCGCTCATCGTTCTGCTATGCTAGCCGTAATTGAAAATTTGAACTATTCCGGGCAGCAGACGACAAAACACAGATCCGTGACATGGAGGATGGGTCCGTGACGTCGTGCAAATGGCGTTCGCAGCACAACTACCGGACGCATTTGAAGCTCTCTCTATCTTCATATGATTCCCAATATGAGGGAGTAAAATATGCGACAATGTTAATATTTAGTAAAATTACCTTTTATATATTTGATCTAATAACTCAAACTGCAACATTATCATCGTCATCACTGCAGTTAAAGCTAGCCACTAATAGCCAACGGCGATCCAAAGTCGCGCGTCGTCGGCTTGCTTGAAGCACAGAGCGCGATTGTAGCCGGTGTCACTGTTCTTTAATGTGATTTCGCAAATAACTGTTTTATAGAGGAGTTACGTATGGTAAAACGACTGGATCAAGTTCGTGAGACTACCTCATAGGCAGACATGGCTTATTACTCGGCCCAGGAAAAGCGGAAGGCGACTGAAGGAGCCTTGGTTCCTGTAAAGAAGCCTCGACATGATCTCGTTTCTGCCTCTGATCACAACAAGCGACTGCAGCTGGCTGTAAGTGACAGATTTTGGAACTCCGAGCTTACTTTTCTAAAGTGTTGCACGTGGTCAAAACAAATATATTGAGATGCTGATGCAAAGAGTAAGCGCACCTGGTGCTTGTCGTTCAGTAACTAGTGCCACTACCGGCTATAGGTGCATACATACATACATACATACATACATACATACATACATACATACGTACGTACGTACGTACGTACGTACGTACGTACGTACATACATACATACGTACATACATACATACATACATACATACATACATACATACATACATACATACATACATACATACATACATACATACATACATACATACACACATACACACACACATACATACATGCATACATACGTACATACATGCATACATACATACACACACACACACACACACATACATACATACATAAATACATACACGAACGTACGCGCTCATACACATACATTCATACCTACATACAGACATGCAACATTCTTAGACTGATATCAACAGAACCACGTTTCATTGTTGTTCTTCTGCCGTCTTCAGTAAAAGCAGTTCTTCGTCTTCTTTGGTTCTTTGGATCATACATACATACGCACACAGATACAGTACATTAGTGTAAGAGCCCCCCAAGCCTATCTGCTTTCTTTACTGCAGGACTGGGCAGCCGAAGCTAAATACGAGCACAAAAAATGAAAAACATTATAAAAAAAAGTTAGCACTCTACTCCATGGCGTAGTAAAACATACACAAATAGTGCTAGCATATGTTTGAACATGAATACATAGCATGAGAGAGCGAGAGAGAAAAAGAACATATTTTATGCATGAAATGTGACTATGCAACATAGCATTGGTGCAAAGTCAGTTGTCAGACATCATGCGGCTTCGGAGGATGCGCTAAGGCATTTTCTAGTTTATTTTTGCTTCATGTTCTAGCGTCGACTGCTGCCTTTTTGCAGGATATCAACCGCACTTCCAGTTTGGAGGCGCCCATTATGCTTCTTACAGGACACCAGGGTGAAATCTACTGCGGCAAGTTCCATGCAGATGGAACATACGTGGCGACATCCGGCTTCGACAGACAGATCTGTACGTATGACAGCTCATGTGATCAGGCTGGAGTCATATTTCGAAATGCTGTTTCCTTCTTGCACTGGCGCAGTTTTCTGGAACACGTTGGGCGAATGCGAGAACTTTGGCGTCCTCACTGGCCACACAGGTGCTATATTGGACATGCACTTCTCCACAGACGGCAGGTGAAGGACCAGTGCTTTTTAACCTCAGTGCTAAATTATATCTGGCATTTAATCTAGATTGTTGTGCCATCACACATGATGGAAGACACTTGTAACATACATTTCGAATACTGTGAGTTTTCATACATATATAAGATATACTAAAAATAAAAACAAAGAGTTTTTAATATTCGTAACGTGCAGTCGGTAATGAAAACGAACTTTAAATGTGATTATGTGCGCGGTACATCTATGGGTTCGAGGAAGATATGTGTAGAAAACAGAACGTGGTATATATGCTATGGCACTTTGTGTAGTCTGCTTTCCGCTCGGTGTTTTAATGCGATTAGCGTTCTTCGAATACCAACCCCACTTCGGTGTGCTGCCATCTAACCGCTATTGCATGTGTGGAGAAAGAATTGAATTGAAGAAACTTGGATTTGAGTGTGCATCGAGCAAGGTTGGTTCTTCTCGCCTCTTGTCCTGCTCGAGCGTTGAGCTACAGGGAAGTGAAAAAGTTGGCAATAGAAAATTCAAGAAGTCGGTTACAGAGAAGTTTATAAAAGCACATTGCATATTTGTCATTTTGTACAAATATTTCTCTCATTAGCATTTCGTTTTGCATAACATTTGCATTTAACATTTTCGCAAACATCAACGAAAGCTTCTTTTTACATTGATAGAGTCATGCATAATTGCGGAATCCATGCAACTGGTAATGAACCCGAAGCAGTGGAAATCTCAGCATGACCACTGAAGATTATAATTAAAGGTGTCTTGAGCAATACACTGTGTCACTACATTGCTTGAATGGTAACCGCATTAATGTTGACAGTCTTAGTGAGGTGAGTGCTGCCAGAATTTTCAAGGTTTCACATTGCATTGTGGTGCTCATGTCTCTGTGGCATGATAGAATCATGTCTAACTTTCCTTGTCATTGCAGCCTGCTGTTCACAGCATCCACAGACAAGACACTCGGTGTATGGGACACACATGTTGGCGTGAGAATCAAGCGCCTCAGGGGTCACACCCTCTACGTCAACGCCTGTCACCCTGCTCGGAGGGGCCCACAGCTCATCTGCAGTGGCAGTGACGACAGCACCCTCAAGGTACAGTTAGAGTATCCGTGTGCACAAAAAGTGGAAGTCTGCCTGCCTTGGTAGCTTTCCAGTCGGGTGCGGATGGTGTCCAGTTGCCATGTTTGGTTCCTGTGGATCCATGCAGCTCACATGCAGCAGTTGGAATTAGCTTTGATTGCAAGTGCTGAGGTGACTGACTCCAGCATATCCTGCAGTAAATTTGTGTCACTTTGGTTTCAATGCAAGCATGGCGAGGATATGAGTGTGCTGCATGGCAGGGCCCAGCAGTAAGGTACCTACTTTATATTAGCATCTGATACAGACCCCCACTTACAGAATGTGGCTGCATCAATCTTTTGTTTCAACATTTATCTTTTCTCACCTTCATCAAGTCATTGCTGGTTGAAAATTAAGTACCTGCGACTCTGCCACTTGGAGCGAGCCAGCTAGGCACCGTGTCAGCACACATTTCAGCCTGCGCTGTCAAAACAATACTGGTAACCAAATGTTACCACAGAAATGGTGCACCCCATGAAAATGGGGCGTCATGAATCAGCTGCACGTCAATTACCCTTTTTCCCTTAGAGAATCGTTTTATATTAAGAGAAGGATGTGGTTGCTGTAATGCATGTTCGTAATGCGCATTCGAAGTTAGTTTTTTCTTTTCGAATACTACACGTTCAATGTACCTGTGTGCACAATAAACAGTCGAGAGTTAGCACTGACCTTGTCCCTTCCTCCCCTTATTTTTATGTTGATTAGTGCTAAGTGGCCATAGTTCTTGTGGTCGGTAATACTGAGAGAGGAGGGTATGGCCACATCACGCAAAGCCCAGTTCTCTGCATCATGGGCAGTGATTACAGCCGATTGTGCTCACAGTATCTAGGTAGTATCACCACGACGTGATCATGCCTCGCCTTTCCCTTAGTGAGTCAGTGGCAGCATGGGCATTTGCCGCTGCATCGCATTAACCAGACTTTGCTTATGGAAGCACTGGCAGCGTTGGTTTGCTTGGCTGGCGCTGCGCCATTGTATCCTTAGAAAGCTGCCGAAAGTTTGAGTATTGAAGAGGAATGTAGTAGTTTAAATCAGGACGCCATAAAACATTTTTTACACTGAAAGCAAGACCTTTAGAACCCCAAGCAATTTGGAAAGTTCAAAGATAGGAGTGAAAATACCTTACCTGCGCCGCAGCTAGTGCTTAATTATTTGCATCATATTTTTTTTCTTAGCAGTGCGTGTGGCAGATTTTATTAGGCACAAACAACGCCATCAAAATGTGTATGCAGCATGTGTGTAGTGTACGTAGCATAGGTACAGTGCATAGCAACTGCCACTGCAAAATATGCTTAAAATCTAAAACTTGTTCCGATATTTCAGAACCAAGGGATTTTTGTTTTTTACTAGAACAAGATGAACTGCAGGGACACCTAAGCAAAGAACATTTGCAGCAGCTTGACGAAGACTCGGGGTCTATTACATGGTCATGGCACTCACGGATACATAAGGTTTTCGGCATGAAACAAAGAAAAAAATGATAATATTAAAAATATATCTCCAACAATAGGGTTGACTTTAGATATGTAAATTAACATCATACAATAAAGGACTAGCACACTACAATGACATACAAGGTTCCTTTCGAAAGTAATAAGACTGCTGCCTGGAAACAAATTTATGTGAACATACCAATACAAAAACTTAAAAAACTTTAGATAGCCTCAGTGAGTGTTGATACACCCTTGCCAGCATTTTTGCCAAGATTGGTATGCCTCCTTTAGAGACTGTGTAGAGAATGCTTCGACTTTGTTTACAGCCTCAAAATCATGCCCTTTTAAGCTGTGCCTAATGGGAACAAAAAAAGAAGGTCGGCTGGGGCCAGATCAGGACTGTAGGGGGGCTTTATCAGCATTGCCGCGTTATGCTTGAGTAAAAGCTCTCTCACTTCCGGCAATGTGTTGACTTGGCACATTTAATGAGGGAGGATCCAGGTAGGGGCAATCTCATTGCAGACGTTGAAAACCTTCTTTTTCGAGTAATTGAGAGCGTCTGTGTAAAATGTAGCGTCAACAGTTTGCTCAACTGGTAGAAATTCTATTGCTCGATGGCATGCTCCATTTCGAAATCTGACGGAGTTGCAAAAAAAAAAATACTTCGTTCAGCAATAAATTTTTCCCCTCTATTGCCCCACTAATATGTGCCGTGACATACGTGCCTGGCTTAGTCTCCCCTTTACCCATTTTGCCTGCCCATGCCACCATGCAGCTGTTCTGCTTAGCGGGAAAAACAGTCTTGTATATCCTGAAAGAAAAGAAGGGCTTGATGTACTTAACATACATAAATAGCCACGCATATGTAGTTGTGTCTTTATGTGTGCCGTCTTTTTCTTGTTCTAGCTCTGGGACACACGGAAGCGTACTCCGGCTCATAGCTTTCAGGAGAGCTACCAGATCACAGCAGTCTCCTTTAATGACACAGCGGAGCAGATCTTCTCTGGTGGCATCGACAACCAGATCAAGGTAAAGAATGTACAGAGCTGCAGTCGTCTGTGCGGGATGTGCATGCAATTATGTGCAGTGCGCACGTTACTTGGTTATCGCGCATTTGATCCCAGCATTAAATGGCAGGGCACTCAAGTGCACCGGGACCCAAACTGCACATATCACTGCTCTCATTTTTTTAATGTATTTTATGGCTAGTGCCTTTCTCTTTTTTCAAATTGGTTCACAGCAAGGAACTAAAATTCATAGTGCAACAAAAGATGAGGACAAAGATACAGTGTGCAAGGCACGCATTAGTACCCGTTCTGTACCTTGTCTTTCTTTGCCGTTTGCCATGAATACATTTTTTTTTTCTTGTGGTGTGATTTGGGAGGGTGTAACACGCCGGCATGGTGGACATGTATTGGCGGCATACTTACTATCAAACATGTCCAGGCTCCAAAACCCAATAAATTTAAAGTCATGCCTTCTCAAACAAATTATGCTGTCCAGTTTTGATTTCTAACCATGTTTGACAGCTCAATTAATAGGTTTGGCAAACATTGTTATCTAACTGGGGTGGTCCAGTTATGGCATCATCATCATCATCATCAGCCTGGTTATGCCCACTGCAGGGCAAAAGCCTCTCCCATACTTCTCCAACAACCCCGGTCATGTACTAATTGTGGCCATGTTGTCCCTGCAAACTTCTTAATCTCATCCGCCCACCTAACTTTCTGCCGCCCTCTGCTACGATTTCCTTCCCTTGGAATCCATTCCGTAACTCTTAATGACCATCGGTTATCTTCCCTCCTCATTACGTGTCCTGCCCATGCCCATTTCTTTTTCTGGATTTCAACTAAGATATCATTAACTCGTGTTTGTTCCCTCACCCAATCTGCTCTTTTCTTATCCCTTAATGTTACACCTATCATTTTCTTACCATAGCTCGTTGCGTCGTCCTCAATTTTAAGTAGACCCTTTTCGTAAGCCTCCAGGTTTCTGCCCCGTACGTGAGTACTGGTAAGACACAGCTGTTATAAACTTTTCTCTTGAGGGATAATGGCAACCTGCTGTTCATGATCTGAGAATGCCTGCCAAACGCCCAGTTATGGCAGACACTGAATAATGACTCAGACTTGTGATGGTTCAGTAACTATTATGTGTGTTCCTCCCTCTTCTTTTTAGACGAAGATGAGAAAGGACAAATAACACGTTCCATGTCTTTGTTTTCTTGTCGAAAAATAGCTGGTGACAAATGCCTTTTAAGTAAAGAAGTTTCTTCAAGTACTTTTGAAACAGCTTGTCTCCAAAGACAGGGAAGCTGCTCTGAAGAAGGAACCCGGTGTTGTATTTCCTAATGATCTATTTCTAAAGCAACAGCTATTTCACTATTCCTTCTTTTTGCCTTTCCTAATTGGCTCCGATGCTCCTTGGACGCCGTTTTCTGAGAGGCTGATCTCAGCAATGACAGTGTCCAAGCCGGTTAGAAAATGTAAGAATGGACAATGACCAAAAGCAAAAAAGTGACAGTAAGTGGCAAAGATCCTCTTGTGGAAGAAAAGCATTACCCATTGACTGGTTCTGCATATTAAGGAATTTAACAGGCATTTTGCCAGGTCTTATTTTTAAAGCTCTGAAAAAAAAGTTAGTTATTTTTGTTGTTCGCTACTGTATCTCATTGGCATAATGAATGCATGCACTCTTCCTCTCATCTTTGCATGGTTGGTAAAAGGCATTTCTGGTTCTTTTTCCATAGCAGCATTCCTTCTTTGCCTTCAGTGAAAAATATGCACGTTTTCATCTAAAGTGCAAAGCAGTGCCAGCTTAGTGCTTGTGGTAGCAGTATAACTAGTACTACCACAACGATAAAACAGCACAAAAGACAGTCATGAAGGGAGCAAATGATAAGATGGAGTGCTGGTCTCATGGTATCTAGCTAGTTTCCTCCCCTTCTTGTTTGTCTTTTGCGCTGTTTCATCATATCGCCACAGCAACTTTCCCAGTTGTGTTTACTAAAATAGTGCATGCAGCAAGATTTGCCGTGTTTCATGCAATATCAGTTTCAATAAGAACCCTGCAGCAGTACACATAAATATATCTTGTGCACCAATGGATTCATGTTGTCATGATAATCAGCATCATACTAGACAGACTGGCAAACTCTACACTGGTGCTCCTTGCACCACAAGGGTGGCAGCTTGGGTGAGTTTAGCACAACTCAGAACGAGCGAAAGAAAATTGAAAAAACAAAAAGAGACAGGAGACAGAAGTTGTCTTCTGTTTCTTCTCATTTTTAAGTGTGGTAGCATTATAGGCGGACTGCACCCACTTTGTAGGCACCTATCTGTCTGACAAAACATAAGGGCCAATCTCAGAGGCAGTGCAATTTAACAGCGTCTCAAAGTGCTAGCTGTCATTAGGGAAGAGTGTGATGAGAAATTGACACGTGACGCATGCACCAGACGTTTCAAAGAGCGACTTTGGCACAAAAGAACCATGTGTGCGATCATCACCTAATGGTTAAAGCATTGGGCTGCCATGCTGGAAAACAGTTTCAATCCCACAGTCATTCATGCAACATTTATAACGTTATATGTGGACTTCATCTACTTTGGAGGCATCTAACCGAAAACTCTAGGTGTGTTGAGCCTACACGATTGTGTCGCAGTGTGCAGGAAATTGCAAAATAGGTATGAGAGATAGAAACATCACTTTGATAAGTGGGACTGTGAAAGTTCGCCCCTGACGCATAGCGTGCACAGCTATCGAGTCAACACGCAGCTATCACAGTCAACCACATTCAAAGTATTCTTTCACATATGATGGCGGTGCTAAGTTCGTGTCCGCTTTTTTTTCTTCATTCATTCTTATTTGCGCCAATGTCAAGGCTATGTCATTGCACCAATCTCTGACCTATTTAGCAAAGCTTAATCTTAAGCTAGATGGTGCACATAGAAAAACAAACAATTGTACCATGAAAAGACTAGTGTGAAAAGATGGTGGGCAGAACAACTGTTACTGTTTGTATGTGCTCCTTTTGGAGGAGGAGAATGTGGCAAGCTGTATGTGGGCCTAGCTGCAAGTAGTGCTGGCAATTGCTCTAACTCAAACCTCGATATAACGAACACATATATAATTAAACATCAGATCCAATAGACTTCTGATAATTTGATTCCTGATTATTCAATTTTTTTGTTATTTTGATCCCGACCCAAGGTTCGAGTCGACACCCATGCAATTCTATAGGCGCAAAGTTTCGTTATTTCGATCCCAAAATTGGCCTTCGCCAAATCATTTTAACTTGACCTATCAGCACGCATGTGCCTGACTCTATGGTGACCCCAGTAGCGACCCCTTTAATGGCAGTGTCTGTCTCGACGGAGCTTTGGGAAGAGTGAATGTGTTGAACACGCATCAATTCCCGTCGAAAACGCCTATTTTTGGCCTGCCCTTGGAAGATTTTCAAGCAATAACTGTAGTTCATGATGTCTGATTATGGTGTTCCCCCATTATAATGCCCATCTCTTCTTGCAAGAAAATTAGGTGGAGTATTGCCAGCACAATGCAATCAACCACCTTGGCGGCGTTTGTATGTTTTACTGCAACGAAGGTGACTTTAGCAAACTGGCTGCCGTTGTGCAAAACATATTAGACCCTGGCCCATTTTTCTGGCTACAAAATAGAGTGCGCATTAGATTTCTACTTTATTTAGTAGCTTTAACACCATTTATACATTATTTTTCTGCTTTGGACACATGGAAAATGGGCGTGCTTGGGATTCAAGGGCGTGTTAGGCTTGGGCAAATAATGCCAAATGAATGCGCGGTACTGCGACCCGGGGACGGGGATGAGAGACAATGTCTTGGAGCAGACGAATAGGAGACAAAAAGCTTTATACAATATGTACATATTGCAGGTAATAATATACAAGTAGCGGTAATGAGGAGCACACTAGACTGACGAGATGGCTGGTGCCAACTCTCTCACTAACAGTCGGCCAGTTTTGCTTTAAATCCCTTTGGCAGGAACAAGTCAGGACCGGTGCTGATGTCGACCATGCCGTTTTCCTCTTCCGTCACGGCAGAAGTCCATGCTGCATACCACCAGTTTCCACGGCAAGGGGTCAGCAGTTCTGCGGAATTCTGAAGGCTGTCAGTAGAGTCGTCGAGGTACTCTGTGCCTCGGAACTCATCAGTTCGACCCACGGAAAAAAGGCTGGCAGTTTCTAGGAGCTTTGCAGGTTGTGACAAGGGCAACCACTTCAGAAGAACGGGGTGTGTAGTGCCGTTGTCTCGATTATAGGCACGCAATATGACACAGCAGCACTCCCTCCACTGCCAGACAATGCATCAAGAAATTAATCTGTCCAACGCAGCTCGGACGATTGGATGTGCTAGTTCAGCGACGTCATTGATTAATTGGAGGGATAGGCTTTGCCGCTTTTTTCTGCCGGTGGTCTTCCCTGCTGCTCAGCTCTGAGAAAGTCCTTTGGAACGACTGAGAATCAACAACGCCAGACCGCTCCGGCCAAAGCAAGCACCCTCCGAATGTGCTTCAAACTGCCAGACCAAAATCGATAAACAAAGCACTTTCTGACATCTGGCTATGCTAAAAAACAAAACAAAAAAATATCCGAACAGCACGAGACGTGTATCGAAGAGAAAGTTTGAGATATGGACCTTTCCTTAGTTCTCAACCACTGACAGAGTGAATCAGATAGAATTGTCTCGTAAACGATTCTCGACCGTAATGCGGACATGTTCTTAAAGACCAAGGTTTCCGTAGATTACCTAATTTTGTCCCCAAAAGCCATGATGCAGAGGCTGAGCACTGCTAATCTGTGCCTTTGGGCTCCGGTTCGCAAAAGTACACAATGACATCTGACAACTGTAACCGCCAACCAAAACAATCCTCCATTTAGTGCCATCTAATTGCACTCGGCAGAACGAGTATCGCATTTTTAAAACCCAGAAGCGGTCCTACCAAACTAAGAAACAGTATACTCAAAGTCATGGGAACAACTTAAAAATAATGGTGAATCAAAATTATACACCAACACGACTAAAGCATATAATACATAAATCAAGCCACAATCAAAATGAAGCATTTAGGCTCTTCTTGGCCTACATATGTGTATGTACAACAAACAAACGGAAACACTGACGCTTTCTTTACTCGAGCATTCACAATCAGGTTTTAGTAGAAAATTAACAACAGACAAACAAAATTTCTGTTTATTGCTAACAGAACAGACTAACAGCCTAAAACAATCTCAACCATTTCAGACGCGCTCGAGACGAGACGATACCACTTCGGGCCGCAAAACCAAGCCATGCTCATGGTCATCTCTAGATGTCTGTGTCTGACAGAACATGACTTCATCCGACGCCATCTGACCTAGCCGGCTCACCCTGCGATCTTTCCTCAACAGGCTCGGCCTTGTCGCTATCATCTCGACCTTCACAGTTGGCCTGACTTACAGCATCAAAATGCCTCTACAAAGCCATTTTTGCCTCATCGTAGTAGCAATTCTCCTCATCAAGCAAGTGTTCCAAAACACACACGAAATTACAAGGGAGCAACAAGATCAACCGCTCGGACCAGAGGTCCCCGTTGACACCTTCTTCCTCGCAAACTTCTTTAAACTCCACAAGAAAAGTAGCCGGACTCGCGCATGCCTTGAACTTGTGGAGGTGGTAGAACACTTTGCGCCATATTTATCGTTGAATTTCTAGGCTGCTCTCTCGCCATGCCTTTTGATCAGGACTTTTGTGCTCCTTTCCCTCTAGCTCACATCTCTTGCATTCCTCATTTCCCAAGTAATCTCCCAAGCCTCGTCAACTTCCTTCACCATCATGTCCTCTGCCTGCATCACGTCGAGAATCGCTTTTGCTTTTTCGGAGCTGCTGGAAGTGCCCAACTCCTCACAAATTTGAATGAGGTCTTGAACTTGGAATTCCTCCATCGCAGTTTTGTTCTTCGTGTTGCTGGCCCACTAAAGTTACCTTACTTCAAAACAAAATCCACCGTTTAAAGAAGGTAAATTCTTAATTCATAGTCTACCAAAAAACAACAACAAAACAATCTTATAACATCTGCCTGTGCTAGAGAGGTCTGGCGGCATAAAAGCAAACATCAGGCACTCACCCAGCCAAAGTGGTTGATGCGGTTCGTTCTCATAGCAGCTATCAAGCGATGTAGCAGGTGTGTCTGGGCCTCATATCTCACAGCCTGCCATCTGCTGTTGAGATACTGGTTTGCAAATCCCATAGCTGCCGTCCATTATTGTGACTCAGGGATGGGGACGAGAGACGGAGTCTTGGAGCAGACGAATAGGAGACGAAAAGCTTTATACAATATGTACATATAACAAGTAATAACATACAAGTAGCAATGCTGAGGAGCGCATCAGACCGACTGGTGGCTGGTGGCGACTCTCTCTTTAACAGTGGGCCAGTTCTGCCTTACATCCCTTTGGCAGGAACGAGGTAAGATCGGCGCTGATGTCGACCGCGTCGTTTTCCTCTTCCGTTGCGGGAGAAGTCCAAGCTGCATACCAGTGGTCTCCTTGGCAAGGGAAGTTCTGTGGAATTCTGAAGGCTGTCAGTGGATTTGTCGATGTGCTCTGTGCCCCCGAACTTCTCAGTTCGATCCACAGAAAGGGGCTAGCAGTTTCGAGGAACTTTGTAGGTTGTCACAAGGGCAACCACTTCAGAATAACGAGGGGGAGGGGGGAAGGGGAGAGCGTCCATTGCCTCAATGATAGGCATGTAGTGCGGCACAACAGCAGTGTGTTTTGTTGTTTTTTTTTCTGCATCTTGTTTAATTTGATAAACTTTATCAGTTCTGTCAGGGTCGAATTAACAGAAGTCGACTGTATAGCGATGTAAACCTAAATTATTCTTGCTGATATCAACATGTAAGGAATGTATATGTTTATAATGAATATCAGGCATAAAGAATGTGTTTTTCTACCCACTGCATTAGCTTAGTAGCTGTGCCTTTGCGCTGCTGAGCTCGAGGTGGTGGTGACTGTGTTTCGGTGGGATCGAAATGCAAAAGCACTCGTGTACTTATATTTAGGTGCACATTAAAGAACCAGCCTCAGGTGGTCAGAATTAATTCAGGGTCCCCCACTATGGTGTGCTTCATGTTCATATTGCAGTTTTGGTGTCCCAGGATTGTGAGGCATTTCTGTGCCGGAGGAAACTTTGTTAAACTAAGGTTCAGCTTATACTACTTGCCATGTCTGTTAGACACTGAACTCTCAAAGCACTCGGTAAATATAATGTAAGATCACAAGTGAGTGCAAACTGTACTGGTTTCAGAATCACATCACAAAGCGTACAGACACGGCCAAAGGTTGCAGTGGTTGCTAGTGCTGCTGTCATGCTGTTATTTGCAGCTCCAGAGAACTGCTGCTTGTTCTTGGCGTTAAATGCGACAGTAGTGCCTGCATTCCCACTCATTTATTTATTTACTTATGTATTTGAGATCATAATTTCTCAATGTTCATCTTTTTCAGGTGTGGGACATGAGGAAGAATGCTGTGCTGTACAAGATGGTGGGCCACCTTGACACCATCACTGGCCTCTGCCTCAGCCCTGACGGCTCCTACCTTCTTTCCAACTCGATGGACAACACATGTTAGTATTGCACAAGTGGTGGCAAGCGTACCCTGAGAATCAGTGGCTGCATTGAAGTTGCTTAGCTATGTGCAGTAGCATTTAAAAATGTTCAATCTGCAAGCTAGAAGCAGCTTGAATACGAAACTACAGCAATTCCTCATGACAAGAGGGGAGTTATTGCTATCTGTCTCATTTTAGTCTTGTATTATTTGCTCCCTCTTATGCTTATTCATTTTCAAAATGCGTAGTTGTCATTCATGGTACTGATGAAAAAAAATTCAGTGCTGCGACTAAGTTATGGTGCTGTTTAGTACGTAAGAAGAATCTTTAGCTTGAGACCCGACTCCGATAGTGCCTATTCAAATAATGTAAAACGCAGAAATAATTTTATGAGATAACCATTGGACTGAGCTGAATGAAATTTGTTGTAATTTAAAGAAATGTTAAATTATGGCAACTGCAGAAGCAAAATTCTTTATTTTTTTAAATGAAAATTTCTGAAACTTGGTAAGATTTAAAAAAATTGAAGCCCAAAGTTTACAAATTCACACCTCTGCACCAAAAACAGATGTCACAGTTCTGCAAACTGCATCCATTAGTGAATATAAAGCAGAAAATTTTGATATATTAATTTTCAGCTTCCTTGCAGTTGTGACAATGTTTATGAGGGTATTGCAACAATCCTACTCATAAATTGTTGGTATACTTCAAAGAATTGTATAATATGTATATTTTATTTGTTTTAGATTAATATTAGGTGCTGTTTAAAGGGACACTAAAGGCAAATACGAAGTCGATGTGGACTGCTTAAATACCATTCCAGAAACCTCGCAACACTTGTTTCGTGCCAAGAAAAGACTTGGTTTACAAGAAAATTGCATCCAAAGGGTCCGAAAACTTTCTTCGAAATTCAAATCTCCCGCTACTGAACCGGGGGAGTGGTGACATTGCACACGCTATTGCCCCCCTTTGCTGCCACCGGTGAGTAAAACGGCGCCCGACAGATGGTGATACCGAGCCAAGAGAGGGCGGCGGATTCGCCGCTGCAGTTGCTTTTTGCTCAAGTAGTGTAGACCATTCGGGCATCCCGCGTCATCACATAGAAGTTGAATTCTTCGCTACTTGCAGCTTGTACAAGTCTCGTGAGCCAACAAAACCAACGCAACACTACGCGATAACTACTGAAACGCTAAAGCGTGGCTGCCGCGGAGTCAAGCGAAAACAAAACCTTTCTTTTGCCTGCGTCGTTGTCAGGGTCATTTCAGTGAGTTCCTTTTTCTGAAAGTAAAATCGAACTGGACAAGCAGTATTTTATTTCGTCTTATAATACAGTAGAAGGATGTTTTTTGCAACAAGTGGTTGAGTACTAGTGTAGTGGCCGGATTTAACTGAGGAATGCTTTCGTCATTGGGTAAGTACTTGAATGTCCCGGGGGGAGTCTCTAATCGTGGCCTGCATTGACCTCAGTTTCTCCATTCTCGATAATATTGATAAGGCTCTGCTCTCGATAATATTGGCGCCTTAGAGATTCTCAAGCACGGACAGGACTGTCGAGCTACGAGCAGGCGACCTACAGACGCAAGAGAAGAAGCTCGGGAGCACCGGAACACCACAGGGATCGGTCATTTCGCCAATGCTGTTCAACCTGGTAATGATCGGAGTGGCCGAAAAGCTCGGGTGCATCGAAGACGTCAGGCACACCATCTACGCGGACGATATCACGATATGGGTGACCGGTGGCAGCGACGCCCACATCGATGGCGTGCTGCAAGCCGCCGTCGACGCAATAGAAGACCAGCTGGAAGGCACTGGACTGAGATGTTCGCCGAGCAAATCGGAGCTTCTCATACTCCCACCTACCAAATACAGCAGAGGCAAGACTAGACAACGCGAAAACGAAAAAATCAGAATCGTGACCAAATCCGGCAACGTAATCCCCGAGGTCGGCAAAATTAGGATCCTAGGCATGGTCATCGAAAAGCACGGAAGGAACGGCGAAACCATCACCCGTCTCAAGGCAAAAACAGTCAACGCGATTCGACTCCTCAAACGAGTCACTTCCAGAAAGGCTGGCATGAGAGAGGAGAGCCTAATTAGGCTCGTCCAATCTTTCATCATCGGCCACGTTGCGTACGTTGCAGCTTACCACAGATGGCTGCAACACGAACGAAACAAAATCAACGTGCTCATCAGAAGAGCGTACAAGACAGCGCTGGGCCTGTTCGAGTCCACAAGCACGGCCCGCTTGTTACAACTCGGGCTACACAATACGCTCGACGAAATAGCCGAAGCGCAACGGACCTCTCAACTGGAGCGGCTGTCCATGACCAAAGCCGGGAGGAAGATACTGGACGATCTGGGAATAAGACGCTCGAACAAGGTGGAGATGAAGCTCCCCGTCCCCGAAGAGGTCCGACGCCAGACCACAATCGACCCCATACCGAGGAACATGAATCCCGAGTTCAACAAGGGAAGAAGAGCGGCGAGGGCCAAGGCTCTCATCGACCAGCATGCCAACGACGAACACGCGCGGTACGTGGACGCGGCCGAATACCAACGGAACGCCTTCGCAGCGGTCGTCATAGAGGCGTCAACCGGCGCCACGAGGACGGCAGCGAGCGTGAGAAGCACCGAAGCGGAGCAAGCGGAGGAGGTAGCCATCGCCCTGGCCATCGCCGACGCAGACTGCCACACGGTGCTGAGTGACTCAAGACAGGCGGTGCGAAACTTCGCCAAAGGGCGAATCTGCAGGGAGGCTGAGCGCGTACTGCGAGCGGTAAAACTAGACGAACGAAAAGTACGACTCAAGTGGTTCCCGGCGCACGCGGGCGACGCGTCGGAACGCAATGAGAACCATAACGAGACGGCACACGCCGCGGCGCGAGCGCTAACCAACCGCGCCCCGGCGACAGACCGTCCGACATGGTTCGGAACCAAGGACCGCATGACGGATTACAATGAAATCACGAAGGCCTACCGCTTGGCTCGCAGGACTCTTCCACCCCCGCACCCGAGACTGAGTCGAGCGGAGGCGGTAGTACTGAGACAGCTCCAGACCGGATCGCTACCGAGCCCGAAACTGTTAAATCGCATGTACCCCGAGACATATCCGACAGATATGTGCAGAGTCTGCCGGAGGGGGACCGCAGACTACACGCACATCTTGTGAGACTGCATTAAATATCCAGAAGACGCTAACTCAAGAGCACTCCCACCGCGGCTCGAGGCAGCCGCGAAGAGCTACGACCGAGACGATCAGCTCTGGGCCGTCCAGCAGGTCCTCGAGGCGCTCGAAAGGCACGGACCCAGCGAGCCGGCAACGGCGAGCGGAGACCCGCGCCGAGTAACGGCACCTTCGAGGATGACGTAGGCCCTCGTCGGGGCGCGCGAGCGCCCAACTGCAGGCATAATTAAAGTTTCTCCAATCCAATCCAATCAAGCACTAGTCTATCAACTTTAGCTTGACTTAATATTTGCCTTTGGTGCCTTTTTAAAGTATTGTGATATTGTTTTTCATTACTGAGTTACAGAGTTGTAAACTTCATAGTTTCATATTTTGAAATTTTAGACATTTTCTATAAAAACATTGACAACCTATATAATGACTGCACTTGCAACAGCCACTAGGTTTTAATTTTTTCTTTTATATGCAGCAAACCGCATTAAATTTGGTGCAGCGATTGGTGAGAAAAACAATTTCTCTATTCCCATGTGTTTAGATAAAAGCCCCTGCTTCTTTTGAAATACAGTAGTGATGGAATGCTATGATTATATGAGTGTTTTATGGTCACTTGATTATGTGGCACTACAACTGTGAAGCGCACGGCACCGCCTGAGGACAAGCGATAGACTTCAACCTCGCCATTTAAATGTTGAAAGGGCAACATGTGGCTGAACTTTGAACTATAAGCTGTATTGTTCCACGGAAATTTTGTGTGTGGCAGGATACCATGCGAATTCCACACTCATCTTGAAATGTTAATCAGTGCAACCTTCTCAAATGGTTATACAGAAGCTAGCTCTGCAAAGGAAGTGATGGATTGCTGCCTCTTGAAACCAGCATGTATCTGTTCATCTTCATGACTGTTTTCTGTGCACTGAAAGGCGTGAAGCATCTGGCCCGCCAAAATGCCCATATGTGTGCGTATGCCAGGCTTTAGGAAGATCACACCAAATGCATTTCTTTCTCCCAGCAGAACAAGTGCATTGTTTAGAGAGCTAGCATTTTCAGTTTGAGACCTTTCTTGACTCATCTTCGAGACCTTTGGGTAGCCGCGAAATGGTGCCGTGAGCCCTTTTTAATGTCTATATTCAATAACACAATTCATTAATTTGTGTGTTTTAATTAGATTGTGCAAGGTTTGTTGAAGGCTGGCGAGTATTTGCACCTGTATATGGTTTTCATGTGACGTCATGCAGGCAGCTTCTCACCATGCTAGTTCGCCGGCATGGTGGCCACAGTGACATCAGTGTAGCATATTCACTGCTGCAGGTGACATGCTTTCCTTGTGACAGAGACATGGCCAGAACGCTGCTGGCATTTGCCAGAACCATGGTAGAATCCCCATGAATTTTAGTTGCCTCACTAGGAATGCATCCTGTCATGCTCTTGCATTTCTTGTTGTTTACGCAGCTTCTCACTGTCCTGCTACACCAACATGGCAACTATGATGACACCAATGCAAACGATTTGTAGAATATGCACGAACAGGAGCTATAAACTTCTCAAACAATACTTCATTATCATTCTTTAGTATTCACCATTTGGAACAGTGCATTAGGTGCACACACAGCAGTTGCAGCTCTCGTTTGTAAAACAGTAATGTGTCATCTAACTTCTGAAGGAAAAGAATGTCAATCCAGTTAGTGATTCAGATGTGGAGCAGCGAACAAGTAGTGTCACAGATGCTAGTGTGTACATGTTCTTAGCAGTTGTTGATTGTAAAGAGGGGGTGATAGATTAAAAGGATAGAAAGATGAAAAGGCATATGCATCCACTTTTCTCTCATCTTATGCCCTTAGTTGATTTTTACACCGTTTACATCACGAGACCGACCAACTTGCCCCATTCACCAATCTTCCCGATATCTTTTTTTTTGCAGTACGGATTTGGGATGTTCGTCCTTTTGCCCCACAAGAGCGATGTGTCAAGATCCTTCAAGGACATATGCACAATTTTGAAAAGGTAAATTTTTCCGCCTACTTATGTGTGTTCATCTGTGGCAGAGCACGCCTATGTACACAAGGCAGAAAACAGGGGCTCTTTCCACAGTCAAGTAGGTCAAACAGCTGTTGCTGATATGTACTGCTAATGCAGCTGAGCTCACAAGAAATGTATGGCTGAAATTTTTGTGAGTGCTTCAGCTTAGTCGTTGAACTTCAGAACTTGAACAAAAGTATTTTGGATAGAAATATATCAGGTGCGTCATCCATCAAGCATCACAGTGGAAATCTGATGTTTAATTATTGCTTCTTCAAAGTACAGGCTCTCCAAACTTTTGATGAGAGCACTGACCAACTTGACAGTGAGTGCAGTGTTACGGAATGCATCTGCAAAAGTTGAGAGGATACATGCGTGTGCACAGAGCAACTATCATGTTCTATGAACTATGATCTTTCTGTTTGAATATTGTCTGTTAGGCTATTCCTTTCAGGCCACCATAGCCCCTGCTCTTTAATAGCTCTTCTATAGCTTGCAGGTGCTTATTGTAATCATTGTGTGCACACAATAGCCACGAGAGACAATGGTCAGACACAGCAAATGAGATTTATGTGGCTTTCGTTCAAAAGCACATGTGTGTGTTTCTGTGTGCTTTGGAAGTGGATAAGCATCAGGGGCTATGTCGAGTTGAATGGGATAGCCTAGCAGATGGTGTTCATACAGGAGGACGCTTAGTGCTCCGTGATGCAGCACTGACTGTCGTGTCCATCGATGCTTCCTTGTGATTATTAATAACTTGGACAGCTGTAACTAGATGATGTGAGGCAAATAGACTTGAGTCTAATGTGATGAGAATGAGTGAAACGTTACTTCTAATATTTTCTCGCAGGCCTAATTGCTGTGAGAAGAGTTGCGGCCCTATCCCAATTGTCGGCGCGCCTCTCCACCCTTGTAAATAGAGTTAATTGCTGCAGTAAAACCTGCATTTAGGCCACAGCTGTCTGTGGTTGCATTTTATGACAGCCGACACAAGATATACACCCAAACTCGCAAATTGATCCAGTAAAATAGCAAGCATGAAATTATTGTTGTTTCCCTAATGTGTAATACATTTTTACAGAACCTTCTGCGGTGTTCCTGGTCTCCAGATGGCAGCAAAGTTACGGCTGGCTCGGCTGACCGCTACGTGCACATCTGGGACACCACGAGCCGTCGTCTGCTTTACAAGCTGCCCGGTCACAATGGCTCAGTCAATGACATTCAATTTCATCCCAAAGAGCCAATTGGTTAGTGGCCTCTCCGAGTGCTGCATTTGGCAGCACTCTGTGAAAATCATATTTGCCTGATACAGTCAAACTTGACTTCTATAGCAAAATCGTATCGGATACCAAAATTGTTATTTCGAATATTCGTTATAAAGATGCACATTAATATCAACAGGAAAAGGAGTTCATGATCATATTTATGCGCAAGAAATGCAACCATATGTAACGCCTCCAACAGGCAGGAAAAAGGTCGTCTGTCAATTTTTATGGCCCATCGGTTGGTGGCTTTATGTATCAATGCAAGACGTGTGGACAACACTAAGCTATAAACCTCCTTTTTTTTTTGTACGATCAATCCGCAACTGGTGAAATCATACTGGATTGGCATATTGGTATGCTGGCTGCAAGCTAACTTAGCCAGGTCATTTGTCAACATGTACATCCATGTCCAGCATGTGCTGTTTCAAGTTGTTCTTGTCGAGTATTTGACAATATTGCTATTAGAATATGTATACTTTGGTCTACCGAGCAGACATAAATTCGCTTTGCTATGGTTCTGATCTTGTATTTTGGTTTCATTATTAGTGGTGGAATAATCATTCAAATAAAGCGTGGCCAACGAAATTTTAGATTTACTTTGTTTTACATTTACTATATCCATGACCATTATATCAAGGTTTGACTAATCCTTTGGCGAATATTAAGTTTAGGTGTAGGTTCTAAGCGTGTTTAAAAATATGACAGGAAGAATGTGTCACTTCTTTCTTTTGGGGGACAGGTAGGGAAGTAGTATTCACGAAATGCAGCCAAATCAATTAATTCCTAAAGCACTGTTCAAGAGACTGGCAATCGATTAGATAATAAATTTTAGTTGACAGTGAGCCCTTGCATGGTGCTTCATTCTCAGTAGAGTGCAAGCTAAAGGAGAGTGTAAAGGAGAGAGTATCAGTGTCAATTGGGTGGTGAAGAAATTTCCATTCACCAAATGCATAGGTATAAGCTAGCCATTCCAATAGCAAAGAATGGTTCCACCTGTTTTACAAGACGTAATGTCTGCACAAAAGATGTTTTGTTTATGGTGTAGTTGTCATATGAGAAAGAGTCACCAAAATAACATGACCATTTTTAAATGTAGTAGCATGTACTGGGTTTATAAAGCATTAGGTTGATGTCCTAGGTCTTCCCGGAACACCTACTGGTGGTTACTGTTGTTGGTGCAGAAGCCATAATATCATTTCTCTGGTATCGCTGCAATGGGAAGATTTAGACCAGTGTTGGTAACCTCATTTTTGACAAGGTTGTGAGGTCACAACCCAGAACACTCCACGGCTAGCAAGAACTTGCTAAGCAGTGACTTTAAATACTTGCTTGGAAGAGTCTTTCTTGCATTTATGTTGTTCCTTGACGTCTTCCTCATTATTATTTTTTTAATTGTACCTTTAAATTACCTGCTGTTGCAGCAAGTCAGTAGTCGAAATGTTTAAAGGGGAAAACAATCCCCAGTTTTCTAGAACGGTATCAGATCTAAAGATTGTGTCTTGCCTATAAAAGCTGCTTTGATGCCACTCACACTACTCACCAATAAGATCTTCAGTATGTTTGAAGTTGCGATAAATGGAAGTGAATGCATCCTGCTTGGGACGAAATGAGAGCAAGGCACTTAGCAAATGCACATAGGAAAATTTTACCAGGGCAATTTGCTGGCTAATGGCTAAGTTTAGTGGGTAAGTTTTTGTTAGATTGACTAAAAACTTGTTAAATTTATCCACTTTCTCGCTAAGTTACCAGCAGCGATTTAGAGCATTTTTAGGCACTCAACATGTGTCGAAGAGCCAGGCATGCCTACCAACAAGCCATTGGCCATGTGCTGTGCTTTACGAATGGAGTGGAACACGCAATGCACAACTGGAAGTAAGAGCTTGCATTTACAAGGCAAAAGTGCTTCATATTGCCATAAAATCAATGCACCCGACAAGAAACTACTGCGACGACCACACTCCCTTCTCTTTTTCATAATACTGGCAAAATAGTCGGTGCAGATGTAAAATTGCATAAGCACGCCCTCCACATTGCGGAACATGAATACAGGAAATTCCTTCCTTAGCAGGGTTATAAAGTGCCCAGGGAAGTGCAAAGGTTGCTAAGGTAATTTAACTAAGCATATACTGTGGTAGTGAAAGAAAAGTTAAGCATGACGAAGATTGCAAAAAAAAAGAAAGTTGAAATAAACTTTGCATGTGTGAATTTTAAGGGAGTTTGTTTGCAGCTTGCTAGTGTGAAAACAAAATATGATCTAAGAATGGCCTAGTTTTTCATTTATGTTACAAAAGATTTGCGATAGCATGCTCGGTGATGGTGATTATAACATGCCTTTCATCTTTGTTCTTGCAGTGCTGTCCGTTGCAAGTGACAAGCAGGTGTACCTTGGAGAGATTGACAAGTGAACCAATTAATAAAGTTGTTCAGCCCACATCATTTGCCTCCAGTCTTTATTGTTGTCTCATTAACAAACTCCCATGTTGAATTTGTTTTCCTATCTTTAATTTTGACCCCTTCACTTTCTAGCTGACCCCTAAGCACATCACAAGCTTGCAGGAGCACCTTGTCCTTAATTTCCAAGGCATGGTTTCGTACGGCTGTCCTAAACGCCACTGCATCATCCAGCACTCGAACCAAGGTTGATGAGGAACTTGCAACACTATGCGTCTGAGCAGTAGCTAACTCCAATCCTAGATTACGGAAGAAGTCAGTGATGAATTCAAGGCATGCTGCTACTGCAGCCCTTCCCACGTCATTGTGACTGCAATTACTTATGTTTTTTGATGGTGCCTGAAGCCTTGTATTGATGTATGAGGTTAGGTGTAACACAGATGACACGGCCGCTGGGTAGTCCAGGTCATCGGCAAAAGCAACCCCAAGCCCAGACCTCGTTTGTTCCAAAAGACTGTACAAGTCGCTTGCCACTATGCTAGCTGTGGGAACCTGGCCACGGATGTAGGCATTGGCATTGCCGCAAAAATCGTTCAACGCTTTTATGGAGCTCTCAGCACCTCGAAGCACATCTGGAGTAAGCAGTATGTCTGCTTTGTACGCCTTCTGCAAGCAGAACATTCGAAACACATTCGCTGAGTGGGTCTTGAGGAACTCTCGAAGAGGCATGGCATTGCCCAGTGACTTGGCCATCTTTGTTGGCTTGCCGTCAGGGCCACTTACATGCACTTGCCCAGTGTGAAGCCAGTGATTCACCCATTTGGACACGCCGTGATAGCAGCGGCTCTGCGCGAGCTCGTTTTCGTGGTGCGGGAACGCAAGGTCCCTGCCACCGGTATGAAGGTCGAACGAAGAGCCGAAGATCGTGCTAGCCATTGCCGAGCATTCAACGTGCCAGCCGGGTCTTCCGCTTCCCCACGGCGCTTCCCAGCAGGGCTCTCCCGGTTTCGCACCCTTCCAGAGGGCAAAGTCCCTGACGTCCTTCTTCCCGCTCGCTTTCGCGGCTTCGGCGTCGTCGCTGACGCTTCCCGGCGTGCGAAACACGGCGTACTCGGGGCATTTCGCCAGCTCGAAGTAAAGCGAGCCGTCTGGTGCAGGGTAGGCGAATCCTTTCTCCTTGAGGACGGAGCAGAACGCCACAACCGCTTCAATGTGCTCGCTGACACGCATGAAGAGCGTGGGAGGCAGAACGCCCAGGTTTTCCAGATCCTCGCAGAACTCACGTTCGTACTTTCGCGCGTGGGCTTCGTGCGTGACGCCTAGGTCGCGGGCGCGATTGATGATTTTGTCGTCGACGTCCGTGATGCCCATCAGCAAGACTACGTCCAGATTGCAAAACCTACTCAGGATTCGTCTCACGATGTCCATGCGGACGTACGAACATGCGTGCCCTACGTGCGTCGAGTCGTACACGGTAGGACCGCACGAGTACCATTTCACCACGCGTCCAGACTCGAGCACGAACGGCTTCTTGCCCCGAGTAATGGGATCGTAAAGCAATATCCCCGTGTCGCAGACACGAGGTGCCGTCACAGCTGGATTGGTTGCATGGCAGGCCTTGAACGGTATTAAGAAAGCAAATGAACCGGGCTTGAGCGAGTGACCACAAAAAAGGCGTCTGCAAGCAAGCGCCATGCCTTGTCCCAACGGTGCCACACGCTTACGAAAACGCACCGATCTTCTAGCTGCGCTCATCGATACTGTAGAAGCAACGTAAGATTACTTAATCAACATGTGACGAAGTTATGTGATTTCACCGATTTTACTTTCACACGCTGTGCAGGGAAAGTGCACCGGCGATCCAGCAATATAATAAAAAAAAAAAAGAGACGTAATTGCACGCTGATGTAATGTCAAAACTAAAATAAACACATAAAAAAACCAAAATGTAAGCATACTTCATAAAATTAAATAAAAATGCGTAATATACAAGAAGTGTAACTTACAAAGTGATAAAAATATCTTTATATTTTACTACGCAGTAGTAACCTTCCTGCAGAGGGCAATAGTGAACATATCAACTTCAGCAAACCAATTTGAAGAACCTGAACATTTTTACTAAAACCAGGTAATTGTGAATCAAAAGAGAATGTAACTGCCTCAATTCAACAAGAAATTATTCTTATATTTGCAGGAGTAGGCGAAAGTGTTGCTTAACGCGGGTAAATAACTGCGTAAAACAAGAAATGTTGCAGTGAGTCACTGCCCTCGTCACTCCACTTCTCTACGTAGAAAAGTTCCAAGGACAGAGTGCATTGTGGGATAGAACATTTTTGGTTAGGAAGGTAGCCCGGAAAACAACGCCATTTTTCGCGCCAAGCCCGTAGGTGGTTGTTGCGTCGTTGCGAGGCTCGCGCCGTTGATTTTGCCAGTGACTAGAACCTTGCTTTGAGCAGGTAAGTAATGGTCTTTCAAGCTTACTGACTCTTACTATGCGAAGGATTGTAGTGTTAAGCGGCAGGACATTTAGTAAACGCACATATTCTGCACGGGCGAACTTAGCTTCGACGCAAACCATTGTTGCTAAGCCTAAGCGAAGTGTGCTGACGCCGGGTGACTGTGACGGAAGAGAAAGAAAACAGCGATTTTAACTTTTCTTTTTGTTGAAGTCTGTGCGCGGCCCACGCTGTTGCGGACCGCGCGTTATAGTTTGGCACCACTTCTGTGCTACCGTTGGCTTCTAGCCGGCGTGGCGCTTGCGCGCTTGCTAAGCCTTATTGCTCCCGGCGTGCTCCTCACGCTCGCGCAAATTTAGTGCTACTGCTGTTTTCACCTAGGCAAATCGCCTTGCAGTGTGCGGCAGCCCGTGGCATCAGTGCATATTTCATCAACTCTACTTTGTTTCGCAGGTTTTGCCGCCCTTCAGCGGTTCATTCAGCATGGCGCCGGTAAGTGCCTTGATCGAGGCATTTTTGTTCTCCTTTGTGTTAGTTGCGCTAGCCCTGAACCAGTTCGGTTCACCCCAAGTCCGTTGGTAGTAGTTGGACTGGCGTGCTGTCGCTATTCCCGAGTGCGCCGTACACTTCAGTTGGGCACTCCGTGTATTTTCCTTGGCTTCGCGCGCCTAGGCGCAACTTTGCGCGCTGGACACTGCCGTTGTCTCCCTTTACTAAGATATCGTATGGACATTCATTGGCCGGTGATGACCTTGCGTGGACTTGGCACGACACGTTCGTAGTACTAGCAGTATTGCCAAACGGTCGGACGTAGTTTTTACAAAACTAGAGCACTAATAACCGAGGTATCTTTCGAACAGCTTGCGCCCAGCATTAGTAGGGTCCACGCTAATTGTGCTTTCAATTGAAAGTTATTCTGGCTACGGTTGTATTTGTTGCCAAATTTTGCTAGTTTCCGTGAGGTTTGGTTTAGAACTGCCAAAAAGCGCGCAAATTGTGCCTGTTCGCAATACAACCCGGATTTCGGAGTACCAGTTCGAAAAGTAGCACTTGATTCGTCTTCCCAGCGGTTAAATTTAAAAATGCAGCGTTTTCTAGCAGGCGGGGACATAATTTAGCGGTAACTGCGAACACGTGCCAAGCTGCTCCCCTCCCCCCCCCCTTTTTCTTTTCGTGCTTCAGAAGCAAATGCGTAGTGTCAGCACCGCGCATGCGCGTCCGGTAAAGAACTCAATAGGTCAGTAGGCGGTACGCAGAACTCGCATAAGTTACCAGCCACCTGCACAATTGTTTGAATAACCGTGCAGTGTGCCGCGTATTCCATACCAGAGTGAGCAGTGCAGCAGCGGCTCCATCAATGTGCCTTGCCTTGCACTGTTCATGTGATGGTGTGGTATGTTCTCACCTCCAAGGTTAACATAGTCTCGAACTTGTGCCTTGCGAGTTCAGCAAACGCTTGTCTATTCCTGAAATTAGGACAAGCAGGCCTGTTTTACATTTGCACACCTGCCTATTTCTTGCAATTTTATTGTAAAATGTCCCATGTTTAGTGCTGTTTTTCACTTCATAAACATTTCTCCTTGTCTGTGCCAGAGATGTTGCTGCGTCGAAGAGCAAATCGCAAGTTTATAGCATCTCTACAGAACAGTCCATGATAATGAATGTCACATAGAATACTTGGATAACTTGAAGTATTTAATTATTTTTTGCATTCCATTGTAGTGCTTCTTAAATTCTAAGATTGGCAGGTCTGTATGTGTTGTTCAATGTCCACATTATGGGCAGACTTTGGAAGTAATGTCCCATTTCGGCTTTTATTACTTGCCTCATTGCAGTGTGTGCTGGTGGATTGTGTGGCGTCGGCAGTGTTGCTAAGTGGTGTCTCCTTTTTCTTTGCAGAGGACAAAGCTTTTTGTAGGCCACCTGCCAGACGGCCTTCGCACAGAGGAACTTTCAGAGCTCTTCGCCAAGTATGGCACAGTGACCGAGTGCGATGTCATCAATAAGTATGGCTTTGTGGTGAGTGTACTTGCATATACTCGACTTTTGGCACTCGTCTCCGAGCAATTGATGCATGGGCAACATTGTGCATCACACTGAGGTTACCCTGTGCATTTTCGATGCATTCTCGCAGCACATGGCCACAGAGGAGCAGGCAGAAGAAGCTCTCAAGAATTTGAACAACTACAACTTCATGGGTTCCACACTGTCTGTTGAGGTGAGTGGTAGCTATTGAAAGTAGCACGCTTACTGCGAGCAGTTGGGTTGCACCTGTACAGTTCAGAACTGTAAACTGTTTCCCCCAATGTTTTGACGGGTGCCACTCTTCCTGGTGGTCTGCAGCTGGAACTGTTGGCAATGTAATGTAGCTGCCTAACAGTCACATGGACCCTTACTCTTTGCATTATATTGTCCTGGCCCATTAGTCTGGCTACTGTGCCAGATTTTTAGCTCTTTAAGTTGCTTTATTGACACCCATGTATTGCTATTTTTCATTTGCATCTACCATAAGCCAATAATGTTCATAAAGAATAGAAATACTAATCCTGTAAGACTAATGTACGGAAGCAGTAGAAACGGCAATTTACAGCCAATGTATAGCTGCGCTCAAAATTAAGGTTGCCATAGTGAATGTCTCTGGAATATACACCTGAAGATTTGTAGTGCTGCTTGTTGCTGTGACTATTAAGCACAGTGCCTACAGAACAAAGCTTGTAAATCTAAAACTAAGCATCACATGTAATCATTCTTTAAGTACTACTTAAATGCTGTGCAATCGAACCCCCAATATGCTATGCCAACACACCCAGTCTTCAGCCTTGACTATTGTATTTTCCAAGTTAAGGTTGGCAGGCTTGCTGCTGATATGTGTGCACATGGTTTTTCTTTGTTGAACTCAAAAAGACACCTGCCAAGCAAGAGAGGTTGCGTTTGTTTACATCCAAGGACGTCAAAATTCCTGCTATGTGTGCCGCATCCTGCGGATGGCTGCTGATTTGTGGCAGCTGTCCTTCAATTTGTGGCTATATAATTGTGGTCTCTAAACAAGTAACGTAACCCTCTAATAGGCTTACACAACATTTTAGAGATCCCACAGCTGTGCACTTTTATTGGCAAAAGGAAGCATTCGTCTTCTTTGTTCTCGGGACTTAATGTAAAAAAAAAAATTGTTTTCCAGCGTTCCACAAGCAAGTTTCACCAAGAGCCTGGAGCACCTGGCAGAGCCAAGGGAGGACCAAGGTGAGCAGCACTGGTTTTTCTGAATTGTGTGCTGATATGTAAAAATAACGTAACACTAGATTCCCCAGCAGAGGAAGGAAAGATTGCTGCAGGCATTTGTGTTGACTACTCACGTCAGCAACCTTGCTTTATATAATTTGTGTGCTAGTTAATGTGCCAGTATAGTCTTCAAATGAAATGCAGTCATTCACGCTTACAGCTTGTAGTACATTATCTTGTACAGTGAAAGTGCTTCGAAAACTTTCATATAAATTATGGTGAGTGCAATTAATTGCATATGCTGCTTCTTACCTGTAGCACATATGCATACTTCGACCCGGGCTACACAGAGTACCTGTAAGTGTACTTGTTTGTTTAAAACTGTACTTCAAATACATGCTAGCACTGCAGCATTATATAGCCTGCTTTGCAGCTTGAATTTGGTTACCGCTAACATAAACTATACAGCACCAATTTTCTTCCTAGCACATTGTTTATGCAGTAAGTATGCAAGCTATTTTGTGTTCATCAGTAGTTTTCGTAGCTCTTGCAACGAGAATTAAAATTTGCCCTTTATGGTTTTCAGTCGACCACCCTACGGCCAGGGCATGCAGAGGAACGGCTACGACGGAAGGCCTTCTGGAGGCTACTACAATGGCGGACCAGGTGGTTATGCTGACTACCGCCGGGGAGGCGACTTCTATGACCGGGCCCCATACAGGGCCATGGTAGACAGGCCACGTCCCTACCCAGCCCCGTACGAGCGCCGAGACGACCCCTACGCACCACGACGCCCACCCCCGGGACCCCCCTCCATGGGACCTGACATGTACGAGCGGAGGCCGGCTCCAGACTATGCCCTCTACAGCCGCCGGTCGCCTCCCCCTGCCTCAGGGTCAGCGGGCACTGTCGTTTAGCCTGTCTTGAGGCAGGCAGTGCCTTTGTAAAAAATAGTGGGAGGCTTAACTGAGGCATTACTTTAAAGCAACTCTGGAGGCTTGCTTATCTAAATTACAGCCGAGGCGGTGTTCTCATTTGGCCCTTTTGCTGCTGGTTTCATACGATGGAACTAGCAACTCTAATCTGCTTCGAAATTTGTAGTCCAGGGGGAGGGGGGGCGAGGTATTCTGTGAGAGTCCACTTAGTGGACTGTCCATTTTGGCCGCTGCTGATTGGATGTACCTGTACGAGAGACGAGACAAGCGGCCCTGGCCAATCAGCAGCAGCCGAAATGGACAGTCCTCTAGGTGGACTCTTACAGAGTACCCCCCCCAGCTGAGTGTGTAGCCCCAGTTTGCTAGGTGTTAATGCACATGAGGAATATTCAAAGGACAGGTGTTGCTTTGGCTTGCATGCGTGTTTTGCAGTTTTTGTAATGCCTGTAGTGTGATGTTCTTCAGTTACTTTTGCCTACAAGTCTTGCTCTCTTACAGGTACAGCTGGGGTGCCGGCTATGGGTCATCCGACCGCATGGGCGGCTACTCCTATGGCGGCTACTAGGCGCCGCTGGTCTCCCCCCGAACAGGTGAGTGAAGTGCCCGCTGCACTGTGGCGATTTGGCAGGCGCGTATAGTATGCTGCGCGCATGCTGTGTCGCGTCGACTAGCCGCAGTGGCGCGTGACTTCGCTTGCGCAGCGCGTGACTTGTCGCCTTTGCCTCCTCCCCCGCAGCGACGACCCGTGGGACGGTTACGCTAGCGCTCGGTCGGAGGTAGCGTGCGGCGGCTAGCGCCCCCTCGCCGCGTGATGACCGCCCGACCCTTTGCGAAGCCCGACCGCTGGACCGCCTGCGTGTACCGGGGCACCTGAGCCCTCCGCCTCCTCACGTCACCCATACTTAACCTGGCCACACACCGTCGCCAGCGTCTCACTCTGTTCCATTATTTTTGTTTGTTGTGTACACCACCTCCACCACCACCTCATGTCTCGTCCGAATGCAGTCGCTGCCCGAGGGGAGCGGGCCAGTTTTACTAAAGAGTCGTCGTCTCTTCTCTCAATAAATGTCCATGGTCGCCAACAGGCACCCCGTCTCGAGAGTTACTGCTGCTGAGTGCGCTCGTGTGACAGACCCGCCGAACTCCGTACGCCGCTCTCGAGGCATTTGTACGCTGTCGGTTGCTTCGGGTAGTGCCCCGGCCACTCACAGAATGTTCCCCTCCCACCTTTTTGCAGCCTGCCTTACAGGTGTCTCCTACACACACACACTACTGCCACCACTGGGTGTTTTGGTAAGTTTTTGCAAGGCCCTCTCTTGGCCCAACCCCACCTCCTGTTCCAGGATTGTTTGGTGCGGTGGCTCAACGGCTATGGCGTTCTGCTGCCAAGCTCGGCACACGATTCCCGGCAGCTGCAGCTAAGAATACAGAAAATTCCCGTGTACTGGCATTGCAATGCACATTTAAAACATCAGCTAGTTAACGTGGAGCCTACCGCAGAGTTTAAGGAAGGTTGGTGATTGGCAACTTCAAAGGAGGTGCAGTGGCAAAGGTGAATACAGTAGTGCAGGGATAAATGACAGGAATACTATAATGTGTGCAGAAGTGTATGGTTGCTTTGCTAAAGAGTAAGAGCTCGGTCTTTGAAGGGAATGTTTGTGAATAAAAGGTTTTGAAGGTACTCTGCATGTGTCTGGCTGAATGCTCTCCTGTGGGCTAAGTTAAGATTTTCGAAGACTGATATCGTCAAGGCAGAATACCGAAATGGCTCTTTCTGCCAAATCCCAGTCTCCATGCCCTACCTGAGCAGTTGCAAGTAATGCTGCGTAGCGTGCTGGAGCCCAAGCAACAGCAAGTGATCTGTGCGGGCTCTGGAGCATCGGGATGCAAGGCCGAATAGTACCGAGATAGGGAGCCGTGCGAGCCTGAGACATCGGACTGGAAATTCCATGCGCTAACCAACCCTGCACCAAAGGATTTTACTTCAGGTAGGATGGTAGGCAAGTGCTGGAGAAAAAAAAATTCACTAGGTCGAGCGATGACGCAGGGGAGCGTCACCCGGCTAGTCCCACGTAGGGACCGGCAAACTGCTGGATTTTCCGATTTTTCGAAGCTCTGGCGCGACGACCAACCAAACTGAAGGCTGCAATCGGGCGGACATTTATTTCCTTTAGAAGTGCGGGTTACGTGGAAGACCACAAAGCATCGGACAAGCAATGCGATTTGGGCGGTGAATTGTGAAGTTTGCGGTGTTCGAATCAGGGTATCGCATACTAAAACACTGGTGCTTATGTGTGCCACTTTTGCACTACTGGCCAGAAAATTTCGTTGAGGGAGGGGGAATCTTTACCAAAGAGCTGCTCTTAAACCGACTAGCGTTTTAAAAAAAGTATGAGTGGATGGAAAAGGTGATAAAAGCTGGTTACGAGTAAATTGCGCAAGCCTTGGCGACACACAAGCTCATTTTCGCAAAGTTCGCTTTGATACCGTAGATTATCGTTTTACTTCTGGTAATTAACAGTCTGTGTTGCCGGGAGGGCCACTCGGCCGCGATTGTTTCCCTCCCGCAGCCTGCGCCAAGGAGCCACCAGTGTAGAGTGTAGAAATTTGGGCTTAACATTTTGCAGTTTTCCTGTAGCGCAAATAGCACAGGGACGTGCAGGAGAGCAGCGGCTTTGTGTGTGTTTATTCCCCCCCCCCCCTCTACTACGTCCTTCTGCTATTTGCGCTACAGGGAAAAAAACTGCGTAGGGGCCAATCGCGATCGAAAGTGCGCCGTGTGACAACGTGGAACGCCCGATTACTATTCGAAGCGTCGAATGACATCGCGGTTCCTGTGAAAATGTCATGTAGCAGTCCACAGGTCACTTAGAGGCGACCGATTTACTGCAAATTCGGCATGCGGCAAGAAAACTCGAGTAATTATAAAAGCCTCAATCATGGCTCATAGGCTTATTAAGGATATGGAGTGGGGGAATTGGGAGATAAGGGCAGGCCCAACAATGCCTTTCTCCATGGGCCTGCTGCCGAGGAATGCTTCCCCGCACGGTTATAACATGCGGAGAATGCCAGATTCCGTAGCAATCCTCGAAGCTGGCTACTAGCTCCGATGCTTTCGTCGGAGCACTGCATCCTTTTAGCTGTGGGCACTCCCACAGAAATTCAGTGCCCGATAGTCGGCACAGATGCCGTTTGCATCCTGGGCAACCTGTTAGTATGGGCGGCAGCTCTTCCACCGTGTTGTCAGGAACACTGCTTTCCTTGCAAGCTTGCGTAACTGCAGTACGCCTCCATTTGCGTCATCTTGCAGGGGCACACAAGTTGCTACGTCGCTGCGGCGGTTAGAGTTACTATATATATATATGCTTTAGTACCATATACAACTCTAGGTTAAAAGTTCGTATAGCGCTCGCAGCGGCGTGAGCCGCTTCGTTCCCTGGTACGCCACAACGGTCGGGAACCTACCACACCCAAGGTTCGGCCGTGCGCCGCCTCTTGCTACCTCGACGACCTTCCTTGCAATGGGGTCGGATGGGGTCACTACGGGGGGCGCGTAATATGCGCACCTAGGCAGTAGAGCAGAGGTTCCATCTTTACACTGGTACGACGGGTGTTGCGACTCCCGAAATTCATTTGGCGACACGATCGAAGTAACGATCCTTACTAATATGGCTACATGTAGCGCGTCATGGTAGTTACGTAGTTACCATGACTGTTAAAAGCGGTTGGGACCATAGAGTTTCCTACACCATAGAGTTTGGACATCCTTGTGGCTAGATGGCCCAATGGTAATATTTGTTTGCGGTAACTTTGCACTCTATAGTTTGATTTTAGATTAAAATAACTAGGGTAGACTTGGAGACGCTGAGGAGCCCCAGGACGTAAAAAGAGCGTGGTACAAGTCAATGTGCGAGGGGAGCGCTCTACGAGGACCACGGAGGGGAAACTCCCGTCAGCGCGAGCGAGCGCGGACGACTAGAGCTGACGGGGCCATATAACAGTGGCGGCGCCATGCGGCGCTTCAAAGAAGCCGCAGCAAAAAAAAAAAAAAAAAAAAAAAAAAGCAGCGTTTGGGCAGGTCGCTTTGGCGCGCTCTCAACGGCGGTAATTTCTTTCCAGACCGCCAGGCTCCGCCAACACGATAACTGCTCCGCGGGCTTGTGACTTTTTCTGGTCGCCGCAAACAGCGGAGTTTCCACTCCTAAATGTTTCTTGCTCCGTGACGAGGACTGATACGCGTTCTGTCATGGTTCTGTGCTGCTCCATCCCACCTCGACTCGCAACCTAGTGCAGCGAAATCGAAGGGAACGCAATAGGTGCTCTCTGTGCCATAGAGTTTCCTACAAAAATCACTAGAGGGAACTCTGGCGCTGCAGTCGTTGCCCTACCATGGGAATGATGGGAAGTACATGAATTTGACTGATCTTCGTGCTTGTGGATTCAGACGTTTTTGTGGCTTTGTATATTACGCTATATAAACCTTATTGTCGTATATTTCGGCGCAATCTATATTCTTCGAAGTGCAGAAGACGCCGGGAACGCGTACAATTGCTATTAATTGCAACGATTGAGCTTGTCCAGGTGACCAAATCGAAACGCGCCAAGCGTCTCAAGGCACTGGCATGCCCGCGATAAATTCATAAGGGCGTCTCATTCACTTGTCGATACATGCGTCCGTGGCTTAATGGTTTCAATATCAGGCTTCTGTGCTAGAGTCCTTGTATTCGAATCCTGCCGTCGGGCAATTTTAATGATGTTTATTTAATTATTTATAGCGCAATATACTGTTGAAAATGACGAGTTTACAAAGTCACAAAGCTGTTTGAAGCCAAAAAGACGAAGTTTAGGCAAATCCATGTACTTCCCATAATTCCCATGTTGGGACAACCGCTCGCATTGCAGCTCCCGTAGACACTAGCGCCAGAGTTCCCTCTAGTAATTCTTGTAGGAAACTCTATGCTCTGTGCCACAACACCGCAAGGGGACCGTTACGTTCGTTCTGTGTCGGAGAACTACGCTCATATGCTACGCTTGTTTTCGTCCTCGTGCGATTGGCTTGACAGCGCCGCAAAAATGAAAACGCCGTGAGCAGCTCGGACTTTGCCGACACCTGCGCTTGTGCATCACAGTCGCAATGCAGAACGAGCTGCCGGATCTGAGGCAACGTGTTGCGCCGATGAACTCCAAGGATGAGCACCCGACGGTAAGTTGAAACTAGATGAAACCTGCGCGTGATGATGAAGCGTGCCGGCGATTGCGCGTGCTTAGTCAAGTGTCGCGAGAATCTAGATTTGACTGCTTCGAGCATCCTAGAAAGATTCGCAGACGCCTCAATACCAAAAATGAAACTAGTGGATACGTGGAGGCTATACTTGCGCTGCTGCCATTCACTGCTGTAGTAATAAAGGTATAGATCGTGTGTGAGTGAGCATGTCTTCGGTCAGTATTTACTCAACGCGCCCACATTTTTCTTTTTTTTTTTTCAGGGCCTATTCCAACCCTTCAGGAAGCCCGCTCTCGGCCTGGTTGGCACCCTCCTGACTGAATTGCAGCCTGTCATGAAGGAACCTTCAGTAAGTTTTGTGGCGTGTTGTCAAACGCTTGCGTGAACGCATGACGCGATATAAGTGCTTGCCACAAATGTTGCTCTTGTTCGGTCCCTGCCGCGGCGGCCGCATTTTGGTGGGGGCGAAATGCAGAAGCGCTTGTGGTACTTAGATTTTTAGGTTCACACGTTAAAGAACCCCAGCTGTTCAAAATTAATACGGAGTCTCCCACTACGGCGTGCTTTCGTGGTTTTGGGAAGGAAAGCCACGTCATTTAATTAATTTAATTTAATCAATCTTACAGACCTTCTAGTTTTTAGTATACTTCATTTTATTGCTCTCGTGGCCGTACAGCTAGTTGCTAAAGAGAGGAGTGAAAATACACAAAATAAACAAGACTGACAAAGCAGCAGATAGGCGCAGAAAGCCTTGAATGCGTCGTGATCGGGGATAAAGACCGGAAGGCGATTCCAGCCTTGACTTGTTTTAGAAATGAAATTTTCAAAGTACACTTTGCTGTTATACTGTGCAACATGTTCCACTGCCACTTTCATAACTAATTCCTGCAGAATATAATTGCCTCAGTGATAGTACCTACCACCGATATGCCGTTAGTAGTAATGACAACTCAATGACGCTACTTGCGTGGTTTCATGCATACAAACTCATTGATGAAAATGGCATGTTAGCAGAAAACATGCAAGGGCAGTGGTCTAGCTGAGATTGTCTCTATGGCATCAGTGGCAGAAACATGTGTTGGTTTTCCTTTCACATTCCTTTCTGGGCCGACGGTGCATGTAATTAGTTATGTGCCTTGCTTATGTGCACACTACCTGCACCCCAACCCAGGGCTCTGGCAAATAAAATGCACTGAAATATGCAATGTGTCTTCCGTGTAGGCAAAGAAGGTCGTGTGGCTGATGGTAGGAAACATTATGTGTAGCTCCGTTCTGTCGTACTGGAGCCGGTCGTCTGGGAGTTTAGGTGAGATGTATTGATTATAGCGCTTCTCCGTGCTTAAAAATTTGTTTCTCTTAATTTTTCAATTTTCCTATGCATTAGAGCCTTATTCTGTGTTTTTGTTGCAGCGCTTGGTGCTTTTACCCAGCTGACACTCTTTGACCTGCTCTGGTGAGCATTACGTGGTGATTTTGTCTAATAGCACTTGCTGTCCTGAAAGGAATAAGTATGTTTGCATGAAAATTGTCAGAATAATTTTGGTAGCAGTGTAGGGTATTTCTTGCTTTACAGAACAGCATCAGCCCTTCAGCTTGGAAATCAAGCAAGGCTTACTAGGGACAGGGTAGTTAATAATCCATGATAACCAGAGATGCAGCACGAAAGCAAGATGAAGCCAACCATTAGGACTGATGTCTTTCACACACAAATTCACAATGCGATTTCCATAAATGAGAATGTCGTAGTGCAGTTTCACATGCACCGATTGTGGTGGCTCATGTTTGCCAGCTCTTCTCTGACCTCAATGATGCGGCTGACTGTACGCATGCTTATTGGCTCCCCGTCCATGCCGCATGTGCAATTTCACAGGGAAGCTCAGCACCTCTGAATGTCTAAAAAAAATCACATGAACGAAGGAGCCGCCCGATTTTCCCACACTTTCAAAATCGTCCCCCTGAAATGGGCTTGTTGCAGACAGGTGCTTGTCTGTAGTAGAACTCCAGCCTGAGCCAGTTGGTCAGACATGCTGGAACACAGAATACGAAAAAAGAAAACTAGAAATAAACGGAGCAAGAAACACACACACATTGACAGAACAAGCACCGCCTGCCAACTGATTTGATCACCACTTATAACCCCATTCTTCACAAGGTAGCAAGTACTGCACCAACAGCAGAAGCTTTACCACGCAAACTAAATAATGTGGACAGCAATGGCTTACTGACAGGTACAGGGCCTGACATTAAGTGGGGCCAATATTACAAGTAAAGCACAGTCAGTGTTGGCCCAACATAGCACCTGTGTGTGTGACACCCACCGTGGTTGCTTAGTGGCTATTGTGCTCGACTGCAAAGCACGAGGTCGTGGGATCGAATCCCGGCCATGGCAGCTGCATTTTGATGGGGGCCAAATGCGAAAACACCCATGTAGTTAGATTTAAGTGCACATTAAAGAATCCTAAGTGGTCCAAATTTCTGGAGTCCCCTGCTGCGGCATGCCTCATAATCAGATCATGGTTTTGGCACGTAAAACCCCATAATTTTTTTTAGCACCATTGTGTCCTAATGTGGGGTCAGTCTGGCCCCATATGTTGGGTTTACATTGGCTCTGCTTCTTGTGCTCGTAGGGTGTATTCAGTTGGGCTCAGCTGCCTACAGAGTTAAAACTTGAATAAGCTAAAAGCAAATTGATGCAATAATTTTTGTCAGCTGCTCTCATTGAGATGCAGCTTAGTGCTCACGGCAAGTGCTGAACATTTTTCCTACTGTGTTGGCTGCATATTCTGCATGTGAGTGTTTGCAACAGTAGCATTTCTCTGAAGGAATATTTGTTTTTCTCCACTCTCTATAGTTTAGGGAATTGCTTGTTGGGCATGTGGGTGTCTCAGCAAAAGCCGGGACCAACCTACAGCTTTGGGTAAGTCTTGCCATTGAAATGTGTATTTGTTTACGTGGTCTGAAGCCGATTCCCTTGTATGTGATGAGCCTTGTTCAAGAAGTCATTGCTGCTAATCAGCATCCCTGTCTTCCCATCTGCTAACTAGTAGGAAAGCAGCGCAACCTTTTGACAGGTGTGATAGTTTTCTACCGCTTGCATAGTGTTTGATATTTTCCCTTCTTATTTATTTGTTTACCTTATTTGCATGTAAATAATGTGGCCACAAACATAATGCAAAGGTAGACTTCTGTAGATTTTCAGAAAAAGAAAGTATGTATTACAGTAATAATGCGTAAAGATGTCACAAAGAAAGAGGAAGCACGCATAAAAGCGGATGCTTGTTGAGTGCTTTATTCATCCTTTCTGTGAACTTCTGTTGCAAAATACAGTAAAAAAATGGTTGCATGCACATTTTACTTGTTACGACTGGCATATTTGTCGGTGAGAACAGTGTCGTTTATGCCAACAAAGTTATTGGACAGGCTGGAAGTGCCCACGGCATAATAAAAAATGGTGAAGCATCTTCAGTTGCTTGTGTTCGAACACATATTTAGTAATTGGTAAAGGGTCAAACAGGCAGTTGGTAGAGGTCAAAATCTCGCGGTGCAAAAATTAAGGTCGAGCGAACTCTTCATTGAAAATGTGACCAAGAAAAGCATTAGCACTAGTCCCAAGTTATTGTGATCTATTTTGGTTGAGTTCACATTATTTTAGGACATCTTTTGTTGCTGTTTAGAGAATGTGTGACACACTTCCTTCTTTCAATCCAGGTACAGAAGATGGGAAGTCTTGGCCATCTTGGCCAGCACAATATTGTCGCAACTTGGCTCGTTTTTAGTGTTGAAGGAAAGGTAAGCACTGCGAACCAAATTTTGACATGAGTTGCTACTAGCAACTTTTTGTGCTGTACATCATAACTGCTAGAATGTACGTGCAAGTTGCGTTCCGAGCTATCTGATCAGAGAGTTTGCATCAGCATACAGAGCTCACAACTGCTAACCCTGACATGAGAGCACATTAAAGGGACACTGTTTTATTCTACCAGGAACATTCTAAAAATCGAAGGGGGAGATTTCTTAGAAAGGCTGCTCATTGCAGTTTTAGGAGCCTTGGGAACCTCTTTGTGGCAGTGTGCAAATACAAAAAAGATTAAAAAAATCACATACACCTTGATGAAAAGAACAGCAAAATTATTGTTTTGCAGTGAACTCTTCCTAAATGACAAAAGTAAGTCATATTAGTACATGCATACACAATCACTTAACATTGGCAATGAACAAAATGGAAATAATATAGGTACTGTGTACTACAAAACATCCCACCATGCTTAATATGAAAATATGAGTACTGTTTGCCATTTATAACTGTTAACCTGAGCTAGATTGGTTTATTACACAGGTAGCTGACATATGACTGCCGCATGTTTTTCAGTTTGGAGAGGCTGCTGGAGCCAGTTGCTGTTCACAGGTGAGGAGGGATGCTGCACATTTTTCTTACAGACCTTTCTGCAGTTACCACAAGTTTTTATTTGCACAAATATTTGTTGCCATGGCAGAAAGCATTATGATAGGCTGTCTGTGTATGAGTGGCATCCAGTTAACTGGCTATTACTGCATGCAAGTATTTGATTGTTCTATCAGTTAATGGATGGCAGTTAAACTGGGCAGTTCCTGCTCAGCAAAATCTGCTCTCATGAGTATGTGATAGGTTTTCAACTTTATGATCCAAGCAACGTCATTGCCTCTCCTGCCCCCATCCTGTCCTGCATCACAGCATGCATACAGCAGGTCTACAGAGTTGTTCACTCTTGGGGGAAACACTTTGTCAGCTCTCAAATACTTACGGCAATCTATATTTGGAACGTAAGGCCACTGATTAGCCTTTCACTGAAAGATGCCTAATCTAGGTGTCTTACAGGTCACATATTCCCCAATAAATTAGAATACACACAGAGGCTTAACCGCAATAATTACTAATGGAGCTGTTGCCCCTGAGTGGTAATGATACGTCAGGACATGGCTGATGTCTTCCTTCTAATGCCTTTCTGGTTAACAAGGCAACAGTGTTTGTTTATTTATTTATTTATTTATTTATTATACCACTTTGGCTCCATGGAAGGGACAGTGAATGTATGCGTTTGTATTTCATGGCAAGCACCGGGTTGTCTGCATGATCATTTGTTACTCTTTACTTTTCTTGTATATTTAGTTATGTCCCCGTGTACTACCATATAAATAACTCCTATTATCTTTGTAATGTCTGTTTTACTTTCTTCTTCGTATTCTCTTATGCTTACCCACGTCAACAGCTCAGATCTCCAGTGGAAAGTAGATGACAGTTACAATGCCTACGGCTCTTGTTGTCCTTCCTCCTTTTTTGTCTTTCTATATACAAGAAACTACTGAGGAGGGTTTACAATAATATTACAGTACTAGAGCATGAACACAGTGCAGTAACTCATAAACATAGCAAAAATATGCACATTATACAATTGATCCAGGTTTTGTAGAGACCAAATAAAGACTTTATTCCTTGGAAAATCTTTCATCATTGCAAGGATGGTCATGCACTGTCTCCTGTTGTACCCGCCGTGGTTGCTCAGTGGCTATGGTGTTGGGCTGCTGAGCACGAGGTCGCGGGACCGAATCCCGGCCACGGCGGCCGCATTTCGATGGGGGCGAAATGCGAAAACACCCGTGTGCTTAGATTTAGGTGCACGTTAAAGAACCCCAGGTGGTCAAAATTTCCGGAGTCCTCCACTACGGCGTGCCTCATAATCAGAAAGTGGTTTTGGCACGTAAAACCCCAAATATTATTATTATTGTCTCCTGTTGTCAGTGGTCGTCTGCTCCCAGGTGTGGTGCTGGGTCTGTGCTGGCACTTGCTGGTACAGGTGAGCGTACAGCAGCCATCGCTGGCCAGTGTCCTGCAGGCGTCCAGTTCCAGTTGGCTCCAGGAGCATCTGACCGACATTAGTCACAGGTGAGGCTGCGACGACGGATGGGAAGGCCAAACTGTGTTCTGCAAGATATTGTCCACCATAAAGCCTGGCTCACACAAAAGCGTAAAATTCCCTGATTTTCATAGGGGCAAGCTGTTGAACTGCTGTTTATCTACCTATATGTGTGCAATTCACTTAGCCTGAACTTCGCCACCGAATACATATACCCTCGTATACAGTGAAACCTCGTTAAAATGCAGTTGCCTGGAGCTCGGAAAAAGTACTTACTAAACGGTAGTACTGCTTAGCTGAAATAGCATGAGATCGCCCACTTTCCTGTCAAAAACGGAACTCGGTGAGAGTGGGATGAAAGGGGAAAAAACATGCAGCATTTATTCACTTTGCATGACAAAAGTGTTATTTTCGTTTGATGCCCTGGCGGCCTAGCAGCGACGACAGCTGCCTCAAACTTACTGAAGCTGCGAGCCAGCTTTTCAGCCAGCTCCCTCTTCTTGGCAAACACTCACTTGGCAGATTCCTCGTTGGCGTTGCATATTCCCCGTGCACGAGCGCGGTAGCGTTACAGAAGTCTCGATGCGCCCCTTTCATTGTGGGGTGCTGTTCTCGTCGTAATGATTGCATTTATAGGCCGACATTATGTGCAGCTTCTGTCACTGTCGGGCCTGAATAGCTTGTGCTGTTGCTTTCTGTGTCGTGCTCATCACTGTCGCTAGGTGACACTTCAGCAACAACAGAGGCAACGATAGGGAAAAGTCGAACCTTGTAGTTGACATATCTTTGCGGTCGCGGCAGCGCTGCCGAGCAACATCTTTGCATTCCAAATGCCACACTGCAGTCTTCTTGTTCTTGTTCCCGTAGTCAACAGTAGATCCACGTCGCGTGCCAGTGCCAACTTCTTCGTGTCACATTTGATAGCAAAAATGATGCCTAATTTTTCTCCTATGCTGATCACCTGGCGTCTTTTTTATCCCAGCTTCGGCACGACGCCACCACGCTGTCATAGAATAAAGAACCAACATTACAGAAGGGAAACTGTACCTTCCGCAGTGGTACGAAAATAAGCAGTGGCAGCGGATGGAACTTACCAGGGTGGATGCCAGATGGCGCTGCTCAACCAGGAAGCGGAAGTGCAGTTTTTTTTTTAGAGCAAAATCTACATGTGAGCCTTGTCTATTTGCAATGCCCAAACCTTGTGAGGAGCCATTATATTGTTACGTAGGAAGACGCAGACAAAAAGCTATATACAAGTATGTTTACAAGAAAATACGCCGCACATGGCCAAGAGGCAACAGCCCATGCTAGCCTCTAATCGTCATCGTCATCTTCACACTGCTCGCCTTTTCGTCTTCGCAAATACTGTTCCATAGCACTACCCCCGGCGGCAAAAGTGCCGTCCCGGAGCGACTAAAGGCCGGACTCGGAAGCAGTGTATTAGGCCTTGAGCCTACTGACATGCACGACATCACTAGATGCCAGAGTAAAGGACGAGGTTGAACGCACAGGAGCAATTTCATACGTCACAGGCGTCACCTGGTGCAGCACGCGGTAGGGCCCTGTGCATCACGAAAGGAGCTTCTCTGAAAGTCCGACGTGACGAGAGGGCGACCACAGGCGCACGAGTGCACCAGGCGAAAACTGTACGTCACGGTGGCGGCCGTTGTACTGACACTGCTGAGTTGTTTGCGAGGCCGTCAGTCGAGTACGGGCAAGCTGGCGTGCATGAACGGCGAGGGCGATGGCGTTGCGCGCATACTCGCTTGTTGAGATCGCAGCAGGAGGAAGTGCCATGTCTAGGGGCAAGGTCGGTTCACGACCGTACAGTAGCTAAAATGGAGAAAATCCGGCGGTGTCGTGCCGGGAAGAATTATACGCGAATCTGACGTAAGGAAGGGCAATGTTCCAGTCGTGGTGGCCCTTGGAAACGTACTTGGACAGCATATTGGTAAGAGTACGGTCTAACCGCTCTGTCAGGCCATTGGTTTGAGGATGGTATGAGGTAGTCAGCTTGTGTTGAATGGAGCAGGAATGCACAATGTCGTCAATAACTTGTGAGAGGAAGTTATGACCGCGTAGTTACGTAGTTACAACATAACCAGTAAGCAGCTGTCGCGGGGCACCATGAAGCAAGATAATGTCACGCAAGAGAAAGTCCGCGACGTCAGTGGTGCAACTGGTAGGGAGAGCCCACATGATAGCGTATCGGGTGGCGTAATCAGTTGCGATGGCTACCCATTTGTTCCCAGAGGATGACGTGGGAAAGGGACCGAGAAGGTCTAATCCAACACGAAAGAATGGTTCCACAGGGACGGTGATTGGCTGGAGATGACTGGCAGGCAGCACCTGAGGTGTTTTCTGATGCTGGCAGGGATCACAGGCAGCAACATAGCGTCGGACAGAGCGAGCGAGAGCAGGCTAATAGAAGTGGCGGCGGACACGGTCGTACTTGCGGGTTACCCCAAGATGTCCTGCAGTGGGTGCATCATGCATTTCAAAGAGCACAGTCTGTCGTAGATGTTTTGACACGACAAGAAGAAGATCAGATCCGTCAGGGAGGAAATTCCTTTGGTACAGAATGCCGCCCTGGAGGGCATATTGGCGAACGGATGCGTCGGTAGGTGTAGAGCGCAGACGCTCGATGCGTGCTCGCAGCGATAAGTTTCGGTACTGCTCATCGGCGATGTTAGTGAAGGCAGACACAGAGAAAATGCTGTTGGTGGTACTACTGTCGGCGACGTCAGGCTCGTCTACCGGGTAGCGAGACAGGCAGTCAGCATCCTTATGTAGTCCTCCAGATTTGTAGGTAACAGAATACGAATATTCTCGGAGGCGTAAGGCCCAGCGACCAAGTCTTCCTGTAGGATCTTTCAGTGAGCATAACCAGCAAAGTGCATGATGGTCTGTGACAACGGAAAAGGGTCGGCCATATAAGTATGGGCGGAATTTCGCAACCGCCCAAACTTGGGCCAGACACTCATGCTCAGTGATAGAATATTTGAGCTCTGCGGGTGAGAGGAGCCTGCTGGCGTAAGCAATAACACGGTCGCGGCCGCACTGGCGTTGTGCCAGTACTGCGCCAATTCCATGACCGTTGGCGTCAGTACAGACTTCGGTAGGCGCAGAAGGATCAAAATGGGCCAGAACGGGAGGTGTAGTGAGAAGGTCGATTAGATGCAAGAATGCAGAGGCCTCGTTATCGCCCTACTGGAAAAGGGTGTCTTTTTTCAAAAGATCGGTTAGTAGTCGTGCTATGGTCGCGAACTTTTTCACGAAACAGCAGAAGTACGAACAAAGGCCGATGAAGCTGCGCACATCCTTGACACACTTCGGAACAGGGAAGTGCGTAACAGCATGGTTCTTGCCTGGGTCCGGTTGCACTCCGTTCGCATCAACTAGATGTCCAAGGACGGTAATCTGGCAACGGCCCAATTGGCACTTCGATGCTGCAGACCGGCTTGACGAAAAACGTCCAGGACTGCTGAGAGGCGCTCGAGGTGCATAGCGAACGTTGGGGAGAATACTATAACGTCGTCCAAGTAGCATAGGCATGTGGACCATTTGAAACCGTGAAGGGAGACCATCATGTGTTCAAAAGTGGCAGGAGCGTTACATAGACCGAACGGCATCACTTTGAATTGATAAAGACCGTCGGGTGTTGCAAAAGCAGTCTTCTCGCGGTTGAGATCGTCCATGGCAATCTGCCAGTAGCCGTAGCGAAGGTCAATAGAGAAGAAATAGCGAGCACCGTGGAGGCAGTCAAGGGCGTCATCAATCCGAGGCAGGGGATACACGTCGTTTTTGGTAACCCTGTTAAGGTGCTGATAATCCATGGAAAAGCGCCATGAGCCATCCTTCTTTTTCACCAGTACAACAGGTGACGCCCATGGACTACATGACAGTTCAATAATGTTCTTGGCTAGCATCTTGCGAACTTCGGTGTGAATAACTCGATGCTCAGCCGGTGACACTGGATACGGGCGGCGATGAATAGGAGGGGCATCGCCGGTATTAATGCAATGTTTAACAGCTGTAGTTTGGGCCAAAGGACGATCGTTAAAGTAAAAAATATTGTGGTAGGAAAACAACGCGGTAGAGCTCATGAGTGTGCTCGGACGGCATGCCGGGCGCAATCGTTTTCTGTAAGTCGGCAATGGTACAAGTTGCCGACTGCGATGGTAGAGGAGGATCGGTTGAATTGTCGTCTACTGCAATAGATGCTACTGAGTGATCCTTGAATGAGCAAAGCTGGGCCAGAGACATCCTGCGTAGCAGCACTTGTGTTGTCAAGCCAAAATTTCAACATCAAACTACCAGCTTCCTTCTGGAGAAAGTCTTGTAACTGCTACTTTGCCCCTTGTTACCGTGTGCAGCGTGTGCAGTGTGGTGCCGGGGCTCTCTGGACTGTTGCTGCCCCGTCTGAATCCCATCCTTCTCCTGGGGTGGGCCGAGGCATGCCTTCTCCTGCTCTGCCATACGCTGCTGCTTTCCTAGTAAGTAGGCAGCTTCCTTGGTTGCTAATTGGCACCTGTATAGTCTGTTGGCTAACTACCGTAAGGGCATGGGCCTGCCGTCCGGACATTGCCTTGCCCTTTTCCTTTTCAAGCAAAGATGCAATGCGCAAACTAAATCACATTAAGAAAATATGATTCTTTTTCAGACAGGGATAGCTATGGTGTGCTGATTAATTCGGCACCCAAACTTACCCAAACTTGGTACCCAAATGGTAGCGAGAGTGGGTCCCATGTGCATGTTGTTGCTAGTTGTGTCTGAAGAGTAAGCTTTTCTGAATCTGGTTTTTAGGATGGCTCTCTTTGTCTGCACCTCTTTGTAAGCCTTGCTCCCCACTGGTTCCGCGTGCTTCACATACGTATTTGTGCATTAGTCCTCCTTTCAGCATCAATGAGGGCCTTTTACGTAAGGTCCTTCATATCTTCTTCGTGCAGGTTGTATGTTGTCTAATACTGACATGTAGAGGTGCCCTCTCTGTATCAGTGTGAGACTTAAGGGAACTTTTTTAAATGTGGAGAGACAGGGAACAGGTACAGTATTGTTTAGCACATTGCATGAAATACATACAGACTGGGAGAAGAGCAATGAACAATTGTTGGACGTGTGGCTGCGGCCCTTTGCCTGCTAGTTTTAGTGTTGGAGGAATAATACGACTTTACAGTAGCTATGTGGGTGTTCGGTGCTCTGAAAAGGTCACCAAAATTCTTGGAAATCAACCTGATAATTCTATTTCCATGCATTTGCACTTGCTCCAGCTGTAAAGGCCTTTCACCGCCTGCATTATGTTCAGAAAACACTGCTTATTTTAATGTATGTGAATGTTTTCATCTCTGTCATGTGTTCAGATGATTTCATTTGGTACCTTCTCACTTTTATGTGTAGATATTATCATACAAGGAAACTATACGATTGCTGACGCCTATGCTTTTTTCACCCTTTGTTTAGAAATTGGCACATTAGCAAATGACTTGTCTCGCAGTATATGCCTGGTCACGTCTCCAATATTTTCTGTGAAAATGGTGACCGTGCAATCAGTGCATTCTGGTTGCTTGATCAAAAGTTTTAAATGAAGCATCTCCAAAGGGCTATTGAATGTTGGTTGTTGCGATGCAGTGGCTGGCAGCATGCTGACACTGTGACGGCCGTTCTTCTTGCCATCATGTGCTGCGCTACAATGCTACCCGTGAGCGTCCACTGCGCCTGTGTTCTGCTTCAGGTAAGCAGCCGAGAGTGTCCTACTGCTCGGTCTTTTGAGCTAAATTGTGAACTAAAGGTCATGGTTTAAGAGTGTTGTCTTAATGTAAAGGCAGCTGCTAGAATTCTTTTTGTTGAGATTGTTTGGTAGAATTAGCCACTCTTAGCTCTGTGAAAAGCTTAAGGGAAATGACAAATAGCGTTCTGCATGTAAGAAACATGTTGTGACAACTATGCTGCTGGGGATGGTGTGAAGTGTGGTCAAATGTAGTGAAATGTGAGTGCTTTCATGTGTTATTGATGGAGTTTCTGATGTGTGTTGAAGCGTAACTGTTTGCTTCATGTTTGTCTAGTCGCATTCTTTCGGTAAAGCTAAGATCTAGCCAGTTTCTCTTGTCTGTGAATGTCAGGGTATAGAGGTGGTGTGTATACAGCTAGCGTTCGATTTTTCAGGCCCCCTAGAGACGGTGAGAACGTCTGAAAAATCGGATGCATGCCTTTTACTGCCCCCAAGGGCTGAAATTGCCACGGGCACATCTGAACTACCTCTGAAGGCCTGTCAATGCGCTTATTAAGCACATTGGTTCTTGTACTGTTAGACGGCTGCTGCATGCATGTGTTACTGAGGGACACAAACCGTATCCCGTGACAATTGCTCCTGCCCACACTTGATATGCTTCACTGCATAGTAGTTCAGTATAGAGGCGATGCTGACCTTTAGGAATGCGCCATGCTTTCCAAGTTTCGAAGCCATTGGCGAGTATTACAAAGGTGCAGTTGGCACCATTGTTAACAGGGGTTAATTGTTTTAATGAAAAACACTGCACCAAACAGGAAGACGAGTGGTCGCAAACATTGAAGTAGCGAGGCCTAGCGTTGCTGTGGTGGTGGATACAGCTGCCAACGGATCTGCATGCGAGAGCGCTTGTTTGAGATGGCGAGGTAATAAAACTGGCGGCGGTGGTGGCTTCGACTAATGCTGTTTTGGACCTGCTGTCGTGGCAAAAAGTCCAGAAAATCGGACGGTGAAGCTTTTTTGCATCCGAAATTTCAGACGTTCATATACATTGACTCTATGGCGTATGTGGTGGTGCTGCGAAGTCAACTGGAAAATTGGTCGTTGACTGTAGTACTGGTTGCTATTAATTGGTAATCTATCCCGCCTTTACTGTACCATAGTGAATCATCATTTGATAATAGCTGGTCAGTGCTGGAGGTCTGTGCACAGTATGCCGTGTAGATTGTCATTCTGCATGCTGCAGGTTTTTTCTAAACAGTGCGGAAATGTTCAGTGGCAAAGCATTTGCAGTGCTTTCGTACTGACTCCTTCTCTTGCCATGTTTACAACATACTGCAGTCTTTGGTTGAAGACCAAGCGTTGTGGCCCACTTTAAGTGATCGTAGCGTATATGGAAGTTAAGGCTCTGCCAAGCGGAAGCCTTGATGACAGGTTACGTTTTGTGTTATTACTACAAACAGCGATTCTCTCTATGTCCAGACAACTCCACGGCACCTGCTAGGCCAGCTGGACAAATGTCTTCGGGAGGCGTCTACGTTGGATGGTGTGCTGGAGTTTCGACACGAGCTGTTCTGGACACTTGCCTTTGGCACACTGGTTAGTAGCTGAAACCTCATTTTACTAACACAATCTTCTTGCACATTGTCTTGATGGCTTGTAAAGGTTTGTGAATATTTAAAAGGTGATTGGCACTTCCCCAATCACCATTCTGTTTGAGTCTGACCCTAATAGTTGTTCAAGGTATCCTTGTTTTCTAAGTATGCAGACATACTTATGATGCCTTTGGAATGTTTTAACTGATACATAATTAGAAACTATGCTGGTGGGAGCTGAACCCACAACTTTTGTGTGATGGCAAGTTGTCTTTTCTTCCACTTCCATTTTTGCTTTTCTTTATCAAAAATGTAAAGCAGGATGTCGAACTGAAGAAATGTGGTGTTTCGGTTCGGATTCAGCATGCTCCAATTTCTTCTGGTTCACTTATGGTTTTGATAAACATTTTTGACAGTTTGCGAGCAGGCTCAGCACAGTAGACTTTATCCTACCCTATAACGAAATGCTGCGGATTGCTATTGACTTGTCTGCATAGTGAATGCCCAGGCTTTCTCAGGAGGGAAAAAATGACTTTTCTGGAATTTGTGACACTCGTAGAGGCTAAACAGCACTGTCTGTCATTCTTTGCATGTTCACTGGAACCTCAATATATTGACTGAGTAAATCTGAAGTGTTTCTCACCAGTACCAGCGTGTAATGAGCGCACGCACATAATGAATACTAGATATAATGAATGTATTTTCATGGTGAATGTGGCTTCGTTAAATCAAGGCGCAACTGTGCTAGTGCGCTATGCCTACATGCTGCACTTGAGTGTGTGCTGACAATGTATACGGAGGCCAGTGGTTCCTTAAAGCTTTTGACTGTCGCATGGCAGCATGGCGAACAGCCTGGCCTGTCAGACCTCGAAATCATTTCATGGCACAACACGTGCCATGAAAGGCTTTCATAAACTAAGTGGTGTTTAGATGGCACTGTGTGTCGTGGTCGCACATTTGTCTTTTTTGAGAATAAGTATGGTAGCTTTGCTAATCTTCGATCAGTGACCCCGCAATGTTGTATATATCTGCTAGGGCTGTTTTCTTTTTCTTCCCTACTTATTTTCTTTTTCTGTGTCAAGCCTTCTGTAACGACTTGATTGATAATGTGTGACTATTTATTGTGAGGCTGTGAGTCAGTGCCCATTATTGTATGCATATCTGGGGGACCTCTTGGCATATCCTTGGCACTTTGTTGAAATCCAGTGATGTTCCTAGCTTTCCAACAAATTGTTTGCCCTTCTATTGCGGCTTCTGCATAGTGCTCTGGGCATTGAGTTACTGCCTTGAGAATGACGTTGCGGTGTGGCATCTCTCTCTGCTTGCAGGCTGGCTCGGTTCATGTTCGTGTCCGGAGGGATGCTAATGAGCAGCTGGTCTTGGCGCACATTGTGGATCGCCTCTCAGGCCTGGTGCCAGACCTGACTGTCCAGGTTGGTACTCCGTGTAGTGCTGCAGTACACATGTCCCTTCTTTGTTCGCTGTTGGTCGTGGAAGCCTCTCCATTCCATGGAACTCCTTGTTCTAACAGATAGCTCCTGTATTCTGTGGGCACCCATAGAAGCCCATGCACTTGTGCACTTGTTTCTGGCTAGATTCCTTCAATAGCGGACAGTGTGCTGCATGCTTTCGTTGTAGTGCAAATTAACAGGTGTGTGGCCCAATATGTTTGACTGAACGAGATTATGATGCCATTATATTGTGCATAAACTAAAAGAGACCAGGGGGCAAGTGTTACATTGGTACTCAGAAATGTGCCATAAAGGGGCCCTCAAACACGTTCTGAACATATTAAGAAAATGTTGCTAATCTATCATAGAGGCTGCTGTGAACACGGGGTTTAAAAATTACTGCACTGCTTGCAGCAGTGAATTTACAATCTCGTGTCAAAATTGGTGAAAAATCACTTGCTCTCACTTCTGCAATGCTCTCATGCTATGTCATCGAAAGAGGCTGGCCCATCATAGCTTTTGGCCAATTTCGTGATTGCAAGGGCATGCTCAATAATGCATAACTACTGATATTTAGTTAAATAAAAAATATATATGTCTGTGATCTCAAAAAGACAAAAAGATTATTTCTTCTTTGCACTGTGTGTAGTTGTGTGGTAGCTGCGCCTGGCCTCTGAGATGGCAGTGACGTACTAGCCGCCACGGGGTGCCACGATGAGTCTTTTTGCCTCTGCGACACTCAACTTTTGGCCAGGGCTTTGCCCTCTTGGCTTTTCTGCTGTGTAGCTTCCAGCATGCTAGCAGAGATGAGAGAGAACGCCAAGTATCAGTGCGATAACTCCTTATAGTTGAAGGATTTTAAGAATGTTTGTACCTTGAGATTCGTGAGACGAAGTCATTTTATAGAGAGGCCATGCTATGATTAGTTAGAAAAGTGTTTCAGGGCCCCTTTAACTTGAAGCCCATGCTCGACTTGATCTAGATAATGCCTTTCATGAACATGCCCAAGAGGTTCATTGCGTTGCCTTTGGCGTGTTCACATAGTGCGTCATCTAGATCAAGCCATGCATAGGCTTCATATTAAGGCGAATTTCTGAATACGAAGGTTAATTGTTCGATGTCAAAATTAACCAGTGTTAAATTAACCAGATATTACTTCATCACCTCCTTGCCTTACCAGTAAACTGCATTGTTGTGAATGCACTTCAGCAGCAGCCCAGGAGCACAAGGAGAGTGAGAGTTCATGCTGTCTTTGTGCACCTGCCATAATACAAAGAATACCTGCAGCATGTGCATTGAGAACATAAAGTGAAAGCAGTTTGGACATAAATGTCAACACGGCACCTTCATGAACATTGCTGGGGAAGATAAGATCATTGTGTAAATATACCGTACTTATTCAACTCTAGGTTGATAGTTCTTTTTCAAATAATCGTATACCAAGCTCTAGGGTTGGCTTAGATTTAAGGTTTTTTAAAAATGTGCCAGTTTTCAATTGAAGTTGATAAATATGGTGCATAGCTGGCGCCAGCTGTCACAGTAGGAGCACGGTTATTCCTAATAAGTGTACTGGCAGGCTTTCCGATTTTTCAGATGTGCCTCTGGTGATTTGAGCCCTTAGGTGCAGCAAAAAAACATGCATTCATTTTTTTCTAACTGGCCAATTTTTTGGACGTCTTCGCGGCCCTTAGGGAGTCCAAGAAATCGTACATTGACTGTACAACTGACCAAGAGGATGCCTCAAGTAGTCTGTGGTGTGAATGTGCGGCAGAAAGAGGATGAGAACAGAAAGGACTTGCACATTCAGGAATGAACAGGAAAGGAAGCATGCCGCCGCTTCTTTGAAGGAGCTTGAGCTCAAAAAACCAAGTGTTGGCTAACGCCAAGATGCAGGTGTCCCTCATCCAAACCAATATAAACTATTGAATTAAAGCAGTGAAACGCAGCACTGTGGCATGGTGCGGGGGCTGAGAGTATGTAAGGACAGTTGAGGTTGACTTACCAGCTTTTGAGAGAGAATCTCACTTGTGACGAAGTTCGGGTCTCGTACCAATGAGCTTGCTATCAGTTGATAGATATAGCTCATATTTGAAGATATTTTCTTCTGAAATCATCTCATTTTTATTCATATTCGAGAATGTATTACTCAATTTGTAGTGGGTTTACTATTTCTACTTCTGTTTTCATTCTGAATAAAATAAATACTACTCCTTACTATTCAAACTGTATTGTCATTTTTAAAAATATTTTTTAACATGCTTACTAGCATTGAGTGACATGGTGTCAGCCCATCTTGACATAAAACAAAGCTCTGTGTCACTTAGGGAATTTTGCAAAGGCACTCCAGGAAAACATGGAAAGCTCTGGGAAGTTGAAAATGTCAAACTTGGTACACACCTTGGAGATGCTTTTAGCGTGTGCCACAATGAGGGTGGCATTTACTGTTTGAAGATAGTGCACTGTTCGAAAATGACACCGATAAGGAATGTAGCGACGAGGCTAGCAGCGATGATGACATTGAGTGAGCTCGGCATGTTCATTATTCAATAAATGCTGTTTTCATTTTGCAAACGCTGTCCTCGCTTTTTTGTTTAGCCTTCATTAGAGGCAAGTTTTTCTCCTTTTTTTTTGCTTCAGACTTTTGAGGTAGAATCGGGGCCGGCGTAGATTCGAGTAAATACAGTACCACGTCTAAAAATATACCATGCTACTGATGGTTTGCAGAAATGGACTGGTGATACGTGTTGCCCAGGAATTTGGCAGCATTTCTATGGTGCATTATGGTGGCTTGATTGCCACCACCACTGCAGATGAATCCATGGTCACTATATTTGTGATCATAGATGGCAACCACGCAGCGCTGAATGCATGTGGCTAATACAATGTCATGCATTGTGCTAGAACTCCACAAAGCATTCATTCCTATCCTAATACTTGTCTGCATGTTTGTGTGTGCCTTTTTGGGTCTGTGTCTAGGTTGTATTTCCTTTAGACATAAAAATTGCCTTCCCCGATGCTTTCTCTAGCTTCATTGTCTCTCTTCAAATTAAGTCCCTAGGATCCCCGTATTGTTTTCTGTGTAGTCAAATAGCAAGCGTTCTCAGTGTTTTCCTTATAGTACATTGAAACCCCGATAATTCAAAATGTCCTAATTTGAATTGTCAGATCATTCGAACCACTCTCGTGGTCTCGACAATGTATTATGTATTTGAATGGCGGAAAACTCCAGCAAATTCGAACTCCAAAAACCGTGCGGCAGTTATGTTAAATAAAATTTATTGTTCCCATAAAGCGCTTTTCGGACGAACCTGAGACAAAGGCTAAGGAAGATTCAATGTGTCGCTAGCTACCGTGATGTTGCGTGCCCTTGAAAATGACGAGAAAGACTCCAGGGCAGCCAGAGACCGAATCGGAGCCGCTGTGCATGCCCTCCATTCCGATCCAGCTTAAAAGGTGCATGAAGGAGCGTCCAGTGTGCACTTGATCACGTTACCACGCACCCTCACCTATGCCCTCCTAGCATGTGCTTGATCGCGTTAGTGTACCCCCCCCCCCCTTCCCTTTCTAACACCTGCTTGATCACCATTACCACACTCGATCATATGCGGGAGGATGTCACACATGCTTCATGCCACCATCGTTTTTAACTCACTCTTACACATTTCCCTCCCACTCGCAGCAAACGACATATGAGGCGCGATCTTACCATTCTTGACTGTATATGGAACATACACTTCCTCTCGCGCACGCCGTCATGCGCTGATGTAGGAACGACATTAGTTGTTCAATGCGAGCCCAGTAACAGTTTGGTTTTGCATGCTGCATCGCACAATTATTCGGGCTTTATATTTAAGTCTTATCTCCTTGTTGCAACTCCATTTTATTCGAATAAATTTTCGGTCCCCCTGGAGTTTGAATTAACAAGGTGTTTTTTTGTGTTTCTTTTGCAGGTGTTCAAGGATGAATGGGCATGGAGCCGAGCAGCTCCATTCCATCCGTCACGAGACCAAACAGCTGGGCTTGAGAGACGGGAATCACTTGGTAGTCAGTCTGCCCTGCATGTGGCTGCTGCGCCAGTGAAAACGTGATTTTTGGTGACGTTAGGTGCGGAAAATGCGATGCAAAGTGAAGTTTCTCTGTGGGGGAAATGAGAGAACTGCAACTGTCAATGCAACTTCTGTGATATTAAGCTACCGTCCGCATATATTAAAACTTGAATGGCAGAAAGAAAAACATCGGAGCATCTCTTAAGCATAATGGTCATTGGAATGTGACATTCGAGGTCTCTGTAGCCCGTTTCTAAGCAAGGTGCATTTCTGAATGCACATTTCGGAGCCTGCATTGCATCACTGTATATCGAGCCTCAATATAAGAAGCATAAATATAATGAATTATTGGATATAATGAAGTAATTAATGTAAAATGTTTGTTGCCATTATCAGCGTATAACGTATGTGTGCTTATGACAAGTACTATATTTGCTCGCATAATGATAGCACTTTTTTTTTTAATTGACGCGAATTTAGGGGTGCGATCAATACGCTGAGTAAATCTCCCACTAAAAAAAAATTTTGAGCACTGAAAATGCAACAAAGTTTGCAGGTCAGAATTCTTCTGATGGCTATCATGACCAAACCAAATATAATGAGTAAGGCTTACCTTTGTAATGAATACACCCATTATGTAGGCACTACATTAATTGTACATTGCGCTTTTATTTTTCTCGTTCAATAATGGCGCCTCAGTTTAGTGTGAGTCTGAATCTTCACTCTCATCAATGCTAGATGCCTGCCGGCAGCACGGTTGTCATGCTCCAGTGCGTAGTCAACATCCTTAAGCATAAACGCGGCCATAAAGCTCTCATACCACCCCCCCCATGGTGAAATGGCACCGAAAAAAACAACCACAGAGTACACCACCACCTTGAAAAATGCAAAAACGTGATGTCCATGGGAACGCGTCGGAACGCGTTTGCTGCGGAATGACAACAGGTCAACCAACAGGCGGCTGCTGCAATAACAGTGTGGGACATCAAAACAAAAATGGTGGCTGATGTAGCAATCCGAACACATTTCTTTTTCCCTTGTGAGTACATTACGCACATTGAAACAGTTTCTTCTGTATCAGTGATGAAGAATGTTGTTAATATCATCAAATACACAGCAATAACATAGCCGTGCCCACTTTGAGGGGACAGGATCAGAAATGGGTGCGCCCAGCTGCCACTGGCAAACACATGGCAGACATGCTGCAAAAACTGTGGTATTTGTCTTCCCTACAATCCCAATACGGCATGTTTCCACTAAGAGTGGGCGACTATCTTAGCTGTGTTATAAGGGCCGGCATATGAGTAGGGTACACTTCTGCCATATCGGTGTAAACGTGGCTACTGTCGTTGCCATTCGCAGTTTGTTGTGTGCTCTAGAATGCAGATGAGAGGAATCAAAAGGCACCTCCTTTCTTTTTTATTGTTGATCACAACCAATATAAAGCCAACAAATATAGTAATACCAAGGCAAGTTTGGTTGTAGATTTATTTTTCTCGAAGCGCAAAAAGTGATGGAGGGAATGAAATGGGGTATCTCCTTAAGAATCTGTTTGGTGCGTGCAGTCCGCTTGATAAGCCTTGAAGGGTTGTTTGCATAGCATTCAACAGATGGTAAGCACGATCACCGTCGGCTAGACTTGGCACGTGCTGTGTCACTGCGGCAAGTTCGGGATGTGATCATTACGTGGGAAAGTAAAAAAATCTAACTTTGACCACAAAATTCAGGGCTGCGTTCATTACGCAAGTGAATATACAGTATTGGGTATAACGACGCTTTTTTCATGTGAGGTGTAACTTCTTTACAGTGAGATATGTCTGTAATGCGAATGCCAGCGAACCTGGAAATGTAAGGATGCATTCCAGTCATTTCAATTTTTTTTATTCACACAGGTTGTCACATGGCATATTATAGTTACATAAATGTGTGTAGGCCTTCTCTGTAATGAAGCTGCCTAAGCGTGTGGACCTAGGCTGACAGTACATGTTTTGCAACTGAGACCTGCAAGGTTCTGCCATTTGTTTCGTGCCAGTCTTGTGTTGAACACAGTGGCCCCGTCCAGTTGGGAACAGCAGTGTAACACCTTCAGTTCTTTTTTGAGCCTGTGCCATACGTTACAGTACTGGAGTTTCTATTCTTTGACCTTGTGCAAGGATATTCTTGTGCTTGTTGCCCTTTCAAATGATTGAGAAGACTCGCAATGTTGCGGATCCCCAGTTTCTATTATCACTGCAGATGTTACAGTATTAAATGCATTTTTTTTTACTGAATAATGTTGCGTGTCTACCAGGGCCGCCAATCACCCTGAATTTTTCCAGACTGTCCTGGACTTTGTGAAAGAATCGCACCATGACACAAACTTATCAGGGCTGTATTCACTCCTACATTAGAGTCCGGTGAGACCTAGAGCCAGGTATCACTTGACTGATCAAAATGGAAGCTGCAGCTGCCAAAACATTTACCGTGACAATAGTTAGAGGGCACCTAAACCACCTTTGACATTTTGCGCACATTTTGATATACACACATGCATTGCATACAGAATGCTGTAATAATCATCTGTTGTGAAATTGGCAGCACTATGATCCATGCAGAAGGTAAAAGAAAAAATGCACGTGGGGCTTTTCTAGTCCCTGCTTCACACTTTGTGATGCCATTAGGGTCACACACGGGACGTCACCAGGATAAAAGCTGTCAATTGGCACATCTACAAAGGATGTCTGTTTTTATCTGTATGCTAGCATGACTTTGCCATGACTTGCTTGTCATGCACAGACAGATTTCACTTCATGTAGTGGGCTTGTTGTTGTGGTTGTAACATGCTTATCCTTTATTTTGAGGGTACGATCACCCCTTGACCAAAGTCACATGGGCAAAAGGTAAAGGTGGAAGAGGCGCTAGGTGAAGCCAAACAAAGTGTCCGAGGTTGCTTCCACGAATGTAAAACAAGAATGTGTGTGCACCACATGTGGACAAACGAATGTGATCTGCTGAAATGTATGACAGTTAATTACATTCTAGCAAATGTCACTGGTCTGTTGTTTTTTTTTTCGTGTGATTTGACCCACAAATCCTTGTGAGGTCTTTTTTTTTTTCAGTTTTGCAATTACAATGACATCTTTTGATTAATTAAATACAGTACCTTGCTGATTCACCATGGAATTAGACCATGGGCTTCCCTGGATCATCGGGGCTGGCCAGTCAGTGTGCAATAATATTTGTATCATTCCACAGCATTACACATCGAATGTAATAAGTTCTTCCCGAGACTTGGAAAAACAAAATCCTCTGAGAGCTTGTGGCCAAAGCTTTACGGTGTCCGCCCAATCACTGTCTACAATATCCGTGTCGAAAAAGAGATTTACTGGGTCACACCGGGGCATCATGCGCATCCATTGTAAACATGGAGGCAGCTGAGGCAAGCATTGGATGTAACACCATGTGAGCACCATGAAAAGGGTCTGCATCTCGCAACCTAGGCAAGGAGGCGCTGCTGTGCCTGTTGAAGACACCTCCATTGTTGTTTTCCAGTCGTGTCGCAGTTCTACTGTGTGTTTTCTCTAAAGCAGCACGCATGATCTCTCTCGTTGCTCGTGGCACTCGCAACGTGCACGTTCTCTCGTCTGTGGTACTGGCACTGCATGTTGAATAGCAGCGTAGGGACTGGTTGGGAAACAAACGCGTAAACTACAGCGCTGTTTTCCAGAAACTGTCCTACCACAGAATACCACACAGTGGGAACACCAAGATAGGTGAGAGTCTGCCGTGCCTGTCATTTTAGGGCATCAAATAAAGTTTGGACGTAAGACGCAATTAGAAAGGCCAAGCATGCTTCGTACATCAGCAACATGATCTTCTGCAACATTGAGCTTGAAGTATATGCAAATTCACTGCAAGAAATCCACCATCCTTGGAAATGTGTAAAACAGAAGTTTACTGTTTGCTTATTTCTTTCCGGCATGAAGCAGCCTAATACACTTCCTGGGATGCCGAGTGCCATTCATACTTTTTTGGTAGGTGCGTCTGTATGTAAATAAATTATTTTATGCTATGGTCTGCCTCAGAAACATGGAAACAGGTGCAATGTTTTGTGCAACCGATTTCAATGGCACTTACATAAGTCAAATGTCTTGCCAGGCCCAGCCAACTTAAGAAAAATGCACATCAGAATTTTTTCTTGTCAGATTATAACGACGTTACGATATAAAAATCTTGCATTGTTATAAACGATTAGCATCACTGAGTTGCTGAACGGCATGTTTAAAATAATGATAATGATTTTTGTTTTGGCTATAGCTACAAGCAGTTATTAGCACAAAGACTTGCAAAGACCAAACTAAGTGCTTTATAATAAACAATGCACAATTGCCATTTGTGTGAACTACTACAGCTGTCTTTCTGTCACGTTGCCTCCTCAGACTCGTAGACCATGGGTAAAATTCCAGAAAACACCCATGAGATTCACCCATACCCTTGCTGCCAAAACACGCTATGGCATATAGTACTGCCTTTCCGCATTGCGCACTAAAGCACGAGAATGTTTGTCATCAGCTCGTTCTGCAGCTGGTCCTGCAACACTTCTTCCCGAAAGGGACCAGCATTGTGTGAATGCGCCCATATGCATGAAGCTTACTAAATTTTACGGGTGTGTACGTAAAGGCCACTCAATTTATCACGATGTGTATCAAAAGAAAGGCACAGGAGCAAAAAAGTGCGCAGTTTCACTCTTGTGTACAGCGCGGCGCTTGTCTTATCTGTGAGTTTCCAAATATACTTCGTCCATAGGGTATCCCCTATGCCCGTATCCCAGTATCCCCTAAGCCCCACGCCCGTGCAACATTCGGGAAACTAACAGGACATCCACCGGTCATCGATTTTCGGATATCCTACCATAGACATCCCAAGAATCGCAAACAGACCTGTTTCGGATTTTCTATCGTATGTTTTCTACCACACATGTCCCAAGGTTATTGCACATGGACTTTTTTGGCATCTGCTGTGGTTGATTAGTTTCTTTGGCGTTACGCTGCTGAGCCTGAGGTCGCGGGATCAAATCCTGGTCATGGCAGCCACATTTCGATGTGGGCAAAATGCAAAAAACACCTGTGTGCCATGCGTTACGTTAAAAGAACCCTAGGTGGTCGAAACTAATCTGGAGTCCGTAACTACGGTGTGCCTCATAATCGGATCGTGGTTTTAGCACTTAAGACCCCAGGATTTAATTTTTTTTTTGGCCTACACGTGAATATTTGTCCTCCAAGAGGCTTTGTGAAATTATGTGAAATAACATAATGATGTTTTCTAGCATGTTTGAAAAACAATTCGAAGCTATCATGCATGCAGCCCGTGTGCACGCCATACTTCACAAATTTTATCATGCAGTTTACTTTGAAAAGCCAAGTTAGCTCTATTAGTCACATGTCCGTGGCGGAAGACTTAGGAAAATGAGTGCACTGCACTTGCGCGAGTAACGTGTGCATAAAACGCCCTCTCTCTCTTCGGGATCTTTGCCGGCCCGCGGATGAGGTGATGCAGGCGTTAAGCACTCTCCATACGTGGGCCGATCCCGAAGAAATTGCAATGCTGGGCCGACCCGCGGCGGAGGTGCAGTTCGCCATTAAGGGGCCCGCATACACAACTTCACTGGTCATGCTTCTTCACAGAGTGGAAGGCCACTGAGTTTTTTCTGAAAAATCTACTGCACTCAGTATTTTATGTCGTACATAAACAAAACCAGAATGAATCCACTTTTCACGCATAAAGGTTTCATTAACGAGATGTAATAATAAAAAAGAATTTGCCAGAATCAATATTGGAATATGTACAATATGTACAAGCTCTCTTCCATAAAATGGAAGAGAGCTTGTACAGACACGTTTGTGTCTATTAAGAGAGAAGTAACAAAAATTACGAGATATACAAAATGTGCTGCCATCGAGTAGATACTATCACAAAAAAACTAAACTTTCATTGAACAGGCATTCCACTACAAAAATTTTTAATTGCAAGCACTACAGTTTGACTTGCCTGGCTGTTGCCGCCGATGATCTGGGCTGCCTAGCATCGTCGTCGCTGTCGGAGTCGGTCCGGCGGAAAGGCAGCATCTTCATGAAATAACCAGCCGAAGAGGCAGCGGAATCGCGACATCTGCGATCTTTCGAAACGCGCGCGCCGCTCCCGGAGGCGGCCATTTTTTTCTAGTTTGGTCGCGAAACTTCGGAGCGCGTTCAAAAATCACGCCCGGGGGAAAGGGGGAGGGGGCAAGCGAACTGCTTAGAAAAAAAAATGCAGTTCTCTTTCCTGTCCAGTGATGCCACGGCTGCTGATTTATCACTAGATCTACTGATCTTCAAAATTTTCTGCTGATTCAGTGATAAAGCGCTTGAATCTACTGATTTTCTTACTTTTCTACTGAAACGAAAGCAAAAGCTGCTACTTTTTCAGTACAGAGTTTATATTAATGTGAGGCCACCTAGCGAGCGAAAAAAAAAAACGTGGTAGGCGTCGAGGTTTACATACATTCTTGCGTTTCCAGACTCAATCGTGGCGCTACCTCTGTCTTTGAGCAAAGTGGGGAAGATGCATAGAGTTTAAAAAGTAACTGGATAAGTAACTGGATGTGAGGCGGTGAATTCGTGAAAGTGGATGCACTGCCGTACCCCACAACTATGAAACCAACATCATCATCATCATGATCAACCTATTTTTATGTCCACTGCAGCACGAAGGCCTCTCCCAGCGATCTCCAATTACCCCTGTCTGGAAGATACTGTCCTCAAAAGCTTTCAGGTACTAACTGCCATCTGACCCCTTTGAATAGGCCATCGGAGGGCTTCACTGTTTCTAAATTCGTGCTTGACAATGGCTCTCTGGATCCCCGAGTTTTTCAAAAGTATCGCCAAGAATCTCGGGATCAATTTTCGTACTATTTCTTAGAAGCTACAATACCACAACAGAGTACTAATATAAGCGCTGAATTCGTGGGCGCATAAACTGAGTGCAAAAATTGAAATTAAAAATCTACAGATTTTTACTGATTTTTCGCGAAAAAAAATCAAGTTTTTTCATGTGTCGTGGCAACACTGTTCCTGTCCCATAGCGCATTGTGTCCGTGAGCGGCGCGGAAGGTCTCGAGAGCGGCGTTTCAAACCATCGTTAGCGGGCTAACGATGCGCAATAGGCGCGGTACTCAAAGGGTTAAGCCATGCAGCACATGTAAACAAGAGCATCAAGTTTTATCTACCGCAAAAAAATAAAACGAGATGCTGCTGCAAGCGGAGTCATGTTAAATGTTGGCAAAAAACATACGACAAGGACGATTTCATTGCCATCGTGCTTCGTCGGTTGCAACGTTGTAAATGACAGTGACAAACTAAAGCTAGCGACAGCATAGCGTGCTCATTTCTACATTTCACTACCCTTGAAGGCAGCTAGTTAAACTTGTGTATGCATGTTTACCTTTATATTATTTCTATGAAATTGCACACTTCAAAAGATGCTGTTATCGACATCATCGTGTCAAATGTCACTAAATTTGAACGTGTGGCAGCTCCGCCGAAAAAGATGCGCCCATTGTGCAGTCGTTTGGCATTCAACACGGATAAGTGGCGTTTGCTGGGAGGGGTCTTAGTCCTGCGGTAGGTTTCAAATAGGCTGATGCCATTTGGGGGGTAAATTTCCTCAATTTATTGTCACAGCAGCAATTGCGCGTTATTAATTTGCTACGTCTTCCACAATAAAAAATTTGCTCCTCATGCATAGACGAGTGCTGGCTCCCGTACCCTGAAAACCGTCGCGTTTGTTTTCTATTTGTTTTCTACGGCGGAGCTCATAGAAGTTACTGTTCTTGAACAGAGCGACGTCGGGAAAACAGAATGTTGAGTCGTCTCCGTCGTAGAGTTCACTGCTATACGGCGCAGATATATTCTCCGCGAGAAATTTAGCGTCTGACCAGTGCTATTGATTTTATGTAGCTGCGTAGCAGATTACGAAAGATAGAGATCAAAATTTTACTGTTCAAGTACAGCACGTATTAAAATCTAGCCGCATCATCATCGCATGCGCCACGTCTTGCGTTAGGTGCTGACCAGCGCACTCTACTCCGCAATTCCATAGAGGGCTTTGATGTCGCGCTCGTAGAAATTTTGAAGGGGCTTCCTGCGAATCTTGAAGGTGGCCGACACCAGTCCCGTCTGCGGCGTCCACTCCTCGGCGCAGAGTTTGAGCTTGAGCGGCACTTCGGTCTTGTGCAGCTCGCTGTGGCGCGCGAACGCCAGGATCGACTCGGTGGCGGCCTTCGCCACTTCAGGGTCCTCGCACAACTCCTTCAGTGTGGCCTCTCGCGTCGCCCTGCCGAGCTCTCGAGCGAGGTTCTGCAGTTTCTGATGGTTGGGCGCCACGAGTGCGACCAGGTACGTGTGCAGAGAACTGCCGTACGCGAGCGCGTTGTCCACGAGCGGGCACGCCTTGAGCACCGACTCGACGTGGCCCAGCGAGACGTACTCGCCGTGCTGGAGTTTGACAAGCTCCTTCTTGCGGTCGATTATCCGCAGCGTGCCGTTGGGGAAGATCTCGCCGACGTCGCCCGTGTAGAACCAGCGGACTCCGGATTCGTGGCGAAACGACTCGCGCGTGAGCTCGTCCCTCTTGAAGTAGCCCTGCGTGACGCACGCGCCCCCGATGACGATCTCGCCGCGCGGGTTGGGCTTGTCCGATATGCGGTAGGAGCCCTCGGACCAGTCGACCAGCCGGAGGTAGCAACCGGGAATCGGGGCACCCACTCGGCCCACGCTCGTGTCGTCTATGTCGTTGACCGTCGCCACGGCGCAAGTCTCGGTCAGGCCGTACGCCTCGATCACGTGGCAGCAGAGGCAGGCGCGAGCGAAACGGCGCGTTCGAATCGACAACGGCGCCGAGCCGCTAACCACGACCTTGAGTCTCGAGCCCAGCGCGCGGCGCACTTTGCTGAAGAGTAGCAGGTTGAGAAGAGGTGTGTCGAAACCGCAGTCGAGCCAGAAGTTTTTGTAGTCGACGGCGTGGTCGAATAGCGCCTTGAGTAGGGGTCCCCTCGAGGCGACGGCGTCGGAGATGCCCTTGCAGATCTTGTCGAGGACGAGCGGCACAACGGCCATCTGAGTCGGCCGGAGCAGGCTCATATCCCCGGGGCACCCTTTGGCCAAGCCCGTCGAGGCGTTGGTCAGGGTCAGCGGTGACGAGAAGCCAATGGACGTGCCTGTGCCAAAGACGAGCGCCTCGACGGCCAGTTCGAGGATGTGAGCCAATGGCAGGTAGGCGATGTACGTGTCCTGGCCGGTGCAATACGCCTGGCGGACGGCGGCGAGACCGTTGATGGCCGCGATGATGTTTCTGTGCGTGGCCACAACTCCCTTGGGCACGCCGGAGGACCCGCTGGTGTACATGACGATGGCTACGTCGTACGGCGTCGGCGCGGACTTTTGTGCCACGAAGTTCGCTCTCAGGTTTTCCAGGTTGGAAAACGGAATGACCTGCGATAAGCACACGACGCGTGTTGTACCGTGAGCGCGCCTTCTGTGTTTTAATTGTGCCCGCCAGCTGGCAAATAGATCTTCCTAGCGGTTAAATGGTTGTGCGATTACTTGCGACTTGAAGCCTCAACGCGCCCTGAGTAAGGCAGGAAATATTTTATAAGTGTACAGGCATTGGTGGGCTTGGGCAATTTTTGTTGTTGGTTTATTCAGCTTCGCTGATAATTATAATAATTCTGAGGAAGAACGAAGTGATACTAATGATAGCTAATTTAATCTCGACAAACTTGTGGACAGCGAATGCATGCAGCAGATTCTACATTATAGCAACCTATGCCGTTAATACACAATAGTGTTGTGCAGGCCTGTGTATGCCTTACAATATGCGCAAGTTCCCGTGTGATATAGGCGATTATTGGATATGGACAATTAACGCTTACGGATTTTTCTAGTACGTTGATCCCCTTGCATATGTCTGTATTGCAACTTCTCGGCATCGTTTTTGTCTTGAAGTTAACGTGTACGTCACTCACCTGCAGTGTTCCTAGAGTAGTCAGCTCTGACGGCTTCGAGTTGGGGTCCTCCATGTAGACTACGTGCGTTATCGACGGCATCTTGTCCGCGATGCTCAGCACCCGCGGCAGGAGATCCGCGGAGGTGACCAGGTGCGTCGCCTGTGTCTCGTTGATGGCGCTCGCTATCCCCTCGTCGGGGAGCGTCGCGTACAACGTCACCAGCGGGACGTTTGTGCGGAAGCAGGCCTGCGCCGTGAGCAGCCACTCGACGCGGGTCTCGGCCAAGATGGCCAAGTGCTGGTAGGGCCTCACACCGATCGACTGAAGGCCGCGCGCGGTGAGCTCGATCTCTCGGTCGACCTCGCGGTACGTCAGCCACTCGTAGTCGCCCAGGAGCACCTTCCTGAATACCTTGCCGCTGCTCTGTTTCTCTTCGGTCCGACCTAACCTGGTTCTCGTCCCCAGGGAGCGCCGCAGTGGCCATGTGCAGATGGCCCTTCGCGCCAGTTCGTCCAGGGTGCTGACGCCCGCCAGAGCCTGGACCTGGCGGCACTTGCTTGCAAGACGCCAGTAAGGCGTCGACGGGTCGTTCTCGACGACTGGCTTGGCGAAGCACGTTCGCGAGCGCCACCAGTAATTCCAGGGTTTCTGGAAGACGAAGTACAATGGCAGCGTGGCCGCTGTGTAGAGGCCGGCCAGAATTTTGACGAGGAATAGCACGATTGCAACGAGAAGGGAAGACATGGCTGTCTGGTCGAGCGGGACCCCCGCATCAACGGGCTCTGGCGCGCGCGGTACATACGGCGTAATCTGGGTCGGCATGGTGTTGTGCAGGCCTTCTCCTGCCGAGACTTCTTCACCCCCAGAGGCGGGGCTTGATGACGATAATGGTGGCAGTGATGATGATGGTGACGCCACGAGAAAGCGACAAAAAATCCACTGTTTGGAGGTATACAGGCGAACATTGGTTGGTTGGTTGGCTTGCCTCTGTATATGGCTGACACCCACTGTGGATGAACACAAGCAAGCAACAACAACAAAAGAAGAAGATGGTACCTATGGAAAGGTACAGTAACTTAACGCTTTAAGAATTTAGTAAAGAAATCGTCTCGAATAAAATAAAAGAAATGTTTATTGGCTGTGCAGGCATGACAATGGGTGTCCAATAAGGGAGGGAAGCTCCCACTCACAATGTTAGGAATAAAAATCTTAATTCCAATACGGAAAATTGGTTCTTTCAAAGTAATTTTACTTAAATAACTATCGATAAACGGTGGCCCATTAAGAAGAAACGATCAATCGTCTCGTCATCACATAATCGGTACAGGGCGGCAGGCGACAGATCAGCTCATTGAAGTTAATAGGCAGCTACTCTACAACCCGATTTAATGAAGAAGAACTGGGTACTTTTCCTGCGCCGTTTCAGTGTCTTATTATTTTATTTGTTTTACTTTTTAAAGAAAAAATTGAGTAGGGTGTTGATTAGAGGAAATATCATGGAGAGAGAGAGAGAGAGTATCTTCTAACGCTTTCAGTCTTCGGTTTCTGCCATCGGATTTGGCGGCGTTCGAGATTAATCTAAGGGAGTTAGAAGTGCAACAAATGCCTATCCAATAGTGATAACAAATTTATTTAGCGGATATGATGTATCAAGATATGACATCTTACTGATACCGGCCGCTTGTAGTGATGTGTTGCAAAAAAGAAAAGGCATTATAATTTCCTCTGCATGATCTAGAAGTTCTGGCACTTCCCATTTGAAGCAGGTGGTATATACCGGTTCATCTCTCTTGTTGGAAGCAGACAATAGCTATTTGTTGTGGTAGATCTCACAATTCCATTACGTCAACTGGATTATTTGAAAAGGCGGATATCACTTTAAATCGCGCAAAAGAAATGGTAGAGATGTCAACTAATAAAAAAAAGAACATTCGCCGAATATCTTTGCAATTAATCGCTATAAGAAATACGTCACAGCTACGGAACTGAACCCGAGTATGCAATGAAGTAATGGCAATTTAGCAGCATTTCCGTGCTTACCACGACTTTCGAGAAGTACGTCTTCAAAATCTGTGGCGAAATGCATTGATCACTGCACGAAGTAGAGTACATGATAAGTGTTAACTGAAGCATCAATGCTTCGTTGGCGTTTACTGTCTGAAACCGGTTGGTTAGTAAGTCATTGATTCACCTAGTAATATTAGTGTTAATGTTGAGACTATAGCTAGCTTTTTCATCAGGCTGCCGGATGTGAGGGACCTTATTGAATGCTTTGGCGAAGACGACAGATATGGCGTCCATTTTTGAGGACGAATGTAATGAGTAATGGAGATCTGTGAACACATCGAATAACTGCGTTTCACAGGAACGACCTTTCAGAAAGCCATTCTAGTTAGAATAAAAAGAAATTCTATTTTGTTAGGTTGATTATGGCTGATGAAATTATATGTTCTAGTAGTTTGCAAATCTTACTAGTTAGCGAAATCAGTCTGTAATTAAGAAGCACAGTTGGGTCGTCCGATTATAAAATAGGAATGACACGGGCAATTTTTCTGTCAAATGGCACGCATCCTGTATCTATGGATTGTTGAGATACAGCGACTAAAATCGGGAAACGACATGTTTAGCTATTTTAAGTAATTTTGGGCATAACCCATCGGTGCCTGGTGCAGAATTAGCTGGTAGTTTGGCAGTGGCTGCAGTAATACCTTCATGGGCAATAAAGCACGTCAGGCGTAGTTGAGGGAACATGGAGGGAAAATCAAAAGTGGTTAGTGGTGGATCTTCATTTATGAAAACGGAACACAGTACTGAATTGAATTCTTTCACAACTTCTGACGGGGGAAGAAGCTTTTCAATAGCGATGTGGACGATGATGATGAGTAGTTCGCATTAATGAAGTTCCAAAATTCTCTGGTGTTATTCTACAGCTTAGATATATCATTATTGAAAAACTATTTGGTCGCCTCAATTTATACTTTGTACAGTTTGGATTATTTGCAATAATGCTTGCAGTCGCTGTCTGAACTTGATTGCTTGGCCTTTGAATAAAGACGCTTTCTTTTGTTTATACAGGGCTTAACGCGGGTCGTAAACCACGGGCCTGGCATTGATCACGTGATAGTTATTCTTGAAAGGTACTTTTCTTTAAGTTCCGTGAGCCTATCGCGAACAATTTGCCAATTATTGCTTACGTCGCGAAGGTGAAATGAAGTGAAAAATTGCGTGGAAAAGAATAACATGTCGGAGTTTATCATTTTATGGTTAGCGCGACTGAAATCAAAAAGTGTTTTCTTTGTGATACCGGTTTTGCATAGCTTTTCAGTGACACTTCACAGCGTACGACGTTATGATCGCATGTGCCCTCTAGAACGTGTACGAGCATATCGCTTCGTTCTGTTGTCGGTAGAAGATCCGAAATCGACTCGCCACGCGTAGTTAGGGAGACCACGTGATTAAAATTAATTGAATGCATCAAGAGACTCTCGACATTCGTGCTTTTTTGTGCCACCTTGTGGTCTACATGAACGCCAGTCGATCGATCTCTGGATAATTAGAAAGTCCCTGGTCGATTCAGCCATTGCCTAAGATAAACGGTAGTGATGTGTATTTTCTTGAGGAAATCGAAGTTGGATCCGATGGAGGAATTCCCATTAAGGCCTATCCTATGATTTGACATGATACGACAACCGCGAGTACGCAGTGAACTCTTTCTGTAGGCTAACCAGGCCTGTGGATCGACATTCAATTCCTCGAGTGAGCTATCTTTGAAGCGAGTCAGAAGGGAGCATTCAAAATTCAAGCACGAACGCTGCACCTCACTTCTTATCGGCTACTTGCCGACCGCTTCGTGCCTATTGACCACAGCTTGCACAGCTGGGCAGCGCCTCTCCAGGAGGTTGCTTTTTCTACACCGCGGCTTTCCTTTCCCTCTCGACTCCGGCGCAGTGACTAAGGAGTGGCCCGACCTTCTATAAAAGCTAGACGGACGTTCAAACAAATTGCAGTTCGTACCATGATAGTGTGGGGGTTGGGCAAGTAATAGTGGTAAATCACTAAAACAGCCACAACAGCTGTAGAGGTGGCCGCGCGAGCTGTGCGATGCGTGCCGCCGGGCGGGTGGGAAAGAGGGTATCGGACCGAACTTGCCACAGATCCGCCAGCGCAAGGACCAACGTCAACCATTCGTCTGTCGGGCGTCGGTGTTCACCGGTGCGGGCTCCCGCTGGCTATTCACGCCCATCTGCTCTGGGGTGCGCCTGTTAGCCGGGCCGTTCGTATGTCCGACTGACCGACCCTTCGAGTGCTTTCGGCGGTCGACAGGCGCCGAGAAGCTAGAGACGCGAGGATAAGCGGATTCAGAATGCGAAGGATGACAAAGGTGCCGGGAGGGGGCCAACAAACCGCAGGGCGCGAAGAGCTAGAGCGAACGGCCTTAGAGCGCTATAGTTAAGCAATGAAACCAAACATTCGGGCGGTAGTTCTGGGGCAGACCGAGAAGCAAGATTGACGCTGACGAATGCGACCGACAGATCCGTTTTACCTGCACGTGCGAATGATGTCAACCGCTCAGCGGGGTGCAACTTACGGGAGGGTTTGGTAAAGATCGCTCCGCAGACTCGTGTGTGTGTGTGTGGAGATGTTGGAATGAGAGAATGAAAGTGACGGGGTGGTGAAAAAGTGCAAACAACGACGTTCATATGAGGGTAACATCAACTTTTCTGCACGAGAGAGGGATTTTTTTTCTTGATTGCTTGGCTGTAGCCTGTGTCCTACCTGCCTTCGGCTATGTATACCAAGGGTCTTTTTAGCTGCACCAAATTAACAACAACAACAACAACAACAACAACAACAACAACAACAACAACAACAAAGATACCTGTGGCATGCAATACAATGATAACGATTGAGCTAATTTACTCATGAAGCGGTCATCAATTCTGCGAGGAATCAAAATACTTAATTGAATGTTTAACATAATTGCATAAATTAACTTTTTAATAATTACTTTATGGCCCATATATAAATTTACGAATGGTAGCCGGTGAGCTCGAAAGGCGTATCCACTTGGAACGATCTCTCTGAACTACACCAGTTTCGAGATACTAATTTGCATTGGCGTTCCAGTTACTTTTGTGCTTCAATACATAAAACAGCGTTTTTTTTTTTAATTGAAACAACAGTGCATTTTTACCGCAAGTTTCGCAGCGCATATCTCGATACCGGTGCTGTCCTCAGACTTCGTTCCAAGCCAATATGCCTTGCATACTCACTAGCTGCAATTCGTAGATTCAGATAAGTGCCGTAAGGTAATTGATTAAGAGATAATTAGTGTAATTATGTTAATTATTCAATTAAGCGTTTTGATTTTTCGATGTAATGACCGCCTCACCGAGTAATTTAGCTCAATAACTATAATTGTGCGATCTGCTACAGGCAATTTTTAAAAGAAAGTTATGCAGATAAGGAAAAAAAAACCCTATTTAGGGCAACCACAGTGGTCACGCAATCGATATGTGTAACTTTTCCACAAGGAGACTCGTCTTTGTAAGGCAAAATTTAAGACAAAGCACGCTATATAGTAATCCAAACAAGAAATAGATTGACAGGCAGATGGAGCCGGAACTGATGAACAATGGTCGAACAATCCGACGTTTCGACAAGGCAACTTGTCTTTCGGCGATTGTTCAGCACAGTAGCTGCTGTCGCATTTAAACGTACGGACGAAGTACCGCAGCATTGATATAGTAGGGAATTGAAAAAAGGTCTGAGGTTTGCTTACCTGTCATGAACACGGAGACAATTATTACCTTCCTCGAAAGTAATAGGGAGGTCAGAACTTCAACTCTATTGTGCACCTTTTTGGTTCTTTTGCATTCTCTTTCCGTTCTGTTCTACGCCTGGCCAATAGCGTCCCCAAATTTTGGATCCCCTTTTTCTAAAGCTCACTAACGCTGTAAGCTTGCAGTCCAACCTTGCAACAAACAAACGTATACGACAACTCCCTTCTGCCCCGGTGGTCTTTCATCGATGGATTTCTCGGCCCAAAAGACCGGCTTTTTCGCGAGAACTATTTATCAGAACTGGCACGTGTGTTTACACGCCGATCTTTTGCGCGAGCCATACCATGACGCGTGCTGTACAATGTTCCCGCCCAATTTCACGCTTTTTTTTTTTTGGGGGGGGGGGGGGGCACGTAAACAACGCACGCTGAGCGCATCATATCCCGGAACGCGAGAGGTGCGTGAGATAGATGGCCGCGGGGGCCACACACGCACACACTCGAAAAAAAAAAAAAAAGAGCACCCGATTTCCTGTGCGAGCGTACAATAAGGTACTTGGCTTGAACGAATGGGAGGAAGAGCGATTTAAGAATTGAAAGCTGCAGATGAATACGGATCAGTGCCCGCGCACAACGACCGAAAGATGAACCGAAACGTGTGACGAATAGAGGCGCACGTCATCGCGCTTCCTTCGCGCATCCCATCTTTGGGGCAAATTCAGAAAAAGAGAGAGAGAGAGAAACAAAACGAACAGAGCTTGGCATTCCGCAAAGCCTCCTGGCTCGATCGTCCCAGCAGGGTCTACGAGTGCCTTGTGTGGCTTTAGGTGAGAGCGCCAACTGCTGCTTTCATCGATAGAACGTCCGAGCCCCGAAATGTTGCGGCGTGCCGCTCCATTTGTCTCCCATTTTCACACCTCCGGGAAGGCTCTAATTCAATTTCCCCCGCTCTTTTGAACATGCCCGCGCCTGTCGCTGGGGGGGCGTGCTTGCCCAACACCCTCTAGAGAAGTTGTTGGCCTGCCACTTGCTCGCTGAGAGCCTATCGATCAAGTTCGCAATGCCCATCTTTTCTTATATGCTCGCTGTCGCATACATGCCTTCTTTAGGAGTCGTGCTGCGTGCGAGGTGATAAAGACCAGGGCCGCCTGCAGGGCGGCGTGACTTTCCTTCATCCTGCAGGTTTAGGTTTTTTTCTTATAGACCTCACTCTGGGGAGTTTTACGGATGTCAAAAAAGTACGAGTACAACGTTTCAAGAGTGCGAACTCCACTATTGGTATATACGCATGGGATTGAAATGACGGCCGAAGAGCCGGTGCTTTTCCGAGTTGTCAACAGGCAGAAGACAGTGAAGTCACTGACAGTGCGTGGGGCATAGAAATAACTGCCCAGTTTAGCTCGAGGCAGCTGCATGTGTAGGACACAAAACTGCCGAATGAATTCTGGGTTCTTACGTGCCAAAACCACGATTTGATTATGAGGCACGCCGACTCCAGATTAATTTTATCACCAGGGGATCTTTAAGGTGTCCCAATGCACGGTACACGGGCGTTTTATTTTTTATTTTTTTGCATTTCGCCCCCATCGAAATGCGGCCGCTGCTGCCGGGATTTGATCTCGCGACCTTTTGCAGCGCAAGCACCATAGCAGCTAATACACTGCGGTGGGTATAAAATTGGTAATGCGCATTTGTAAAAAAAAGTCTGGAACATCTATACGAAGCCTGTACCATTAAAAGACCGTTGTCTTGACATTGGCCAAGACATACTTTAGATACATTATAATTTTTTAACCATCTTCAAGCTACGGGCAACGTACGGGCACGACGTCATCTTATTATAAGATAAAAAATTGGTTGTATAAACATGTGGCCGGCTGAATTAGATTGTAACCACTGTAGTCGCTCAATGCAATAGCGAAATTTATCCAGGTGAACCACGGTGTGCGCCACGTTTAACCTATCCGGCAGTGGTGATGCCAGTTGCCGCCACTGCGGCAAGCGTCGCACAAGATTCAAGAAACAAAATAAACGAAAGAAAAATTATGTTTTCGACGCAAAGCTTGAATGGTATTCACGCAGTCGCCAGAAGGTGGAGTTGAATGCAGCAGAAATGCAGTGCTGAGCCGATAAGTAAAACCGGGAAAATAAATACTAACAGTGACATTGTTGGTTCCACCTTAGAGCCTTGTCAGTGCCGAACACGTTGCGCTTAATTAATTGTGGCTTGATAACGTTATTTTACAATGAAAACGTGTTTAACATCCACCTAAAAAATACCAACGTTGTTTTGTGGCTTGGATCATACCTGATTTTACAGTGTGCGAATTTGACATCACCAGGGTTCAGTGGCTGTAAAAACGACACTGCTTATAAAAGCGACGTGATCTCTTCATTAGGTGCTAATTGCTTACTGAAGCGTTTTTCGAAACATCGTGCGCATTGCTGTTGTCTTTAGCCGTAATTATTTTTTTAGGGACAGTTATTTACGCGAAAAGGTGATATAACGCCACAGGAGATCTACTAGGTGCACCAATTATTCGTCGCTAACGACAAAGAAGACTCGGGAAAGACTTGAACGCAAATTGCCTATTACCGTTAGGAAAAAGAAGTTCAATGTCACTTAAAGAAAAATTCAGTCTCTGCAAAATTAGTCCAATTTATTCGCAGAGTCTTCTTATCACCTTGCCGTACTTTCTGTATTTAGTTTCGTCTTCTCTGCACTGTTTAACCGTCGGCTTCTCGGCCAATCGCCCGTATTGAGTAACCGTCGTGGAAGGAAGAGCGAGTGAGCAAAGCAGTGCAAAGTAAAGCAAACAAAGTAAAGTGCAAAGTGCAAACAAAGTGCAACGTAAAGCATAACAAAGCAAGCAAGCAAATCAATCCAAAGTACGCAAATCAATCAATCAATCAATCAATCAATCAATCAATCAATCAATCAATCAATCAATCAATCAATGCAAGACAAGCCAAATGTGAAAGCAAAACAAGCCAAAGCAAAGCAAAGTGCCAGGCCGCGCTACGACTCGCTGAGAAATAAGCGATCATTGATAAGTGCCTCTCTGGTGCTAAGCAAACCAGCCAGATGTACAAATCGTAGATTATTACAGCCGCCTCAAGAGTCATTGGTCATTCCCTACTATCCGCTCCGGCGAAGACGAGCAGTAACGTTTAAGAAACGCGCTGCTTAGGTCTCCGGGCGCAGTGATACGGTGCCCGCGGAAAACGGAAACCGCGTTACGCAATGATGCGCAATCGACTATGAGCCGATGAGCAAGCAACTGAGCACGATTACGTCTCTAACCAAGCAGCCTTGGCATCTCGCTCAGACTGTCGGCACGCTATAACGTTCTCGCAAAGAAAAAAGAAATTCTGCAATAGAGAGCACGCACAAATGAGCAATCACACCAAGCTCACGCGCGATGCCTTCTTCGTTGCAGGGATCGTCCGTAAATACGGCGCACACGGTTTGCGTTTAACCTGCGAGATACACCCCCTAAAGGCGGCTCCATGCAATTTGCGTCACACATCGGACGTCATCTATGCGCGAGGGCGCTGCAGGGTATGGAGATTACTGCTAGAGGGATGGTCTCTGCATACAGACGTCTTGTCTCTCTCAGGTACCCGCTATAAAAGGGAACCGCCGCTTCGTAACACGCGGCTGAAGCAGGCAGCTTCCTGCGGTCACGTTTTTTCTAATGCAAACGTCGCGCGGCTTTTCGTAACTTGCTCCTGCTACCCGGCCCCTACCGCGGCCCCTCTCGCAATCATTGTGCCACGAAAACGAAGGAACGAGCTCGTGCAGATAGCCATCACGACAACATCAAGCTGTCATCGCTGCCGCTTTGCTGGCCAATTTCTGATTCGGCAGGCGCTTCGTTCGCTTCGCAGCACGTGGCGTCTTGAGTAGAACTCTCTCGAACGTATCGAAGGGCCAGTTATACGGCTGTGTTAGTTGTGGGGATTTGTTGTCTGGGAACTGTTTTTCCAGAACGACCCGCTCGTTCGCTGATGGGGGAAAAAAAAAAAAAAGGGGAACGCAACTACTGCTCGAATAGCGCAAATATGCTTCTAATCCTTGTGATTCATGCAATACCAATGAGTCATTACTGCACATGGCGCTCAATTCTGCGCCTGCGTGTGCCTTTAAGCGTTTTTTTTTCTATCAATCAATACATTTATATTGCCTAAAAGTGCCTAAAAGAGCAGACAAAAGAAGGCAGTTAGTCGCCCGACTGACATTGTCCGGTGGATGGAGCAGCAGTGATTTTTTTCATTCACAAAAATATAGAAGTAGCGAGAATGATTGCTGCTATGCGACAGGTGGAATGCAAACAATAGAGCGATCACAACAATTACAACATTACAGTCACTGTATGCAGTTGCATTTGCTACACAGTTAACTATAGTTGAACGTTCCTGATTAGTTAGCTGAGTGCTTTTTAAGTAATGATCCTGAGATACGGAGATAAATCATCCGCGATCGGCAATATTTTTTCTTCAGTATGAAAGAGAATAAGCGATGGCATATGACGCTCTATGTCTCGCAAGTATGTAACCAATGCCCCTGCCGCTGCGAGGCGTGGCGCGGGAGAGGCCAAAGTTTTCAATTCATCATCATCATCATCATCATCATCATCATAATCATGATGAGCAGCAGCAGCCTATTTTATGTCCACTGCAGGACGAAGGCCTCTCCCTGCGATCTCCAATTGCCCCTGTCCTGCGCCAACCATTCCATTCACTAGGGCTCTGTTTCTGCACAGGTACAGTGTTCGGATTCTTGTGAACCAGTCGATGGATACCTAGAGAAAAACGTTCCTGTACATCTTAGAACAACCGACAACGCAAACGTCGTGCACTCTAGCGGTACGCCTGCAAGTTTTCTTTGTGAGAGTACCCCGACAGTGCGCACGGCGTCCGCAAACACACACGGTGGTGTTCAGCCGTTGGAACTCGAGGTTCGGCAACCTTGTGTGCGTTTGCGCTTGCCCCGTTGTCGGACCGCGATATACACACCGTCGTAAATCCGGGACGTGCGCGCGTGAGAGCAATGTATTCGTGCGCACAAGTTCTCTCCCGCGTGCAGCGCGTGTGTGAACGAATACTGAGCGCACGTCGCTGTTTCTTCGTGACGTGCATTCGAAGTCCCGCACGCTGTGCCCGCGGTGCGGCTTCGTGCGCGGAAGCGAGTCTGCCTTCCATCAACAAGACGAAGGGCGCCGTTCCACGGAAGTGTGCAAGCCTGCTAGCTCCTGCGGCGCATGCGCGGACGCGTCCACGAGACAGTTTTGTTACAGCACGCAAAGAAAAAAAAAATACACGCCATTTGGAATTCCGGACAGGAACGTCTGTGTGTAAGGCGCCTGCCACCCGTGTCCCTATAGCCAACAAGAGCATGAATACAACGAACGACATTTGTCTACTGACGCATGACTAGTGAAACGAGAAAATTACGAGTCATCTTCAGACACAGACTTTATTTACTCCTCCTTCTGATCATCCCAGTTATAATCACCACTGTCGTCGCCGTCATGACCAACATTGTCATCATCATGACGAGTATCGCTGTCGGTGTTGTCAGCCCAAATAAAACACCGCGTGACGAAGTCCGACTTCAGATATCTGAACTTAATTTCTGTTTATTTAGTCCAACTTCAAAGATCTGAGCATCAATAGCTGTCTATTTCACGCATTAGATATAAGGGATGATGGAGAAAAAGATTCACGAAAGCATCTTTGCTACATTTACACCACTTGTTGCAAGAACAGTGAGTGACAACTAATACATCTCTATTAAGTATAGTCAATAAAAGAAGAAAAGAAAACCAGTGGAATACGCTATAAATAAATTAATATACACCAGGGATACATGTAATTGTTGCCAAATAATAAATAAAGAATGCGAGCAAAGTGCGTATCAGAGCAGACCATTTTATACACTACAACATAGGAAGACAAGCAAAATCATGATCACATGATAGCAAATGTAGATGCAACACTGGCAGGAGGAAAAAGTTATTTTCAGAAGCAGCCGATACACACTTATTTATTCTGTTTTTCTGCAATCAATGAAGGCAAAGGGAGAGAAAGGCGGCTATGAGGGATGAGGACAATAGCATATTAGTACACATATTTTATTCCAGATGGGTCTCTCACAGTTGTCAGCCATGGTATCCACTGCTCGGAACTTGATGACCAGCTCAGAAGTTGACTTAGACTTGGGAACCAAGATCTTCGTATCACTTCATCAGCCATGTCGGGCAATTGCCGCACCTCGCCAAGTATAAGTTGCCATGGCGGGTGTATTCGTGGCAAAGAATATGGTGCATCGTTTTAGGTACATCACATATATAACTCTCACAAAGGTATGTGCACTTAATAAAACGCGCACATGGTTGCATCAACACTACACCTAATATATACCAAGGTTACCATATCCCGAGGAAAGACATTGAATCGTCATTCTTGGCGGCTGACTACGCCGTCACTGATGCTGCAACTTCGTAGTACAGAAATAAAGTTTTCAACTCATTCATTGGAAGCAAAATTCCTGATACTTCTGCTATAAGTCTACCGCAGGAGAGCGATACGTTTGTTTTGACAGATGCATTAGCAATAGATGTCACTTCGATGGCTGCGTTTTACAATCCGGCATGTGATGTAAGAAGTTACCATTTGTCTCACAAAATATCAGCATCATCATGCAAAGGACCCACATTTGCAAAAAAAGAATTTGTTTGACACCACATATAACGCCGTCATGAATTTCACAGAGGGTGTAGGGGTTGCATGGAAGATTTAGAAAATGAACTTCAGTCCGTAACCACAAATCCGCCTCCTTCGATAAATCATGCATATTGTCGTGAGCTCACTATAGTGAAGTTAGTCTTTTAAATTTATTTATTTATTTGACAATACTGCTTTTTGGCAGCCAAAGCAGGAGTGGTACATAGAAAATGAAAAAGGATACTGTACAAGCAAAGAAAATGCCGAAATAAAATTCGAACACAGCAAGCTCACACATAACTATCTGAGCCGTTCGTACACACCTGGTGTCCCAATAAGCAATTAAGTGCCGGTACATTTGAATCTTGCGTCATCCATCGCGTTGAGGTGACAATAGATTAGCTGTCGACGGGAAAAGCCACAAAGTGGGCAATTGTCGCAACCTTCCAAGGCCGTTCACTGCGTCGATCCAGATACGCTCTCTAAGTCAAGACAAGAATCAGGCACATATATAAGAGCCAGGAATTCACAAGACAGTTTACCGGATGCCCCCTCGTTCTTGCTACAGCCGCAGCTGCAGTAGCTGCAGTAGGATCAGAACAGAAATATTGGAGCGGCGTTGGCAACGTCGTGACAGTCGGAACCACCTGCTTCTCGCCTGAAGCTGGGACAATTCGTGGATGCCTCTTTGCATTCGGTGCCCAGATCGCTTTACGAATTATAAATCACAGCACGACTTCAGTATATGCTTTTCTAGCCCGAACTCTCTCCGTGGCACTACAGAAGTAACGCTTTTGGCCTCGTCCAACTTGCTTTTATTTTCCTTGTTATATGTTCAGGGCCGTGGGCGACAAGATTGCGGCGCCTTGTTACACCGTTCGCGACGGGGGTGTCGTTAGTCCCGAGGCAAGGTTCCGGAACGCGGAGAAAGGTCAGAGGTCACGGAGGACGCGGCCAGCATGACAGACAGGTAATCGGGAGCGAACAACACCGGTAGGGAGTGAAATGCCCGCGGCTGTCAGGCAGATCACCGACAAGCTCGGTGTCCTCGGTTGACCGTGATTCTTCTAGGCAGTGTCACAGGTATATGACGCAAGCGACACGTCGCCCGTTCCGTGGACTCTCGCATTAGCCGCAGGCAGAGGGATGCCGACTTCGATGTTTTGTCGTTGTGGTTGTTGTTGTCGTCGTTGTTGTTAATGACGTTCGCTCCGGGCGTAGCAAAGCAAGCAAGGAAATTCATAACCTGGAAGGCGCGTCCTAATATGTACAGGGAAAACATGATTCAAACACGATGACCTGCCGTGGTGGCCGCTATGGCGTTCTGCTGTTGAGCACAAGGTGGCGGGTGCGGTTCCCGCCCGCGGCCGCCACGTTGTCACGTGAACACCATGAAGGGCCGCTCGCGCGCTTGTAGGTTTACGTACACGTTAAAGAACCTTAGGTGGTCGGCATCAGTTGGGAGTCTTTCTCTACTGTGTCACTCCTAGCCACAGTGCTGTTTCTCGCACGCTAAATGCCGCAGTCAAACAGCCAATGACAAAAAAATAAAATGGTGCTTGTACAACATCTACTATGTTATGTGGAGCCGGGTTGAATTTGGTTGGGCTGGTGTACAACGTTTTGACGAGTGCAGAAGGGTTGCACGCACATCGCGTGGAGTAATACAATTATTTCGAGAATTTAAGCTCGCAGCAGTCTTTGACATCGAGACTCGGTGCGAACCTTCCACTGTGCTCGAAACTGTGATCCCTCTCCTCTCTTTCCCTATTCATCCCAAAGCCCCCTTTCCCCAGTGCAGGGTAGCAAATCGGACGTGGTTCTGGTTAAGCTCTCTGCCTTTTTTGTCTTCTCTCTCTCTCTCTCCGGTCAGCGTGGTCACGTTGGAGCATATAGTCAAGAAAATGTGTTAGCTTGGATTAATTTCGAGTGCAAATACATTGTTCATATGTCTTCATCCCTTCTGATTACTAAAGCTAGATGGTGGGCATGAACACCGTGACAAAGTGTTTGCTTTGCTGAAGCTACAGGCATTCCGCAAGTTTCGAAATTCACGAACACGTCCGACGTTGCAAACTGAATTTGAGTGACGAGAACACTTAAGAAAAACAACCAACAGGATCGGGCGCAACAGTTTATTTACAGCGGTTGCTCTTTTTATTTAGGAGTTCTTCGAAATAGTGCGCACATATACGGGAAGAAGTTCGGCATGTTTAGGTGGATCACCAGAAAACGCAGGTATTAACTACACGCCAAATCGCGATATCCGGCTTGATAAATTGTAACGTTAGCTAATTAGCTTCCTAATTAATACCGTCAAGACATATTTTTAAATTGTAAGTTTGAAGCTCTAGAATAAAGCAGCCATATCTGATGAGCAGAGATTTAGAGACTTAGCAGCACTTTCGAGTTGTCCTTCATTAATTTGTGCTATACCATACACATTGGTGTCGCTGTACACGACGCAACGTTATGTTGCGTTGCTTGTGGTTGGGCATCACTTTTACGAACGCCTATACTGATTCCGTATATATTCATGATGCACAGTGCCTCGCGCATCGTTTGCGACTGCGACGAAGCAATACAACATGTCTTGATATGTGTTCCCGCTGTAACAATGAAAGCGAGACGTTGCGGGACGCTTTAAGCTGACCGGACGACACAACGTTCCCAGGCGAAAAGAAATCGCACGCCGTGGTTGCTTATTGGCTATGGTGTTGGGCTGCTATATGCACGAGGTCGCGGGATCGAATCCCGGCCACGGCGGCCGCATTTCGATGGGGGCGAAATGCGAAAACACCCGTGTACTTAGCTTTAGGTGCAGATTAAAGAACCCTTGGGTGATCCAAGTTATTTCGGAGTCTCCCCACTATGGCGTGCCTCATAAATAGATCGTGGGTTTGGTACGTAAAACCCCATAATTTAAGAAAAGAAATCGAGCTGGCTGTGTCAGGCACGCAGCCGCAATGGGGTACGTGAAACGTCCTGTGAGTGCTGCTGACGGTGTATATGGGAACTATAGGGTGCAGAAATGTCGTAACCAAGTACACGCAAGTTACATTTATTTGCGCATTAGAATGCTTACACGCCTAACTTATGTTAGGAAGCTAGTGGGAGTCGTACGGTCTAATTTTGCAATCGTGCTCGCTCCCTATTCGCAGTGAGCCCGTTTGTTTTCCAGTAGCTGTGCGTGCCCTATTGATCTATATGGTTCGGCAGGGTCCAGGTACAGCGGTGTCCAATTTATCGGTAAATTATCGGCAAACTTATCCCGTCCTCTCATGATACTCGCAGGAATTCACAAAAGTGCTGCCGCGTTTGGTGCTTCACAAGTCGCCGAACGGTGCTGCGGTTTTGACCGGTATCCGTGCTGCCGCGTTTGGTATCATGGCAGCACGACGGCGGCGGCGTAAACGCGCTTAGGATGTCCGTACAATATCTGTAGGCGTAAAATAATTGTAATGTTATGATGGACTCGTTTGAAGCCGTAGTTTACACCGCAACCCACCTATCATAGTTTTTAAAACCTTCTTAACAAGTACTAAGCGCTCATCATTGCCAGTACTTTTAATCTTCTTTAAGCAGTGTGCAGCTCGATAACCGGGAAGTGATAAGCGTCGGCGTCTTTTCTGTGCTTATCATACCGCCATTTGGTCTGTCCATAGCAGCTACGTGCAAGAACCTCCCGATTAAAGATAGCGCAGGTCTTCGAGGTTTTCTCTGAAAGCTGCAGCGCTGATTAAAAAATTCGTGGTTCCCGGGTTTTTAACTATTTAACATTCGTGTTAGTCACAGTTGTGATGGCTGAACCGCTATGAACAACCAATTTCATGAGTATTCACGAAGTGGAACGCCGACGACTTGGAAAGGACTCCCGATAATACGCGTCTCCTGTGTGTTTGCGATGCGTTTCACGTATACCGTAAACCTTGTCGGAGGCATTGCGACGACACCTCCGCCGGAGATGCAGTGCACCCAATCTGACCGGCATGATAGTGGACCCTCGCAACACTTCGCGCATCCGAAGCAGGGCTCCATTATCATCACGACCTGCTATCACTGAAATCCTACACTGCACGCTCTGCTATAGGAGGAGCAAATGTATACCTTATAAACGCTAATAATGTCAATACTCTAGAAGACGACCGACAATTACAGATGCAAGGGCCATCCTTTTTTTTCACATGCCGCAGCTATAGTCACGATCGGCCACAAGTTATTGGAGCCGTGACGACGTTTCGGCGATAGCCGTCCTGTTCTCGCCTGCCGCTGTAATTTTGATTCCGAACGTAGCCGCTTAGGGGTGCTATTGCGTTTGTACAGTGAATGCCTACTGCGTAAGGAGATACGCATCTCTGGAGTGCAGTTCTACACAGGCCAGAAGGGGAAAGATGTGTCACGTTGCGATGTCAGGAATCGAGCCCTCTTTAGCAACAGGACTCGGGAATGTATTTGAAGGGCCGAAGGGCGACGCACGGGTCATCGGTAGGCTCATTTCGATCGCACGTATATAGTGGTTACAGCAGCTTGAAGAGCTTTTGCGAGAGACGGTCCTCTCGGTGGGTCTGGAGCAGAAAACCAAGAGGTGGTCTGGAAAGGTGGCGTAATATAGCGTTTGGCATCCGTAAATATTTGCGCTCGTACTTGGTCTAATTGGACAAACAGCTAGACAAATGACCCTCTAGGTTTGCCACCTCTAACTTGTATCAGTGCTCTCCGTAAATGTTCCAACCGCACACGTAGTTCCGGCATCGCCGCCAATGTGGGGTCGACCTGCATGCTGACACCTCGGTATTCGTGTTTTTTTTCTTGCGGTTACAAATTGCCTCTGTGATTATAGGTGTCATAGTAAATGACGCGGTGTTAGCGCAGAGTGTTATAGGCATGTGTTGATTGCAGAGAGGGGCGTTTGTGCGAGCAGCTTCTCGCTTGGCCTCTCGTAGAATGACTGCTTGCGTAACTTCGGATGGCGGATTGCAGATTGGTTTAGGCGTACTGTATGGATGAACTTGAATGTTGGGAAATTGCAGACGAATCAAAATAAGTGCAAAATATGCGGTAGTGTTTAGTTTTACTCATTATACAAGTCTCGTGTACTGCGTGATTCCTGCCAGATTGTTATGAGTCTACAACTTTACTTTCATGGTGCAATACAAACTCAAGGTGCAATACAAAAGTTCGCACGGACCAAACTTTTCCGCGATTGGTGGCGTAGGTTTGCCGTACGCAATCCATAGCTGGACCTCTGTCAATAGGACTTTGTGTGTCTTACGGTAAAGCCTCGCACACCACGGTAGCTGAGTGGCCGTGACATCCTCCTGCTGGGCATGGGGTCGCAGGTTCGGTTTTCGGCCATGGTGGTCGCATTCTAAAACGGACGGAATGCAAAAAGCATTCGTGTACTTATAGATTGCTGCGGACATTTAGTTCTCGTTATTTCGTTTAGCAATGCCCCGTGGAGGGGAACTTTACTATCCGGTCTGCACATTAAAAAAATAATAATAATAACATGTCGCCAATTAGCACATGTCCCTTGATACGTGTTGCCGCCTGATATATTCGATCACATCGTTGTCAGGCAGAGCCTATAGTAACGTTAACGACCGGTGCGCTGTGGTGTGCAGCACTTGTATGCACCTCGATCGACCCGTGCGTGAAACGTAAAGCAAGGCGTGAATGAACCGACGTCGTTTATGGCGTAGATCGAAATCTTACGCAAACGTGCCTTTTGCGGAGTGTAACTTGCGGAGAACTCCTTGCTGCCACTTTAGACATTGAGCGTGCGTACCGGCCGTTCATCAAGCGCCCACGGAGCGGACAAGCTTTACGATTGCTAGACGCTTGTCGAATCGCGGTTCGCAGGCCATCGAACAGCCAGCAGCGCAACAATAAAAATCAGAGCGCAAACAAAACGACAGGGACAAAGCCACATTGGGAACAGGACAAGCTCCAAACAAAGGCTTGTATTTCGAGAGTAACTCATCGCAGTTTGAGACACTTTTGTATGAGTTTATAGCCTTGCATAATTTAGCTAAACTATCCTGTGGACTTTGTCCTTGTCGTATTGCGCTATGATTCTTCCCTATTCGTTATAGGACAAACTCGTCCAAGACAACGTTTTGCTGCCAACACTAAGGATACCCTATGCTGGCCCTCGCTATACTGAGTGTGCTGATGCCATGGCACCACGTTTTGTGAACACGCCGTCTCAATCCGGCGCAGATGTGCGCGGCTTGAACTGGGACGTCACACCTGAAAGGGGAAGGGGGAGTGCACTAAAACCATTGCTCTGGAAAAGGAACTATTTAGGTTGCTGGAAAATTCCTAACGACACTAGGTGTCCCCAACGGTATCAATTGAAATATTTCCAATCGCGATCATTGACTGATGCAGGCGTGTTCCAGGAGATCACCAAGGTCTGCCGTGGCTTTAATGAATACCGGTGGAATCTGCCGTTAAGCACGATGCCTTCCCACGCTATCAAGGTTCTTGTCAATATTGTTGATTGATTGTGGGCTTTTCAATGACGAGGAACAACTTTTCAATTCTTCACCGCGCTTCGGATATCGGTGTACCCAGTAAAAAAAATTTACCACCTTATATGTGTTGAAGTCCTATAAAAAAAGCAAGCACCCTTAAGTGTGTCTTGGGGCGTTGTAAACCCTCAAAGGTGCAATTCGTTTCATGGCTTACACCATCACCCTTGTGGACGTAATTTTTTTTTTTACTGTGTATGCAGTCTGCTCGTAGTATTGTTTGCTGACAAACCGTACATACCTTCTACACCTATATGCGGTTTCTGTAAAGGCGGTGCATCAGGCTCGTGTACACTTTCTTTTCTTGTGGTCCGTCATTATGTAAATAACTGTACCTAAGAAAAACAGGAATAACTTTTGTTCGGAGATATTTTTTAAGGTACCGCCTGCAAAATGTCGCGCTGTTCCGCGTTTTCTGGTGCATTTCTGTACAAGGCGGAAATTATTGGCGTGAAAATCACACTATACATCCAAAGAGCTTATTTATAGAGACGCGCCAATTAACTATCCAACGTTTTCCTTCAAAGAGAATGCGCAATTGCTCATTTCAAGTCGAGCGGTAGTCACGTGATATTCTGATATTTCCCCGTCCCCAGAACCTTTTTAAATGAAGCACCGTCGCGCGCCCGTTCCGATCCACTCGAAATGCTAGGCCTAGCTGTGTGCCCTGAAATTGACATATTCAAAAACATTAATTTCTGACTCTTTTTAATTGGCTGGTCAGGCATATTGATACCCCCTTCTTCAGGTAAGCCACCTAAGAAGGTCCATTTAAGCTATTTATCTCCACGCAATCATTGGGGAAAAAAAGAAACAATATGAACGCACGCACACACACACACTCACGAACACACTCACGAACGCACGCACGCACACACGCACAGGCACGTATAGTTACTGAAAACCTTGCAGCGTCGTTGGCTGACAATTCAAGCTAAATACGCCTTGCAATGCTCGAACCACCTCAAGTGCGCCCGTTGCCTGGCCCCCCTGCATCGAAGTCAACAAAAGGAAAGAGACCACGTCATCAATGCAATTTCGTCCGAGTCGACGCGTCACCGAGGACGAATCGGGCGCTCGCGCATCGAGCAAACGGTGTCCGACGTGCGCTCGTGTCTGGTTTCGCGGTCGCCGTCAATCACCCCTCCGCGAGCGGCTCACCGCACGTCTCGCTCGTTCGTGATCGCCTCGAATAATTCGTTTGTCACTCGGCGGGATCGGGCGTCTGACGTCTCTTCCTTTCTCGTAACGGGTCGATCACCGCACTGGGGGTATACCACACAAAGAACTCTTGCTCGTTGGCAATCGCGTGCGGCTCTCGCGCTACGCAGTAAAAGAATTTACGCCTTTAAATGCTAATGAGGGCGTAAATCGGTCTATAACTCATATCAGGGCACCTCAAAATGAATAATGGTGTAAATAAGGGTGTAAGGTGGCGTAAATCACATTTGTACACCCCAAAATGAAAAAGGGTGTGAGTCGGTCTATAACTCGCACCCATACACTCCAAAATGAATGAGGGTGTAAATGAATCTATGTCTCTCATCCTTTCGCCCAAAAAGGGTGTAAATCCATCTACAACTCGCACCCATACACCCTAAAATGAATTAGGGTGCCCAAATCAATCTATATCTCACACCCGTACACCCTTTGGGTGTACGGGTGTGAGTTACAGATTGATTTGCACCCTTACTTGCTTATGAGGGTGCAAATTATGTTAGAGTCTATAGCGTGTCCCCCTCCTGTTGCATCATGAATCGTGAGAGGAGGAACGGGTGCTGTGGCTCTCGAAAACCGGACGCTGACGACTTCGGCGCCGCATTGCAGAGGCGTCCGACATAGTCTTGCTGACGTGGAATTCGCACGGTGCTCGGCTGATTGAGACGATCGAGTTCCATTGTTTAGGTACCCCCAACTGCAGAAGTCCTTGCAGCAGGTATCCACGAAAGAAGCAGGAACAAAACAACAACAATTAAACAACAAACATTTTTCGCTAATGACGTATCCATAGCGTAATACTTCATGGTCCAACAATCACGCTGCGTCTCTTGGGCGCTGGTACTATGATCCTCTGGCATGTGCTTACAGGGTGTTTCTTTTTTTCTAGCTGCACCAAATTTTTAAATACTGCCCGTAGCATACAGCACAATTCTAATCCTTGATCTAAATTACTGGATCAGGCGGCCATTACTACTACGAGAAATCAAAATACCTAATTACATAACTAACATCATTACGTTAATCAACTTTTTTAATTATTAACATTACGGCCACTATTTCAGTCTACGAATTATAGCCGGTGAGTTCGCGAGGCGTATCCACTTGGAAAGAATTCTCCGGCCGGCACCAGTTCCGAGATATTCATATTTAGGAACTGGTACCAGTTTCGAGATATGAATATCTCGGAACTGGTACCGGCCGGAACTGGTACCAGTTCCGAGGCACCAGTTCCCAGACGAAATGCACTGACGTTCCAGTTACGAAGAAAGCGCTGTTTTATTCATTGAAGCACCAAAGTAGGTAGGCACATAGAAGCACAAACGTACAAAAGTAAACGTTACTAATTAAACACATATTTACCGCAATTACGCGAACTATTTTATTATTTTGGATTCACGTACAAGTAATGGCCGCCTGATCGAGTAATTTACATCGAGGATTAGAATTGTGCTGTATGCTACGGGCAATTTTTAAGAATGTGATGCAGCTAAAAAAAGAAAAAGAAAACGCCCTATATATGCACAATGTTGCAATGAATTTTTGCTCAGCTAATTTCTGCGAGGCACGGAAATAGCTCGCCGTTTGTGCTGCCTATTTATGGAAGGGTGGGGCCAGTCCAGCTGCCTTAATTCAGCTTTCTTCCTACGCTCCTCATCACACCATGTACTCCTTCCATGTTTTGAGAAATAAACTCAAACTAAAAAATAAATTGAGTGGGGTAGACTTGACAAAATATCGCTCGTTCTCCCGTTCTGTACTCTGGAAACATTTGCGGTCGGCTTACATTTGTCACATATCAACTGCGTTAATTCATGTACATACATATGTGCATATAAGGGTGCGATGACATTGTTTAAAGGCACATCGGAAGTCCAAAGAGAGCTCTGGCTTGTAGGGAACGCTCGCATCATCATCATCATCATCATCATCATCATCATCATCATCATCATCATCATCATCATCATCATCATCATCATCTTAATCATGATCATTCCACCATACCTGTTGTCCCTCGGCTGCTTTTGGTTGCGTACGTGTTATCGACAACCACGCACTTACATTGTTTTCTTTCGAGATAGCTTTGCGTTGCGTTTTACACCCGTCCCATTATCTGCGACTGTGTCAAGTAATCGGTGGGAAAGTATATATATCCAGGAGAGTGGGTGGAGGGAGAGGGCGTAAAATGGGAACAGGCTTAACGCGGTTTTTACCATTACGGTATTAGATGGTGTTTTCAAAGCATTCTTGTACGACTTAAAAAATGAAATTATGGTTTTGTACGGGCCAGAACCACGATCTTACTATGTGAAGCACGCCATAAGGGGGGCCTACGGATTAATTTCGCGACTGCTGTAGTGCAACACAGTTCCAGTGTTACTATGCACGTCATGCCGCAACGCTCGGCAGAGCATCTTCACGCGCGGCGCGCGGCATCGGCTCTCAACAGTCGTGGGGTTCGAATGCCGACCAAATAAAAACTAACGCGCCGACCAGGCTTTCGAAAACCGGGATGCTTTCAAGCGCAGATCGGCTTCCCGCTTCGCCGGCACATTTGAACGGTGTGGCACGGACACGCGTCTGGCTCGAGTCGCATCCCCGCTGCGATGGAGATTTGCCAAGCAAGCGCTTGACGAACGGCAATGCGTCGAATCGCTTTTTTTGCTCTTCGTGCATGTTTATGCAGGGGCATTAGAGTGCGTTTTCTTGAGAAAAGTGAACTCGCCCCCCCCCCCCCCTCACTCTTTTCTTTTTCTTCAGATTTTTGTGCGGGCCTATGATCTGGGCGGAGCGCTCGCTGTTTGGACGAAGGAATGCCCCTGTTTGTCTACTTGCACGCCAAAGATAATGCAATTTGCATTCGTCCGCAATAGAGACGGTCGACTCGCGTAAGCCAACTTCAATTATCCCTGTCTCTCGTTGCTGTCTCTTCTGTGTAGCCAATTTGTTCGTCTGCCACTCTTCTGGTCACTCTCGTTCGCATTTCAAAGCGTGCGCTACAACCGTCGCCCTCCGCTGAGCGTTTCAATAAACCGCTTTCCTAGGCGTCCAGCAAAGTAAAAAAAAGAAGAAAAAGAACTCGCAATACGATCTTTATGTATAACGTTTCTTTTTTCTTTTCTGTTCCTCTTTCTTCTCGTTCGTATGTTCCCGCGTATCTCAACACTGTCTATCAAGTCTCACCGGCGTCTGCGTGTACGAGCAAACTATAGCGACGGGCGAAAGGTACGAGACAGGAATGTGGGTGCAAGAGGAACTGGGAAAACTTGACAGACAGACGTACAAGTATAGTGGGGCGCAATTAAGCAGAAAATGCGCCTTCGCTATTTCCCGACCGTCTGGAAAATTCATTCATAGTTTTTTTTTTCTTGTACCGTTCCCCAAGCTATGAACAACACAAAACATTTTTTTACGCGGCCTTTGATAGTAATTTGGGCTTACTATATAGTTTTTCTCTCTCCGAGCGCAAACCGACGGTCGTAAATTGTGGCGTTGTACTTTCTTTAACGCTGCGAGCCCGGTACTTCCCAATCACGAACGGCTTGCCCGTTATCAGTGTGACACAGCATTCTCGACGGGAAAGTAGCGAGCGCAGCGTTTTCAATAAAGGAAACGCAGCAAAGCAAATGACGGTTATTGTTGTGGGACAAATATACACCCTGAAGGGGGTGGGGGGTGGGGGTGCAGCCGTTTTAAGAGTGTACGTCACAGGAAGGTCGCAGCGCGGAACACGCTTCGCAGTGCAGCGTGCGTGATCAGGTAAATTCAACGACAAATGCGAGGCATGTAATTCGGTTTAGGTGGCCGTTTTGAAGTGTCGAAACACGGAGTAAACTTTTTATGATGATTCTTTTCAACTTTTAAACATACGCATGTACCGTAAAATTAGTTACTAAGAAGTTATTTAATCCAAATAGTTAAATTAATGAATATATAGCGTTTGGTTTTTCTTGCAAACGATGTCCGCCTGGTCAGATAGTTAATCCACAGTGACGTTCGAGTAACTGGGCTTTAAAAATATTTTTTTTTACTTACAGTGCGGGTTTTATGGGAAATGTTTTTCTTTTTCTTCCTATGTACGCGTACTGTTCTCTTGTTTATTTCTATTCTTTGATTTGGCTACGAATTTAGCACAGCGGGATCTTCAGTAACCCCGATTTCTCGTGCTGTCGCAGTTAACAAACAGAAACAATATAATATCTCTATTCTATTATCTTTTACTCCCTTACACCCTTTCCCCAGCACAGGGAAGCCAGCCGGTCTGAGAAGTGGCTAACCTCCGCGTCATTCCGTCGATTCCTGCTTCGTTGCAACAATCGACGTGGTACTTCGGGAGATTTGAAGTCAGTCAAGATGTGATAAGAAGGGCGCTTTAGTCTCATGCAGTGCTGATGGACTGCAAAAGTAAGAAAAAAAAGGAAATATTGAAGAAATCAAGGAACATGACTGCACCACCATGGTGAGATTACTGCAAGTCATGCTCGGAGATTCTTTTTGTTCTGTGTACTTTTCACCACCTCCAGTGTGACACATCCTTTCTTTTTCTTTTTTCTATTCGCTTGGGTTTCCACGCGGCGCAGCATCAGAATGAATTAAATACAAGCACGTATAGATCGGTTCCGTGCGGGTACTGAAATGGTGACTTAAGAAATGTGTTGGCCATCAGGACCTTTCGGGGGTGTGAGCCATGATTTGAGGCAACACCAACTGTAAACAGTAACAAGAGCAACAACTCACGCTGTTTGTAAACCACGTCGAATAACGTGGAAAATCGGCAGTAAATGTACCAGACACCTACACCTGGATCGCACCACAGACATATTCTGAAACACTTCTTCCAAGTTGTCGCAGAATCTACTACAGGGGGTGCTCGGCTTCAGCTGTGAAGTGTGCCTCCATTACCATTACTTCATCCGTGACGAACAAGGATGAATGTGCGCTGTAGGTATGTTCGGCTTACGCCAAAACTTGTTTCCTTTTTTTTTAATTTTTGTCCCTATGCCAAGGTGCGGTTCTCCAGTCTCGGCTGCTCCATGCTTTATTTTCCTTACGACCAAATTTAACGGGCGTATACCAAGAAAAGCAGAGGGGAATCCCCATTTCCTGTGCCGCTGGGGAGAGGGATGGCGCCACATACCTCTTCAAAGCTTTGATGTGCAACTCGGACTTTAAGAGAAGTGATGAAACAAACAAACAAAGAAACATAGGAAAACAGGGATGGACGAATGCTAATTTCCAACTCTTGTACCCAACGTGCTTACACGATGTTTAATTGCCCGGCTGTCGCATTGGACGCGTTGGCAAACGATACTAAACGAGTTGCTTATGGCATGCGTAAGTAAGTGTCGCTGGTTTAAAACGAGTAATTACTAGTATCGCAGGTCGTCTTCGAGCACGTCTGGACGTCGTCCATGTATAACGACTTTCCCGCGTTACCTTCGAGATTATGCGATGGAACCACGAAGGTTGAAAGAATGCGTCGCTTATTGCTTCGGAGCGCAGAGCACAAGGACACCTTACACAGCGCCTGCTGTAAGGAGTGCGACGACTGCCCGAGGGTACACCGAGAGTGGCTATAGGCTTCTGAAATAATGCAGCCACGTATCTCTGAGCCACAGTTAGAGCCCCGATGTTTGTACACAGCGCAGCGGGTGGTGTACTCTCATACACACATCGGTAGTTCGCTCTCCCAGCCACAACAAGTGTCCCAGTTTGAGAGTCAATACTTCAATCCGAACATTTAAAGGCGTTTCTTGCGGCTGCGAACGTAGATTTCGCAAAGCAACGATCTGCTATTTTATTCGCTTTTTTTTTGTTATCCGTACTTCAAGGTCTCACGCGCAGAGAACAGTTTTTCGAGCAGCTGTTTGTCCCCATCAATGTGTGAAAGCCGTGATGTCGTACTTTCTCCCGGCCGTACATCAGCATCGCCCGAATGGCCCGGGACACAGTCCCGAACAGCGCTATATAGAAAGCAACGACCCGTATGCTTGGCACATGTGCGGTCTCTTCGTGAAGTACGCGCATCTTACCGGGTCTTTAAAACCTTGAGTCGCAGGCCACGTTTCACGTTAAAGAAAAAAGAAAGAAGAAAAGAAACCCCTCAAGCTTTAGAATGTGGCATCACTTATTAAGAGCGCAACACGTTACCACCATAACCGCGCGTTTTCCCTGCTCAGTGCCAGTGACTTGAAGATATGCGCGTATATGGGAAAAGAGGCACATTTCAGTTTTGTATTGTAAATCTACAGATCTGTTACGTTTTCTACGTTGACGATGTATAACCTATTACTGTTTTTTTTTTTTTTGTAATTCTACCAAGTGCAGACTATTAGCGGAGATAATGTTGTACAGATGGGGGCTCAAGGTTCCTGTGAAGCTGCCATTGACAACACTTTCTTCCTGCGGCCTCCTCTATCTTTATGATATAAATAAAACGTTATTGTGTTCCACTGCGCTGTATTAGAAGAACTTAATTCTCTTACTAGAAAAATTCCTTCGACAACACAATAAATCGTTCAGTTGAAAGCCAATCGAAGTGCAAGAATCACAGCACAAGAGTACAGGCTTGACCTTTTAGCAGTTGATTTCTGCAGTAATGCGCAATATGGAGGAAGTTTTGTTGAAACTAAAGTAATGTCGTCCACTCGAGTAGCGCGTAGCTATGGTGGAAATCCGTACGAGCTCCTCAGAAAAATGGTTCAGGAAAGAATTCTTTCTGGTCTCGGGTTCATACGCAGGCTACTATTCTGCAGGCAGCTGAATTCCGCCGCATCGTCAAAATATCAATTTTTTTACGCACTGATTGGTTCACAAGGCGGCTACACCATCTCTGATTGGGTGGAAACGCGAACACGGCGGAATTCGATAGAGTTCAGCATCGCAACCATGAACAGCACAAACATTTCTTCTGGCGAGCTCAGGAGGCGTCGTCCAAGTAGCAAGGAGCAGACGAAGCCTCAGGCCAACATCGTCATTTATTGAATCATCGTTCTTTTCTCTCTCTCAAGTACGAAACTTTATGGCAAAACAAACGTGGGCTTTAATCGTAGCTTCACGCTACTCTCCGAATTTCTCCTTTCCTAGTTCCGACCTTTGTTTCTTCTATATTGACCTTCGGTCTCTCACCACTCGGCACCTGCAGATTTTATTTTAGCGATTTCCGTTTCAACGTCTTAAAGGCGTGCCTGGAAGGCCTTGCATTCGCGTGTATCATGCCGCAATCGCCGGACGGTCGCCCACGGCTCGAAAGCGGGCCTTGGTGGGCCGCCATCAAAAAACGGCGCCCATCCCACACTCACCCAAGATGTACGAAATCTTGGGTGAGCTTCCGTGTACCGCTACTATGGGCGCCGCTAAGCGAGTTGCGTGTCTGGAGAGTTTCCGGCGTAGTCTTGGCCATGTTTCACAACAGATAGCCGTTTGAGACGCGTTATACCTGGTGTCCCTTTTAAGAACGTGCGGGAACGTGCCTTGCCGTACGAAATATAAGCCGGGCCCTGAAAATAAAAGAGAAAATTAGCAGACCTCTAAAATCTTTTGGTACGATAGCAGCGGCCTCTCGAAGGCGCGATGACGGCGCTAAACCATCAGGACGATATAAGTCCAGCTCGGCAATATACGCACATGGCCGGCCAGGGTCTTGACGAATCTCCCAAGCACACGTGCTACGCATTATAAACACTGCAAGAATACTAACAGAAAAATATATTTGCAAGCGGCAATTTGTCGTAGAGCTTTCAAATATGACATGTACTGAGTACTGTACGTGTACGGTACACGTACGGTTCATGTAGAGGTACTGCGACCTTGCGCTGCCATACGTGACATTCGCATGTAGTTCCTCCCGCCACGACTTTGCTGGATGCTCTGCCTTTCACATTTTCTTCGGACGTGAACCAACTTTACCGTTGGACACATTTGTTCATATATTCACACTAGTGAACATATGCACGCGACACCATTGCCTGGGCTGATTACGCGCGGCAGATAGCCTGTAGTAGACTTGCTGCTTCCAAAGACAATCAGAAGCGCATTTACGACCACGCTGTAAAAAAATGTACACCCTTAAAAATGAAAAAGGGTGTAAATGTGCCTATAACCGACACCCTTAGGGTGTCGTTATATGGATCACACCATAAAGGTCAGAGTTATACACACATTTATACCCTCTTTCATTTTTAAGGGTGTAAGTTATTTTTACAGTGCAGCGACACCACGACGAAGGTTTTGCTCAGGGTGCCTTCCCGATGCTTTGTTCCCGCTGCCGACGTGTAGGCCTTCCTGAAAAGCCACTTCCTCGCTACACGGACCCCTATACCGTGTCCTTCGACAAGTTACTGGCGCCACGTACGAGACTGCGTCCGCCTGTCCCACGACACCTTCCATTCAGTTGTCCGGCGACGTCGCTCACGTTTCGAGACTCAAGCGTTACCATTCTTCCTCTGCTGTGGGCCCTTAGTGGCGCCGGGCCGGCGCTTCTGCCACCGGGCGTCATGCTAGGGCTACTAGAAGACGATGATGTTGACCCTTGGATTTATTGGGATGTACCGATAAGCGGTCATTGCTGATCTGATGACGACGACGTGCCTTCCTTGATGTTAGGCGGCTTCCACGCTGGCCAGTGCTTCCTTCCCTTGTAAATGCACCCTGCAAATAGCTTCGCTACTGTGATTTCACGTAACCATATGATAAAGAGTAAACAACAAAAGAGAAGGATATCAGGGCACATGTTAGGTGCAATAAGCGTGTCTACTTCTCTAACCATGACGCGTGCAGCACACAGCCAATTTTGACAACAGCATACGTCACTTTGCAAAGCTTCTCAGTAAACCTAAAGAAAAAGTCGGTGAGAAATGTATGACTTCAGCGTAGTAGATCTCGCAGACAATCTCTAACGTGATTAAAGGTCTAGAATTTTAGTTAAGGGATTAGGGTTACTTCAAGCCGCTGCTGTGGCTTTTCCCCTAACCTTCTCCATTTTTATGGAAACAATAAAGAAAGAAAGAAGGAAAGAAGGAAATAAATAAATCAAGGAAGAATTTTGTACACCGCCGACGAAGGAAGCTGTCCTCACTGCTGGCCATCAACTCGTCTTGCAGAGCCATCTAGATAGGAACACAAAGTCTTATTCAGAATGGGTACATAATGCTTTGCGACTCTCCTCGAAATTAGACTGCGGAGCACGGATACCACGACACATTCATGGAGGCTGCGCGGATGAGCCTTTCAAGGCAAAGCGCACCCTCTGTTTTGCTCAACATCCACACGCACTTGGAACATGCGTTATATAAGCAGCCGCAACTCTTCGGTTACGACACATCCTTGGACCGAGGTCAACCGTGGTCGATGGGATATCTCCGGAGGAAATGTTTCCACAAGTGTAATTATTAATGAGCTGTGCTGACATTCAAGAACGTAAGACATCATTTCATCAGTAACCGTCTGAGTGCATTCCTTGCTGCAGCTCAGGGCTCCTCGCTGTCGCAGCGTGCTGTCTGGCCGCCGCTGTCGACAAAGACCTTTCGTGGAGCCCCACATCTCATACTTGAAGAAGAGACCTACCTCTATCGCCCATATACTAAGGTTTCTTGACGGTGAAACGTGGGGCACATCCGTGACATCTATGCTTCAGCTATACAGGACGCTCTTCCTAGGATACTTGCGATATAGCACACCAGTGCTGTCCATTGGTAACAGAAAAAAAAAGACGCCTAGCAAATGGGCAATGCTTTGTGATTCGAAAGCAGCCCTCTAAAACTTGCGAGGTTTACGACGTGGTGGTTACGAACAACTGGTGTTCCAAATCAACGAAATTTGCCATTGTGCTTCTGAACGAGGACATGATATAGTATTTCAGTGGCTGCCGGGACATTCTGGTATTGTTGGTAATAACCTCGCCGATGACGCTGCCCCACATGCCTAGGCTAGAGCACCGACACTCCTTATATCTTTATCGAGAGTAGATGCTGCAAGAGAGCTTCGCAATCTCGCTTGTACCATCACATTGAATTACTGGCTTACACCGCAGAACTCTAACTATTGATTATAGAGCCTCGACCCATCACTAAAACTGAAATTACCAGAAAACGTTTCATGACGTGACGAACACTGCTGTGTCGGTTGTGGGTATATGAGTAGCATTCACTAACTCCCACAACAATCGTATTGGAATGGCGGACTCACCGATGTGCGCTAAGTGCAAGTGTGAAGAGACCATCAGCCATCTTCTGTGCCACTGTTCTCTCTGCGATAACCAATGTCAGACTCTCCGGTGTGCCTTGAATAGACTGGACAAAAGCCCATTTACAGAAGTAAAGGTCTTGGGAGCCTGGCCTCACAGTTCATTAGCCCAGAAAACCATTCGAGCGCTTCTTCAGTACATGAAGGCAACAGACTTGAGTGCCCGACTGTAGACATGCTGCACCTAGCTTAGTGCATGTGAAAATGCGATATAGACTCATGTTCTCTCTCTCTCTCTCTTTCACTCCCCCTACACCGTGTAGGGTAGCAAACTGTACTCGGTCTGGTTAACCTCCCTACATTTCCTCCCTCCCTTCTCTCTCTCTCTGCCCGCTGCTGGGTGACGTAAGCAGAAGGTCGCCTCGAGGGGCGAGGCTTTGCGCTCGCTGCGGTCTCCCAGTTGTTTCGGTTTCGCACGCTCTGACAGCTCTGATAGCTGAAGTTTATCGCGCCACAGTTCTGCGGGTAATGGCGTTTTTCACAATCCAAAAGTTGATGTGGCTTGTAAGGAGAGCTCGCTTCAATTTCCGAATTACGATGAACCCGCTCAAACTAAAGGAAGGTTTAAAAGTTAGTCAATAAATGTTCGTTTATTAGCTACTAATTACTCCGTATCACTGTCACCCCGTGGTCGCCACCACTTGCGGCATGTCTCCGAAGGAGTCGCCCTTTTATTTTTTTTTATTTTATTTTTTATTTATTTCATACTGCAGACCTAAAACAGGTCCAAGCAGGGTGGTTAAACACAATTATTAATATTTGTGAACGTGCACTATACGTCATATGACTGTATTGCGGATCATATCGTATTTCGTGCGCTAAGGCTTAGAGCAAAAATAAGTAAAAGGAAGAAAGATAAAAAACAAACAGAGACCGTCAGGATGTGCGCCCAGCTGTAATGCTGCTGCCGCATCTTTGGCCATACTTGCCAACGCAAAACCTTTTTCTATTGGTTGACGTGAACCTCTTCGTGAAACTTGACGTGAACCTATACGCATCCGCTACTTTTTAATGTTCGTTTTCATTTCGCTTAAGTTTAAAGCAGTACACCGCGACGGGGCATCGAAAAGCGAGAGATAAGGTCGAGCAACAAGGAGTAGGCAAGATAAACACGAGGATTGCAGAGATAGAAAAAAAGCGAGATAACGCGAGCGGTGGGAGAAGAAGGGGGGTCGGGGCGATGCCAAGCAAATATTCCCTTTCAGGAGCAGCACGGTAAATGTTCGCGGCAACGCACAAATGACGAGGGAAAGGAGGTTTGAAGGGGAGGACGAGAGTGATACATTCTGCAGTGACAAAAAAAATAACAACAACGAAGAGTAAACTGAGGATAACGCCCGTCTTTATGTGCCCTAGGTTTCGTCTACGACGCCGTAGAGGCGTCGGGCTGGTTTTCCCTCCAGTGGGAGAGGACATGTTCTCGTGTAAGAAAAAGCGTTTTAACGACCGCTCAAGTGGACACGAGAAATGGTGGGCTCAGTGTACAGTCGACGGCGGGTGGACGTCCTTCTTCGGACGACGCGTTACGAGACGGCACCGCATTGCTCCCCCCCCCCCCCCGTTACACTTTCTCGTCCTCACGCTGCCTCCCAGATTTTACTGCCATCTAGCTCATTTGTTGCGTTTTCTTTTCCTTCCTTTTTCATTTTCCATTTAATGGCTTTGACGCGCCGCACACGACCCACCAACCTGCACGCATCTCGCCAGTGAGCTACTTTATCTTGTGTAAGCGTGTCTCTCCTGCCGTATCATCTTTAGATCAAGCATCTCTGCTTTTCCTGTAGTTTCTGGTGTTTGTTTACCTTGCTCAATGTCGAGGCTATCATTCTGCAGAGCCTCGTAGTTCGTAGCATGCATGAGCGGGCATTCTTGCTGGCGCCACTCGAAGCAGCACGGTTGTAGGGAGTCCATATACGCACTTTTTAAGCTTCGTGCTGTACGCGCAGCTTGCGTGCTGAACTTTGCGATAGGCGTACGTCTCTCTCTCTCCTTCAGTCTCATGGGCTACTTTCGTAGATCCTGGACCACAAACTCTGCCACTCGAAGTTTGTTTAATGCGTGAGCGCGTATGTGTGTGCACCTGCAGTGTGCGCATACGCGCGTGGGTGCATGCAACTGTGTGTGTCTGTGTGTGTGTGTACCTGCGTGTGTTTACGTTGTCCGTGCGTTAGTGGGTGCATGCAACTGTGTGTGTCTGTGTGTGTGTCTACCTGCGTGCGTTTACGTTGTCCGTGCGTTAGTGCGCGCGGAGTGTGCGTACGGAATTTCCGTACGGCAAGCGGGAGGTTGACGCGCCACGACCTCGGCATTATAGCCAATCCCGATGCTGGACATAATATTAGCGAAGGCGTCCAGCCAATGAGAATGAGAAATCGGCGCCTAATCCACGGTGTATGGACAAAGCCAAGCTCAGTCCGATCCTCCGCATGCGAGCAGTACTCGGACGATGAAGGAGATACACACTGCAGGAACGGAGTGAAAACTGAGAACTGAGTGAAAAACAAGAAATGCAATTCGGGTGGCGGATGTGTCACGCGTCGGACGTCGCCGCGAAAGACACATCTTTCCACAGTGCACGCGAGGCTTGGCTCTTAAATCCGGACTTGTCGCCCAGAATGGCTGATGGCTATCTGTGTTCGATGCGGGGACCACCGGACCGGCCAACAACTTTCAGAGGCTAACGTACACTCTTTCTGTAGATATAGGCTTGTCTCTGCGAACTTTGTATCGGCTGCTGAGGACGAGGTCGCGGGATCGAATCCTGGCCACGGCGGCCGCATTTCGACGGGGGGAGAAATGCGAAAACACCCGTGTACTTAGATTTAGATGGACGTCAAAGAACCCCAGGTGGTCGAAATTTCCGGAATTCCTCCACTACGGCGTGCCTCATAATCAGAAAGTGGTTTTGGCATGTAAAACGCCGTAATTTAAAATTTTGTATCAGTGTCATTGGGAGGCCCTTTGGCGACTCTTTCCCTTTCATCTAGTCTCGAATGACCGTATCGGTGTTCAGTCAAAAGTCTACGAACATCGTACTTTGACTTAACTGGATGGAAAGTTACTTCCAGGTGTCGCACTTATTTCCAGCTATCAAAGCTCGTCCTTGTCATCCCGTCTCCGTCCGTGTCTTTCTTTAGGTCGCCGCCTTTTTCAAACGTGTTGCAGCAGACGAATAAAAATGACCCCATCAGCCGTCGTCAGAAATATATTTCCAATGTAATTTACATTATCAAAACAACTGGCTGGTAGATAAAGGAAAAGAAATTGATCTGTGATACGTAAATAATTATAATTTTGGCTTTTGCTTTCTGACTCCGGGTACGCGGGGTTCCATATCACTTTTATCCTTAGAAAAAAAAAGTACTTTATATGCAGTGCATTCAAAGAATCAAGAAAAGACTTATACGCGTCCTTTAAAAGAATTGTACATCAACGTTCAACAAGTGTACGTTCGCAGAATTCGGAGAATATAAAAGAAGGCAAACGATTGATGCACATTACCTGTCATTGGTAGAACTTGCACATTACACTGTGTGCATGCACCTCAAGTGCACTCTGAGCATGGAGTTCCGGCGATCCTTTGGAGTAATTTACGTTGGATTGAATGACGTTTGCTTCCAACATAGAAAATATAACGACTTCGATCCTGGGCTAAACACTTTGCTGTACTGCGATTGCTATGTTACATTGAACGACCCGGGTTGTTGCAAATGTATCCCGCGCACTCACACTTACGTCGTCTTTCACAGGCCAGGCGTGGCCTTGCTTCGTAAAGCTATAGATTACTAAATACGAAATCACAACCCACCCCCGCTCCTTCTTCGGATATAAGTATAGTCTTGCGGCGTCACCTTACGGTGAAAGTATGAATCACGGAAAAAAAAAAATAAGAACGAGAGGGCACGGCCAGCAGCGCCTGCCTGGCATGGGCGTTTGCAATGGCTTCCGGCTGAGCCAAAAAAGGACGAGCGGTCTTCATCCTCAACCGGAATTTACGTCTTTGTTAACACGCCCACGCGCGCGCGTGTGCAACCATGCGCCGGGAGGTTGTCCGCTGCCCATCGCTCACAAAGTCTCCGTTGGCCGCTGTATGACAGCGCATGTTTGGTATACTCTGTTCTTTCCGGCAAGTGCAAGGCTCTGTGACCACTTCCTTCACTCTTGGCAAACAATTGCTTGCTCGACACCCTTTGACCTTGAACTCGCTAAGTCCCCTGTGGCCACACCCCATAAGAAGAGTGCGCGTCCCTATATACCGCGCCTTCCGAAACAATTAGCCTCACTTTGCTGAAGAATAGGCGTTCCTTAACATGGGTGGGCCAAGGCGCTCCGGGCTTTTGTGCTTGCGCGTATGTTTACTAATACGTCAGTGGGTCCTCCCCCTGCGAGCAATATCAACCCTGTGGGCTCTATTCTGCGTGATGCCAAACTTTGACGATTGAAGATTCCAGGGTCTCAGTGTTTGCGTTCTTCTTTCATTCCATCGCCACTGTTCCTCCTTTTCGTTTAGCGTTTTTTAAGTCTTCTCCAGGAGATATCTCGACGTTGGTCGTCTAGCTCTTCACTTCCCAGACACGCCAGAGTGTTCACTTGATTGCTTTTAACGTGCTTTTCGCGGAAGCCAAGCAAATTACTGTCTCCCACCTAGGTGACGGGTCCCCGTGTCATCCTGGTCATACATGCGTCGTATTAAGCGGTACATTTAACGGCGTCCTGCTGTCATGTGTTCTTTGCGAAGGCCGCGGTAATTCGACGCAAGCGCGTTGGTTTGTCCCTATAGTAACGTGATGACCGTAAAACAGCTCCTTATTAGTTTGCACTTCCTGGTCGGCCGGTCTTGCCCTGAAAAAGAAAAGAGCACAAAACAAGTCGTTGGCGTCACGGATTTTGCTACTTTCGATGGCAGGTGTCTAAAAGTCAGATCTACCAAAGTGGCTCTCGTATAGGTAGCGACGCTTGAGAGAGACTGAAAATCAAACTGGTTGATGTTGTTATGACTCAGAAAGGTCAGTATGAAGCAGCAGGATCGTGCCCGTTACACGGGGTATTTTGTAACTTCGGAAGATTATTGTTTTGTTTTCTTCGGCAGTGAGACGGGGCGACGGAAGGCATTTGAACAGCGTATGGCCTCCTCCTGTATACATCGAGATGGTACTCGAGCAGTATGGTTAGTGCCGGTGGCAGTCGTGGTAGTTTGTAGCAACAGGCGGGTGCTAGGCTGGCAATGAAAACGATATTCCACATAATTAGCGCAGTGATTGGCAGATACACAAAGAAGCTGAGTAGATACCTACTTAGTGACATTGTGAGGTTGCCTCGTCGTTCTCCACTCCAGTCTCGCTGCGAAGTTCTGATGACCCGGAGAAATAAATGACGGGCACGTAATCGTTCCTCTTCCCCCTTTCTCACCCACTATTTTTTTCCGCTCTGTGCTCTTCCCATGCTTCTGCATTTTGTTGGTTTCAGTAGCCGCGCTACTTTTTTTAGTGGCCTCTTTCCTTGGCAGTGGTCCCAGCGTCGTCCAGGTGTTTCGCTTATAAAGCACTACGAGTATGAAAAAAAGCTACATTTCTCTCGTACTAACCACTCCCTTAAAACCTAAAGATTATAACTGCGGTACCAGTGCTCTTATGTAGCCATCCTTTAAAAAAATGAAGAGAATAAATATATAAATACATAAAAAAACAAGTGGAACCACTTGCAGCAGAACGCTGTTACCGTATTGCCTCCGTTGTTCTTTGAAAAACAGCATTAAAGCAAAAGCAGTTAGTTTAGCACAGAACAGTCATAAACCGGGACTGTAATGAGAACAAATTCACAAGTGCTAAATAAAAACTACAGCAGGAACCCAGGAGGGAAAGAGATAAGTAGAAGGCAGGGAGGTTAACCAGAATAACGTCCGACCAACGCGCGCGCGATCTTCATTTGCGAACTGTAGCGTTACATATGTTCCCGCCCCACTGCAGAACGCCACTGCACACAATAAAGCGAGGCGTACTCACTGTGATAGCTAAACCAGCGTATGAAGTGCGCGCTACAACAACAACAACAACAACAACAACAACAACAACAACAACAATGCAGATTGCAGACTCCCCTCGTAAAGCACAACCTTTTTCCTGCAACGTTGTCACGCAAGGCGATACGAAGGCCATACGCTGAGGCTGTGAATGCGCGGCGCGCACTTTCACGCCATGGCTGCAGCAAAGCAGACAAGCAGGTAGGTTGTCGAGACCGGTGCGATAGCCTGACGTATGGCGACGGAGCACTCGCGTGACTAGCGTGGCCGAGCTGGTGACATGGCCAGGTAATGCGAACATCACGACGGCGCTCTTTCCCTGTGCATACACGAGGACATGACGGTGCTCGCGCATATCTTCCGTCTCGTCTCCTTAGCGTGGTGGCATTTTATGGGGATAAGCAACACCACCTCGAATAAAATTAGAACGGCTGCCCTACGTCGAATGACATCACACTGACGAGATGGGCCTGCAAGCTGACTTCGTTAACCTGTGGCTCAATCTTTGGGCGCTGCTAGTAGCATGTTAGAGCTCCGCTGCTGGATTGTTTCGCTTTTATAGCTGCTAAGACGAGCTGACAAGTGCATAGTTCGTGTCACAGCTAAGCAGTTACGCCAAACACACGAACAAAAGAAAGAAAGAAAGAAAGAAAGAGAGAGAGAGCGAGAGAGAGAGAGAGGACAGGAAAGGCAGTGAGGTTAACCAGAAGGACGTCTTGTTTTCCACCCTGCACTGGGGGAAAGTGTATGGGAATGAAGAGAGAGAGAGAGAGAGAGAGAGAGAGAGAGAGAGAGAGATGTGTCACGGTGGCATACCCGGCTGCTGCATGCGCCCAGTACGGGTGTCGTAAGGAAATATTGAGGTGCTCTTGTACAACGACATCTTGTGGAATGTTGGTGATCGTTGCGGTCCAAGACAGGGAGTGAGCACTGTTTTACACGTGTTAACACTGCCCGACCCAAGCGACTCATTACGTTATGCGGCGTACGTGCTTTTGAACAGCTACCCAGCACAACGTACGACTCCGTCTTATATCTAAGGATTAGCGTCACATTATGATCTTTCTGTGAGTGGTCATCTTGTAAGCGTTCTTTTGACGTCTCTTTCTTGTGGCCACGTTCCTACTTCCCTAAATGTTGTGTCTGCGTCAAACCAGAGTTCTGCGCGTGCGCAGTACACTTCCTTTCCTTCTTTCCGCTCCCACCCCCCTTCCCACTTCGGGGCATAAGAGCAATCGCACACCCCAAAATAAACGCAGTCTATGTTCAAGCTATCTCTGCCTCGTAACTGTTCCGGCCGCGTGCCCGTGGCTATGCTACACTAAATAAGTGCAGTGTACTGATGATGGTCTATCTGCCAATTATCGGTCTTTCTTCCCCTGCATATTATTCTCCTTTCTTAGTGAAGAACGCTGTTTTTGACAGCGAAAGGCGTAACCTAGAGCTTCAACAGTCTTATTAGTGTGTCCCAGCTAACGTTAGCCAAGCTGTTCAACGAAAAAAAATATTAAGAGAAAGCAGGTACTAGATATGATATTAATACGAACTTCTTTTTTTCGTTGAACAGCTTGGATAACACTATCACTGGGACACACGGTATACAAATATATTTGCGAGAATAGATGCATTTGCAATGGCAGTTCAAGGACATGTGGTACCGTCGGCTCCCGGGAAAAGAGAGAGATAAAAGAAATGAAAGAAAGGCAGGGAGTTTAACCGGAAGTTAGATATCCCGTTTGCTACCCCGCACTGGGGAAGATGTAAGGGGAATAAAGTTGGAGAGATATATAGCGTGAGTTGCAATGCCCTGTTCGATTGATAGCAGCCTTACAGTGTCTGTCCACGTGCGCACAATAAATGTCCACCTAGCATCACGCCAGCTGCAATAGAAATACTTATGACGTCATAGAAGTCGCTACATTATTCGCTCCCATATAATTGAATGAGCCATAAATACTGCAAGAACTAATAATCGTGACGGTCGATGCCTCTCGCCTTTCGTTCGCTCATAGGAATTTTTCTTGTTTATCTTCAATGTTTGCTCGGCGCTCCTGAAGCTGCAACATAAACAGTGGTCTCGAACGGCCATTCTGCCGATAGCTCGTTTAAATCATTTCGCTATACAGCGGAGCGAGGTGTCACACCGGTAGAGTTCTATATCCGGAACGGGCCGACAAGTCCGTACACAAATTGATGTCGTTGTCTTTCATATATGAAGTAGTCGCTGAAGCACGTCGCCTGGACATCTAGAGGTTGTAAAACGTCGTGAATGTGTCATCGGGCACAAGTTTCCTCCAATGCACATTTAAACACGCAAGGACGCAACGAAAATGCATTTAGTACGTCCCCTACGATATTCTTTTACGACGCATAAAGCGAAAGGATAGGAGTACGTTTCGGGAATGCGACAAGCAGAATTCTGACCCTGAAAGAATATTGCGGCTCGGACAGAGATTTGCAGCAAGGGCACTGAATACAGTATTTGTGATGCTCTACCTGCTATCGATCTATGGCGCCACACCGTATATACTAAGCATTTCATGCAGTACACCGCCCAGCGGAGTCCAACTAAACCCCCTTTCCGGCTCTGCGGTAGGTTAGCCGCTAACGAATGTGCCGCGACCCTTTACAAGAGCGCCATATGTCACACGAAGATGTTTATCCAGGTGAGCGACTGGGCCAAGCGCGTTGTCCAGATATCGGGGAGATAACTGTGTCAGGTTGTGTTCTAGAGGAAATAACTCCTCTCGCGTATAACTCGCCGTCGTCCGTTGCATTGGCCACCGAAGTGGCGTTCAGTGCGCCTCAAATGACGATACATTTCATATTCATTTCACAACCGGCTATTTCCCGTGGGAGTGGCCCTTCTCTCTGTGCTCCAGTTCTGGTTATTTCGGCTCTAGTGCTTTCTCCTTTCTTTCGTCTCTGTCTATATTTCATTTCGATGTCGCACAAATGCTATACTGCGATGCAGGACTTGCGCTTTGCAGTGGCGAAGCGGCAATGGTGTGCTGCTTCTGTGCCTAGCTATAAGGTCTGGGGTTTTGATTGCCACCCGCAGTGACCGCATGCCAGTTGTTTCGCAATGCAGAAAAAAAAAAGCAGCAGCCATGCAACTAGTTTTGAATGCACGTTAAAGAATCGAAGGTGGTCCAAACTAATCCGAGGAACCCTGTGCTACTGCGTCGGCGTGTTCTTGTGCGCTGCCTTCGGACGTGGAACATCATCCATCAGGCAACACCTCGAGCCTGCCTTCGGCATTCTTTTTTTTTTTTACCATGTGAGATTGGCATTTATTAAGCAAGTGAAGACATAAGCAAAAAAAAAAAATAAAGAAAGACAATAAAGGCGCGGAGAGAATGGATGCAAGGCAGAGGCTGAACTGCCGATGAGTGTTGTTTCGAATTGCGTTGATTGTTCCGAAATAGAAATTTCGTATGTGTAGACACCACGATTTATTTTATGCATTCACATTTGCCGCATATTGTCACATGCAACGCTCTGCACAACGTGTTTCCAACGGGAATTTCCAGCTTCTCCACGCCGATTACATTCGGGCACCACTACGGATTAACTTCACTAAGGATTCATTTCACCTCGCATCGATCAGTCACACAATTTTGTTTTATTGCGGAGCGACCAGTGACACGTTTCTGTCCAGCGCATTTATACCACGACAAAAAAATAAATAAATAAATGAAATGTACGTAAAAACCATGTCTTCACGCTATGCGTTGGAATTATATCTTCGCTACTTCGTTACTTCGTAAATAAAGGAGGCGCTCTGGAGAAACTCGTGAAACCCGAAGCCCTATGTGTCCACTCGTACAGTAAGCATTACTACCCAATACCACTCATTCTCCTGTCAGCGCTGGATCTCGCGGCAGTTAGCATTATTGGGGAACGTATATGCCGCAGTATGCGCATAAAGACGACTGCAGTCGGTCGGCACGCAAATTGTAAGCCCAGAACGTGGTACCCAAGGCGTGCTATAACACGAAGGTCTGTTTTTCGCCATTAGCTTCGCATGTGTTAAAACCTACGACACAAGTGACGCAGACCCTGTATGAATATAAATTCAGACGGCACAATCTTCAGGATCAAAGCGCAAGCGGGCTCAAAGAATGGGGCTACAAGGGGTGTAACGTGGCACTCCGTTTCTTCACGCGGCCAGACACGGCTTTGTTGACCTTTGGGCGATCGCTCAACGCAGCGGAGGAAAGCACCGCCTTTCGTAACAACCGCCTGTTGTCGCTCTTCGCGAGGCAGCGATAAAAAATGTGGCCCCTAATGAATCCACACGAGCATTCGACACGTTTGGGTGCCTCCTTACCGAGAAACCCAGGGGAAACACGGGGAATGCCGGAGACGGAAATTCAAGACGATGAGCAAAACTTCCACATTTCACGAACAAAGCTTTCACTTTGTTCTCGCTTTGCTCGTCATCCTTGCCTCCGCCGCCGAATCTTCATTCAAACCGCGTAATCTTTATTCCCACCTCCTCGTTTGCAGACAGGTACAGCGCGTCAGGTGCAATCATGTATTATGTCGTTCGTGCGCGTCGGCAAGGCATGCAAGAAGCTTTCCTTTCCAAAGATTGTCGGCATCTTCACGGTGACTTCGACTCGGCAAACCGGAGGCGCCGATCGACGCGGCAGTCCGCGCGCCAACGTTGTCGTGATTTGTCAGTCCCGCGCCGACTGCTGCAAGCTGCTGCAAGCTGCTGCGCTTACTTTGGGGACAGTAAAAGGGCATCCGCTCATCTGTCTTGTCGATTACTCGGTCTACATGCATGCCTGCTTCTTATCTGGGCCTGAAGGAGCGCGTCTGGAGAGACCACTCGTGCGGATAGTGGCTGGGGTTGCAGGGACTGCGGAGACGAAGGCTTCCTTGGTGGTCCTTTCTGTCGACGGGTCATCCGTTTTCACCACGAGATGGAGGACTCCCAGATTATCGTGGAACGTTCACACGGGACTGGCTTGTGCTCGGGCGCAGGCGCCATGTTTGGAAGGACTCACGATGGACACTATAGCTACCAGGTTACTTATACTGTTCCGAAACTCGCTCCACAGTGGTGCGGCAGCAGTTTGTGCATTATTCAAGAGAAAAAAATAAATTTCAGTTCGGGAGTGAAGTAACCTTACGACAGTCAAATCACATATTTTTTTACGTTTATGTTACGTGGAATGTTCTTAAACATCAAATTGACAGGCCAACAACACAGAACATTAGTCGACAGCGTCTGCATCAATCGCATGGGACATATTAAAAGTCATTGTTGCCATTTGTCGAAGGGAAATAAGGAGTTGTGTTACTTTTGCAAAGATACGTATAGATCGAGGCCGGTGTAACGTAGCGATTTCTTCCACTCCCTCCCATTACTTTTTTAATCTACTATTCTATACCGGCCGATCCCAGTGATAGCGTAGGGCAAAGCGCGATTCCGAGCTCTGACAAAACACGAAAAGGAGAGGAAATTCGAATAATATTACTACGTTTTGTCAGCCCAGAATTTCAGCGGCCAATTATAGCTGAGAAGTGGACTTACACATCGTTACGCTTTGCTTGTGTGACGCACACTGGGTCTATTGTGTGTGTGTGTGTGTGTGTGTGTGTGTGTGTGTGTGTGTGTGTGTGTGTGTGTGTGTGTGTGTGTGAGTGTGTTTGTGTGTGTGTGTGTGTGAGAGAGAGAGAGAGAGAGAGAGAGAGAGAGAGAGAGAGAGAGAGAGAGAGAGAGAGAGAGAGAGAGAGAGAGAGAGAGCCTGTTTATTAAATCCTGGATAGGTGCGCCTGGCGGCTTGCTTAGCATACTTCTGACAGGAACGATGCGAAATTCCAAATTAGACGATAAGCACAAGGCCAGTAACAAACTTGGAAAGCATATTTAGCGCCAGCGAACTAGGACAGAAGGGAGACGACACCACAATGCTCTAACTTATGTCATCTCCCTTCTGTCCTTGTTCGCCGGCGCTAAATATGCTTTCCAACTCAGTTTACCAACACGCTCAACAAATGGCAATGCCAATAACAGACGAGTAATGTACACAACACGTACTGCAACATACAATATGTATAATTGTAAACATCTCGTTTAGAGCAGCGTCGCGAGGAAAGGTTAAGGGTGCCTTCGCAGCTGTTGCGTTTCGCCTGCGACACGTGGTTTTGCCGGCGCGACTGCGGCGGGGCGGCAGACATTTTGGCCCGATCGTCGTCGCCGCAACACTCATCGCCAGGTGTTTCCAGGCGCGACTGCGGCGATGCGACCGCCTAGGGATCATCCTCGCATTCCAGTCATTGTGCCCGAAACAGGCGATGCCAAAGCAGGGATCTCATTCCAGTTATTGGGCCCGAAACAGGCGATGCCAAAGCAGGGATCTCGTTCCAGTCATTGTGCCCGAAACAGGCGATGCCAAAGCAGGGATCTCATTCCAGTTATTGGGCCCGAAACAGGCGATGCCAAAGCAGGGATCTCGTTCCAGTCATTGTGCCCGAAACAGGCGATGCCAAAGCAGGGACCATCCTCTCATTACAGTCATTGTGTCCGACCGGCAGCGCCACGACAGGGTGCTACGAGATCGTGCTCGACATGGTGCTACGGCATCGCTACGACAGTGTGCGTCACCATTAGCCCATTGTACATTCACGTGCTCGTCTTTTGAGGGGTTCCTTCTTGCCCTCAACTGCGAGAGTATAAAAACAGCTGCCCCCGGACGCCAAAAGGAGGGCTCCGATTTCTTCTGTTGAGTGAAGTGCTCTCCCGTCTCTCTACTTCGGTCAAACCTGACCGCCAACTCTTTGCGATGTTAAAATAAACAAGTTGTTTCGTTGTTACCAGTCGACTCATGCTTTGCCGGGACCTTCGGATGCTGCCAGTTGTACCCCAGGCCGCCAGGCCAACGCTACCCTTGGGGCTTGCGACCCAGGTACAACCACGGGCGTCAGCGCCGAGTTCCCAACAGATCGTACCAGCGGTCCGATCCAAACATCTGGTTGCCAGCGGTGAGATCGCCTCCGACTTCAAACAACTGTCTGCCAGCGGTGAGATCGCGACAACGGAGGCCAGCAGCGAAGAGATGCAGTTGACTGTATGCTGAGCAGCTCAACGACGATCCGGGAGCAGTGCAACGAGCCCTGTGTGACGACTGGTTGCCTGCAGCGGAACGACTGCGCGGAATTCCTGCCTGCGAGGTTTGGTGAGTGCGGGACTTTCTTCTTCTGAGCTTTGCCAGGCTTTTGTTAGTGTTAGAAACAGAGCTGGTAATTGTGGTTGTCGTTGCTGCCGGGTTAGTTTGCGGCAAGACAATAGTAAGCAGTAGAGAAAGCAGCATTCAGAGCAGCCATGGATTTGAAGTCGTTGCGCAAACCGAAATTGTTGGAGCTTGCAAGAGAGTTGGGTCTGGATGTCTCAGACAAACTAAGAAAACCTGAACTGCTAAAGGCTATTCTTGAGTTAGAGGCTGAGGATGACGAGCTGTCGGAATGCCTTGAGACTATTGAGGAGAGGTCAAAAAGACAGGAGCGCGAACTTAAAGAGCAAAAAGAGAAACAGGAGCGCGAACTTAAAGAACAGAAAGAAAAAGAAGAGCGTGAACGTAAAGAACAGAAAGAAAAAGAAGAGCGTGAACGTAAAGAACAGAAAGAGCGAGAGCAACAAGAGAAAAAAGAAGAGCGCGAACACGCTTTGGAAATGAAGCGTCTTGAGGTAGAGATGGAACGCGCTCGTAATGGAAGTCAGGCACACGGTGCAGGAGAACGCGTATTGTTCAAAATGACGGACCTGATGCGGCCGTTTAAGCTTGGAGAGGACATTGGTTTGTTCCTGGTTAACTTTGAGCGAACGTGCGAGAAGCAGGGGTTCTCTCGGGAAACGTGGCCACAGCGCTTGCTCACTTTGTTACCCGGCGAGGCGGCCGACGTAGTCGCTCGCTTGGATAGAGAGGAGGCAGAGGATTTCGACACAGTGAAATCGAGTCTTCTAAAAAAGTACCGGCTGTCTGCGGAGGCGTTCCGTCGGAAGTTTCGGGAAAATGAGAAAGGCAGAAGTGAGTCATATACAGAGTTTGCGTATAGGCTTATGTCGAACATGCAGGAGTGGCTCAAAGAAGAGAAAGCGTTTGGTGACCACGATAAAGTTCTGCAGTGCTTCGGACTAGAACAGTTTTATAGTCGGTTACCGGAGAACGTGCGATACTGGGTCTTGGATAGGCCAGACGTTTGCACGGTGGCTAAAGCCGCTGAGCTAGCCGAGGAGTTTGTGACGCGTCGGGCTCGCGGAGCTAAGGACGGTCAAAAGGGTGAATTTGGCTCGAAGTTTGAGAGGCCGAAGTTCACACCCATGAGAGCAAAGGGGAACACGCGTAGTGCGGATGCGAGTGGATCCGAAGCAGTGCGACCGAACCTAAGGAGACGGCGGCAGCCGAAGCCGAACGCAGAAAGCGGTTCGAGATGAGGCGTGCGGGCGTTTGTTATACGTGCCAGAAGCCGGGTCACTTTTCGGCGCAGTGTCCGGAAACAACACCAAAAGTTGTGTTTTTTTCAATAGGCAGCACTGACGAGAACATGAAGCTTCTCGAGCCTTACATGCGAGACCTCCTCGTAAACGGGAAAGAGTGCCGAGTGCTTCGCGATTCCGCAGCTACGATGGATGTAGTTCACCCGTCTTACGTAGAACCCCATATGTTCACGGGCGAGTGCGCGTGGATCAAGCAAGCCGTGGAAGCTCATAGCGTGTGTCTGCCAGTAGCAAAGGTGCTCATTGAAGGACCTTTCGGAGCGCTTGAGACAGAGGCGGCAGTGTCATCTATGCTGCCACCCCAGTACCCGTACCTATTTTCAAACAGGTCCGATCACCTCCTGCGCGAGAAGGGGCTTTTGTTTGGTGAAGCTAGTGTTCAGGCCTTACCCTTATAAAAATTTCTAGCAACATTTTTTAGACAGTCTATAGACTTTTGTTACTAGAACCTACCAACAGTCAATTGAAATACTACCAGCTGTCTTTATACATCCTAACAACAATCTAGTAACACCCTAGAAACAATTGGCCACCAACTTTCAATAGAAACATGTTCATAGGATGTCTTTAAACTTCGTACCGATTTCCTATGAACATTTGTCTTTATACACCCTAGTAACATTCTTTCAAAAGAGAAATGTTCATATATTTTCTGTTAACTTCCTACCAACCCCCTATTAACAAGCTTTCTTTATACACCGTATTAACATTCTTTCAAAAGAAAAATGTTCATATATTTTCTGTTGACTTCGTACCAATCCCCTATAAACAAGCTTTCTTTATACACCGTATTAACATTCTTTCAAAAGAAAAATGTTCATATATTTTCTGTTGACTTTCTACCAATACCCTATTAACATTTGTCTTTATACACCCTAGTAACATCCTATCAAGAATTGGATCCTATCAAGAATTGGCTACCGTACTTCAACTGAAGCATGTTCATAGATGGTCTGTAAACATTCTACTAACCGTCAACCAACACAAGTCTTTAGGCTCTTTAGTAACACTCTGGCAAAATTTTACTTACATGTGCTTATGTACTTACTATTGACGTCTTACTATTCCCCTAGTAACATTTGTCCCACATACGACCTAGTAGCATAGTGTAAACATCTGTCAGTATGTGTGAACATGTTGGTAAACGGCAGTATGCAACCTAGAAGGTGCACGTAAATGGAAAACAAATGCAAGTTTGCACTGAAAGAAGTTTATTCACACTAAAATATTTACACAGAATTGTGAGAGAAGTATTAGAGAAATTTAAAAAAAATGAATAATGACTTAGTTGATTACGGCATGGCAGCTGTCGCATAATCTCTAGCAAGCATCGATTATGCAAGCTGATGTCTCAGAATGCTTGCAGAATGAACCAACCCTGCACAGAAACAAGATGGTCAGTGTTAACATCATGTTCAGGTTAGCATATCACATACATAGAACAGCTTTTTAAGGTTCACATGAATGCTAAAATTGTGACCGTCATCCCTGTTTACTTGCAGAGGAGATGGCAAGGATGGGGCACACTATTCAATGCATATCCTTTGCGGCGTTGTATTTACTACGTGTTATTAAAATTAGGAAAGTGTACAAAATGGGTTTCTCTACCAATTACCTGCATAAATGAGTTACTCACTAAAAAGTTAATTACATGGTTTATTCATGTTGAAATTCGTAGCACGCACAATAGACACGGACGCAGAGAAGGTGGACACGCGAGCGCTTACTCAAAGCTAGTTATTTTTTGGAAGGAATGAACGTAACAGCGCCTGCTAGCTGCACCGAGCATGTGCAAAACGTGTCATCCATATTTATATAAACAGATGACAGAGCTTGAAGCAGTATTCAAGAATACAAATGCTTTGTCAGTGATAGCAACCAATGGCTGACTGATGCATTTTTAAGCACACATTATATGGAACGCTTCTGTAATTTGACGTGTTCGTTTATTTTTACTCGAAAACAAAATGTCAGTGTCAAAATATACCGGTTCACAATGACATAGGTTGCAGTGGTTAAACAGGTGCGAATGATTTTCTTTCACATTCGCACTTGTCTATCCAGTGCAACCTATGTCATTGTGAACCGGTTCGCTGAAAAATATGTAATTGTGAACCGTGAAGCTATACGCTCAATATTTTACTGTTTCTCATCCTGTGCAGCCAGAGTAGGAAAGAGCAAAGAATGAGTTCATGATCAGACAATATTTACCAGACCTTAGGTCATTGCGAACGCTGTGAAAACGAAGTATTTTTACTCTTCGTGTTTATAGCAACTTCAAGCGAACCCCATGACGCGGGGCAGCTGAAAAAGGTAAAAAAATCGTTCTTAGAACATTTCACGTCGTTACAGTTCGCGCTATAATAACCTGCCAAAATGCGGCATTAGAAACTGAAATAAAATAACATCAAAATAATATGTTTATGGAAAATGATGGAAAAGTACATACCTTTTAATATAATTTGGAGATAGAGAAAACTTCGGCGCATAGCAGTCTTGAGGAACAGCTGTTCGCTATTTGTGCAGTTTAAAACACGGACAGTGCCAATATTAAATCACTTCACACGACACTGCATCGCAGCTGGCAGAGCAGTTCCAGAAACGCTCACATCACGGAACGAAGAAAGCACCGTGGGCTTCGCAAACACCTTGCTGGTTGGCTTGCATCGATGAATTAGCCACAACACAGCATAAGCATAAATAGCAGCAAAAATAGCTAGATTGCTGCTACAATATGCCACGAAACACCTACATCGCTCGACCGTACCATGCCGGCGTCGCAAAGGAACTGATAGCGATTGCGATGGTCTTCCTCTTTGCCTCGACTCGGCCAACTGTCGAATTTGTGCGCATGCGCGGGAGAGGCATGTGACATTCTTTCCATCCACCTGCTTCGCCTTGACCGCCGCGGAACTAAAGCCCCTCTTTAAGCCGAAACATGCACCCCCCCCCCCTCCCCCGCTACCTTGCGATGGTTGACTCACACCTAGACATTCCTCGCCTCTTGGTGAAAGCTGTGGCCGGCCTTTGTGTACGCACCCCTTTCTGGGAACTGCACTTAGAGGGAGGAATGTACCTCATGGCCGAGGTTGAAAAAAAAAAAAAACTGAGAAGGTAGCCGGCTCAATTTTGTTGGGCATTTAGGGGCTGTATAGTTTTATCTTTCGAGACAATTATTCTTCTGAAAACCGACTTTTTCTCGAAATGTAATAAACATAGAACAATAAGATCATATTGGGTAAATTATGTGGTTATCCTATTTTGCGCAAGAGCATCCTTTAGCACTTGTTGCTTTCAAAGACAAAACATTGCTCCCTGGCGCCCAGCGGTGTAGCACATTGTAGTACTATTTTTATAGTCAAATATATGTCCGAAGCGGGGCGGCTATGACGTTAGCAGTTTTCAGACGCCCGAAGCACGGCAAAAGCATGGCCTTTGATATCCTGGCTGTTGGTATACGGAATGCCATTATTACGGATGTCATGACCCCTTGTCGGAGCTCAAAATTTTGTCGCCGTGTTTTGAAGCAAGATCACTGAATGTTAAGAGTGCATAATTATTTCTTTTCCATCTCTTTTCACACACAACAAGTTACCATCGCCATAAAGCACATCAGTTGACATAGTTACTTTGCCTTCACTTTGATGCAAGGTTCTATTTCCTTTAATATGCAGAAGCCGTCGGTAGGAGGCAGGGACGAAAACGTGCGAATATGAACGCGTAGAAAGCTACATTTTTTATACTGTAAGGGTAATTTAATTATTTTTTCACAGAAAAGTGTTGCTTGCACAGAGTTCAGCTTTTCTTTCTATTCGACCTGTGCGCTTCTCAGGTCAATACATGCTCTCACTCAGCAGTAGTTGTATTTTGCAGCCTTTTGGACATTTGAGCGGCAACGTTCCAGCGCCGTGTTATCCTGAGTTTCGGTTCTTTTTCTTCTTTTTAACAAATATCGTGACGCTACTATGGTGACACGTTCCAGCTTAGGGCGTACTATTTATATCGCAGAATGCACTGACCTAATTATCTCGTTGCAAAGCTAATTGGTGGCATTGCAATAGCAGTGCGTGGTAAGGGCAAATTTACGCTCGAGCCTTACACCACACCACCCGCCTGCCCGCACGCATGTGGTCGGGTGAAAATTTGCACATTTCGTAGACTGGTACACACATTTCGGTTTACACTGCATGTGCGAGCCCAGTGTATGCCAAAATTTGTGAACCAGTGGGCGAAATGTACAGTTTTCTGCACGACCGCATGCGTCACGGCTCAAGCGTAAATCGGCCTTAAATTAACCAGCCCCAAGGTCGGGATAAAGCTCTGCAACTGGTGCGCGGCCTGTACAGTAGTCCGCTATCACACCGGTCAGGTGGTGTAGCGCAAGCAAATTTTCTCGGAGTGTGCTGACGTCACCGCGCGCTCACGTAGTCCAGTAGATCCTCTAAAAGATTAGTTCTAAGAATTTGCGAACATATTTCTTTAAACATTTTAGGAGCACTCCGTCAACAATTGGCTACCTACTTGGATTGGGACTATGATTTAAAACAATGAGCTTGACTCCTGAGTATGTCATATATCGGCATTATAGTGTGTTAGAAAAATTTATCAGAAACTCTCAGGTTACTTCCCATTCTAAATATTTTTTGGCAAACAGTACGAGCTGTGGACATACTGAGGATACATGTCCTTCAAACAAAAAAATATAGTTCGATGATGTATAGTACAACATTCTTTACACAAAAGTAACTAGCCTTCTGACGCAGTACTGAAGTGGTTATAGAGATAAAAGTTAGAAAAATACATGTTGATGGGGACGTTAAAATATTCTGTGTGCAAAAGTAAGAAGGAAGTAAGAAGTAAGAAGGCCACACTTGGCCCTTGCGCCAATAAACACTACATATCATCATCAGTCTTCACGGTGTATTAAATATATTCTTTATACAAAAGTAAGAAGGAAGTCTATTAACGGTGTATTTAAAACATTCTTTATACAAAAGTAAGAAGAAAGTCTGTTAACAGTGTATTGAAAATATTCTTTATACAAAAGTAAGAAGAAAGTCTTTTAACGGTGTATTGAAAATATTCTTTATATAAAAGTAAGAAGAAAGTCTGTTAACAGTGTATTGAAAATATTCTTTATACAAAAGTAAAAAGGAAGTCTTTTAACGGTGTATTTAGAACATTCTTTATACAAAAGTAATAAGAAAGTCTGTTAACAGTGTATTGAAAATATTCTTTATACAAAAGTAAGAAGGAAGTCTTTTAACGGCGTATTTAAAACATTCTTTATACAAAAGTAATAAGAAAGTCTGTTACCAGTGTATTGAAAATATTCTTTATAGAAAAGTAAGAAGAAAGTCTGTTAACGGTGTATTGAAAATATTCTTTATACAAAAGTAAGAAGGAAGTCTTTCGATTGTGTGTGAACAAATGTTACTAGAATGTAAATGTTAATAGACTGTCAATAAAGTAAATAGAAAGTTGGTAGGAGTTCTAAAGAATGTTAACGTTCATTTTTATAAGGGTAACCAGATCGAAGGTTCGGGAGCTCGCTGCAAAGGCGGTAGTTGCGGGGCCGACGTTATCAAACAACGAAAAAGGGTCAGAGGCGCAGCAAGCTGATATTCAGAGCACGCCCGAACTGAATAAACTTGAGTCTGTAACGTTAAAGGCGCCAGATACTGGAGAGGAAACGCCCGATACGGGAAAGTTAGAAGAGCTATCTACTGATTTGCTCATCGCGCCTACGTCAGACGGACTTGATAGGTTGCTAAAAGTCAGCCGGTCGGCTTTGATAGCCGAGCAAAAAAAGGATGGCAGCCTGGAAAACGTGCGCTGCAATGTCAAAGAAGGTATCGCCAGGAAAACTGCGCGTTTTGTGGAAAGGGGTGGAGTCCTGTACCGGAAGTATCTAGACCGAAGAGGAGTGGAGTTCGATCAGCTGGTCGTGCCTCAATGCTATCGTCAGGATCTGTTGCGCTTGTCACATGGGGGTTCGTGGTCCGGACACCTAGGAGTTAAGAAAACTAAGGACCGTCTCTTGCAAGAGTACTATTGGCCAGGGTGTTTTCGGGACGCAGACCATTTCGTGAGGACATGTGACACTTGTCAGCGGGTGGGCAAACCAGGGGACAAATCAAGGGCGCCGTTGAAATTGGTACCTATCATTACGGAGCCTTTTAGACGGCTCGTTATTGATACTGTGGGACCTCTGCCGGTAACAGCCACGGGGTACAGACACATTTTGACTGTGATCTGCCCAGCGACAAAGTTCCCTGAAGCAGTGCCGCTTAAAGAACTCAGCTCAGTTGAGATAGTCAATGCACTACTGTCCATATTTGCGCGAGTTGGTTTTCCTGCAGAAATTCAATCAGATCAGGGCACAGTGTTTACTAGCGCTTTGACGACAACTTTTCTCGAAAGGTGTGGGGTAAAGCTGTTACACAGCTCAGTGTACCACCCACAGTCGAATTCCGTTGAGAAGCTCCACTCCGTCATGAAGCGCGTGTTGAGAGCCTTGTGTTTTGAACATCAAACTGACTGGGAGCTGTGTCTGCCTGGGGTGATGTTTGCGTTAAGAACCGCGCCGCATGCAGCTACGGGGTTTTCGCCAGCTGAACTGGTGTACGGTCGCTCGCTTCGATCTCCGCTTCGCATGCTTCGAGAATCGTGGGAAGGTAGGGGCGACGACCCAGTCGTGGTGGAGTACGTACTTAAGCTCCTCGAACGCTTAAGAAGGGCACAGGAGTTGTCAGGTGAAGCAATGACAAAGGCCCAGCAGAGGGCCAAGGTTTATTATGATCGGACAGCCAGGGCCCGTCGTTTTGAGGTTGGCGATGAGGTCATGATATTGCGCACATCGCTAAACAACAAACTAGACGTGCAGTGGGAGGGCCCAGCACGAATTGTTCAGAAACTGTCGGACGTTAACTACGTGGTAAGTCTGCCAGGAAAGCGGAAAGCACAGCAAGTTTACCACTGTAATCTGCTCAAACCTTATAGACAACGGGAAGCAGTGGTGTGCATGATGATAAACGTTCCTGAAGAGCTTCCAGTCGAGCTTCCGGGACTAGGCTCAGTGACGAACAGGGAAGACACCGGTCAAGTCATTGGTGACCTTATCAGTAAAGCACCGCTGTCGCCTGAGCAGAAAACCGAACTACACCAGCTATTACAAGAGTTTCAAGGTCTGTTCTCTGAGAGGCCTGGTAGGACTTCTGTACTTACTCATGATATAGAACTTACCTCCCCAGAGCCAGTACGATCCAAGGCGTATCGGGTGTCACCCCGCCAGAGCGATATTATGGAGGCTGAGGTAAAGAAAATGCTACAGCTCGGTGTTATTGAGGCAGGTGAGAGTGATTATACCTCCCCTTTGATTTTAGTTGAGGTACCGGGCAAGGAACCTCGTCCTTGCGTCGACTACCGCAGGCTTAATTCCATCACTAAGGATCAAATTTATCCGATCCCTAACATCGAGGAGCGCCTTGAGAAAGTTAGTAGCGCTCAGTTTATTTCCACCCTAGATCTTGTCAGGGGTTATTGGCAGGTTCCACTTACAGAAGAGGCTAGTAGGTATGCGGCGTTCATTTCACCAATGGGAACATTCCGTCCTAAAGTGTTGAGTTTTGGTTTGAAGAACGCGCCATACTGTTTTTCAAGCCTCATGGATAAAGTGTTGCGGGGACAGCAAGAATTCGCTTTACCGTATCTAGACGACGTAGCGATATTCTCCGCATCCTGGTCTGAGCATATGACACACTTGCGGGCAGTGCTAACCCGCCTGCGCGAAGCGGGCTTGACAGTAAAGGCTCCTAAGTGCCAGTTAGCACAGGCCGAGGTTGTCTACCTCGGTCACGTGATTGGTCAGGGTCGTCGCCGCCCCTCTGAAATAAAAGTGGCCGCTGTGCGAGACTTTCCGCAACCGCGCACCAAGACCGATATTCGGTCGTTCTTAGGTGTCGCCGGCTACTATCAGAGGTACATCCCTAGGTACTCTGATATCGCGGCTCCCCTGACGGATGCTCTAAGAAAGACAGAGCCTCAAACAGTCGTCTGGGACGAGACCAAGGAAAGAGCTTTTAGCGCCCTAAAGAGTGCCCTAACAAGCCAGCCTGTGCTACGATCGCCAGACTATACAAAAGGGTTCATTGTTCAGTGCGATGCTAGTGAGCGAGGCATGGGCGTTGTACTGTGCCAACGGGAAAATGGAGAAGTAGAACACCCCGTCCTGTATGCTAGTCGTAAGCTGACCAGTCGTGAGCAGGCGTATAGCGCCACCGAGAAAGAGTGTGCATGTCTCGTGTGGGCCGTTCAGAAATTGTCATGCTATCTAGCCGGCTCGAGGTTTATCATTGAGACGGATCACTGCCCTCTCCAATGGCTGCAGACCATCTCTCCCAAAAATGGCCGCCTCCTGCGCTGGAGCCTCGCTTTACAACAATATTCCTTTGAGGTGCGTTACAAAAAGGGGAGTCTCAACGGTAACGCCGATGGCTTAAGTCGAAGCCCCTAACGTAGGAATCAGCCTCAAAATTGTTTGTTACTGATGTTTTTCTTCCTGAGGCAGGATTTTTTTTTAACATATTGCTTTTGTTTAGTGTTTCAAAGTGATGATATGCTTTCTAGTGCAATTTTTCAATTTGTGGACGCGTTCTGAGTGATGCTAGACTACTGTAAGGAACTAGGCAGTGGTATAAAAAGGGGAAAGAGCCTGGCAGGGCTTAGTGAGGGTTGTGCCGTGCTTGCTGACTGAGCGGTTGAGTTTCAGCGTAGTTCTAACGCTTGCCGGGAACGAGAACAAAAATGTGAACTCTCCCGAAGTCACTTTGCAGTGTCCCGTGCGAACCTGAACGAGAGAACGAGGCCTTCTCTGTGCGCTGCGCTCAAGAAACGTCAAGGGACGCCCGACTTCGGTTATGAGCATCATCGAGCGACATCCCTCCGGACAGCGGATGCAGTCCCCTGTCCATCGGGATCTCCTTCCCCCGGCGGGGCGGTCTGTTGCGTTTCGCCTGCGACACGTGGTTTTGCCGGCGCGACTGCGGCGGGGCGGCAGACATTTTGGCCCGATCGTCGTCGCCGCAACACTCATCGCCAGGTGTTTCCAGGCGCGACTGCGGCGATGCGACCGCCTAGGGATCATCCTCGCATTCCAGTCATTGTGCCCGAAACAGGCGATGCCAAAGCAGGGATCTCATTCCAGTTATTGGGCCCGAAACAGGCGATGCCAAAGCAGGGATCTCGTTCCAGTCATTGTGCCCGAAACAGGCGATGCCAAAGCAGGGATCTCATTCCAGTTATTGGGCCCGAAACAGGCGATGCCAAAGCAGGGATCTCGTTCCAGTCATTGTGCCCGAAACAGGCGATGCCAAAGCAGGGACCATCCTCTCATTACAGTCATTGTGTCCGACCGGCAGCGCCACGACAGGGTGCTACGAGATCGTGCTCGACATGGTGCTACGGCATCGCTACGACAGTGTGCGTCACCATTAGCCCATTGTACATTCACGTGCTCGTCTTTTGAGGGGTTCCTTCTTGCCCTCAACTGCGAGAGTATAAAAACAGCTGCCCCCGGACGCCAAAAGGAGGGCTCCGATTTCTTCTGTTGAGTGAAGTGCTCTCCCGTCTCTCTACTTCGGTCAAACCTGACCGCCAACTCTTTGCGATGTTAAAATAAACAAGTTGTTTCGTTGTTACCAGTCGACTCATGCTTTGCCGGGACCTTCGGATGCTGCCAGTTGTACCCCAGGCCGCCAGGCCAACGCTACCCTTGGGGCTTGCGACCCAGGTACAACCACGGGCGTCAGCGCCGAGTTCCCAACAGATCGTACCAGCGGTGCGATTCAAAACACAGCCCACGACACACGGACTATAGCCTCATTTGGTGTCCCAAGAATAGCGGTCGTAGCTCAAGGCGGGATAGCCGAAGGGCACTCAGTGCAGACATTAGGGTGGTCCTTCCAAATGTGAGAAGACCGGACGAGTTTGTTATGCCTGCTCGTACGTTCCACGCAGTTGACAGTGGCGACAATAATCGGATTAATTTGATCTAAGTATATACAAGAGCGCGGTCTAATGCGGCTTTTGCAATGTTCCCGATGCTTTGAACCACACGCTATTTATTAGGCCTCGTACTGACGTTGGCTGCTTATAATTCCTGTCTCGGCAACCAGCTGTCGTCCACGTATGTCCACGAGACATGTAAGTGTGCTGACATGATGCACGTGATAAATAAGGGCAACTTCAAAAGGACAGATACAGCGCCATCAGTTATCTGTCGCAAGCATGCAGGTTTACGTCAACGTGAACTAAATCTAGTTTCCAGGCCTTTCGGGCCTTTATTTCGCCAGCTGCACAGGTTTAGGCTCGCGGCTTAGTGAGCAGACCCGTTCGTCACATGGTTCAAACGAAATTGTTCAATTTCTTCTACTTTTGAACATGCACAGTCGGCACTCACTTCGTTCACCTTTTTCTTTCGCTCTTTCCCCTTACACCTGCGCAGAGTAGCTGACTTGAGGAATGCACCTCAGGCCGACCACTCTGCCCTTTCTCTCAAAGAAACTTTCTCTCTACTGTAAGCAAAACAGCGACACGCCACAAAAGGAGCCAGCGCGAATCAGAAAGTACGGGAGGAAAGCGTTCGGGTGTCTTCGAAGAGTCGGTGTTGCCCGCTTCAGGTCGCTTTGCCAGGCATATCCATCGCGATAACGGGAAAGGAATCCAGCGGAGGCAGGGTGAATAAAAGTGCAGGCTTGCATGTTGTGGCAGAATGGAACGCTGCAGTTTTTCAGCAGGTGGGTTTATAATTATAAGCACACCGAGCAGAGCGTACGGTGAAATTAAGCAATTTTACCGTCTCGCCTATTTTCGACCACGAGCTAGGTTTGATGCTCGCACATCTTCGTCGCAGATCGTGGCCTTGCATGCAAGTTTTTTGCAATTCGTTGCTTTTCAAAAATGTGCAAGTGTGCACTTTTGTAGCCTGTATTGGGCTTAGAGCGCTGTGGTCCACAGTACTACGTGCGACGAACGCAATGTACCATCATTCACTTCGACGGTGCATTCCGCCACAAAAGTTCACGGAATACAAATCCAGCGCGAAACCTAATTCACTTGCGGTCCCGGGAACGTAGCGTCGCATTCGAATAATGCGAGGCTACGTTAATTTTACTGCCGACTGTGCATGTTCAAACGTGGAAGAAATTGAACAATTTCGTTTGAATTGAACAAAGTCGACGCCGACTTTAACGTTGCTGAACATTCACCTTGTTTCCTCTCTCTCTCTCTCTCTCTCTCTCTCTCTCTCGTTGCTTTGTCATTTGTAGGAGGACGGCACAGAAAACGACGATCCGTTTCCGTTATTACAGCAGCAGCAGCAGCAGCAGCAGCTCGTCGAGCAGCAGGGTGCTCAGCCCCCGAGTGACGGCATGGAGATCGGCCGCTCGTCGTGGTCCAGCAGCATCATGTGGGATCGGGACGGAAGCGACGGTACTCGGAGCCGCCGCCCACGCTCTCCTATAGCCGGCCACCGCCAGGACGTGCAAGACCACCTGCACGCGTGGAGCATCTACAGGTACGACACCACGCGGCCACTGCGGACGAATGTCACGTACGAGCAAGGGACGGTTGGGCGATTGATTGATTTGATTGATTGACTAATTGATTGATTTGTTTTATTGAATGAAGTAGTTTTTTTTGTATAGAAGGGTCAGGACTAAAACCATTGTCCGGCACCCGAGTAAGGCCTTGGCTCCGGTATAATTGGTTGAGGGAGTGACTGACTGAATGAAGAAATCACAAAATTGTTTCGGAAACATGAGATACAGGCATAAAAGTGCCTGACGAGGTGAACTTAACGCTTGCCGAACGTAATTAATTCACGAACTGTATATTTTTAAGTCATGACTTTGTAATAAATATTTCGTTAGCAACTGATAGGTTGATAGATGAACTGATTGATTGGTTGGCTCACTGATTGGGTCTAACAGCCCGAAGTGACAACGTGGCTGCGATAGGTGCCGTAGTGCGGGGAGCTCCCGACTGATTCTGACCACCTTGGGTTTTCAACGTGCACTCAAAGGGCCCCTCACCAGACCCCATATCAAATTTTGGTTATTCGCTGGAAGTTGTTACGTGTCCTCTAGGGAGCGTTCTGCCGCAAAAAATTTTTCAAGTCGGCTCATTAATAGCCGAGATCGACATACTTCAGTGGCGCGAACCCATGATTTCATCAGGTGGGCTCCACTGCATAGCGAGACTCCCTCTCCACTCTCCCCGTCTAGCCTTCGCAAGCGAAATTCCTTCCCTGCGTTCTCCCATGCCGGACCTCGAGATCGCGTGACACCTACGTCACGGGCTCCACCTTTACTTTTTTTTTCTTCTCGCCTTTCTGATTTTCTTTTTTTTTCGGCAATGCGCATTTCCGCTGGCGGCGTTGCGCGTGAGCTGTTATCGTTTCGCGCAACGCACGATTTTGTGCGCTGTGCACAAGGACACATGACTAGCAGTATAATTCAGTGCTACGCGAATACTGAGGCAGAACAAACGGATCGCACAGCATGACCACGAACACATGATCGACAGCATGACACGGTAGAGAAGGGCATAGTTTCTGTATACCTGCGCACGAGACCGCACGACGGTGGGAACAAGCAGACGAAGTGGAGGACTCTCTTGCTTCGGTGCGAAATAAAGCAAAAAACACGCAGACAATTTGTTTGTGTGTTTTATTATTTCTTTACACTTCAATTCGTCAATTCAACCAACAGATCACTCAAATAACAGATGGTGCCTTGTTATGCGCTGTTATGTGACGATAATATACTGATATAATCATTTCACTGGTGGTGTTGTCGAACGAATCGTTGCAAGCCGGAGGTAAAAAAAAAAGAAGAAATGCGCGCAAATTTTGCTTATAAGGGCACACCAGTGCTTACAATTTTTGCTTATAAGGGCACACAATTTTGCTTATAAGACTTGGAGATCGGCCTCAAAAACGTACTAGAGCCTTTACGTCTCCATCAGATCTTACAGAAGCCTTGAATACATTTAATATAGACTGTACAGAAAACGTCTAATTTGGAGCTTAACATAGCACTAGCTGGGCCAACCTGGGTCAAGCCGAGTCTAGAACGCTTGTAGCCGGATTTCGTTTCCTGGGCAGTTTCTTCATCCACGTTTTCTGCGCATCTGACCCTGAGCACAACCGCGTGTATCAAAAGCCTCAGTTCTACCCGCAGTCGCCCACGGCTTGGATGGGTTCCCCTGTGGGCCGCCGTCCAAAGCAACTCCCGACCCACGTTGCTCAGCCTAAACGCACACTTAGTGTTGGCAATCATTCTTTTTTTTTTTGTATTTGCTCCTAGACAGATTACGCAAACGCGTGTCGCACCTTTCTGTGTGTAGCCGGCTGTTTACCCATTGAGTTCTGCCAATGTATTCGGAGTCCTATTCTGCGGTAATTACCTGCTTATCTGCTGGTTATCCCTTCGCAAGCATAAAAAAAAAGGTGAGTTGCACACACTCTTGAACGATGCCTCAATTTAGCGGTGGACGCAGAAAGAAACTCAGGAATGAGAGAGAGAGATAGAGAGAGAGAGGGGAGGGACGGATGTTAACTGGTCAAGAGTTCGGTTTGCTACCCTACACTGGGGCAAGGGAAAAGGGCAAGAGAAGAAAGGGAGAGAGGGGTTATAGAGACGTGCACGGACAGTACTAGAGTCAAAGGCGCTCGTACAAACGAGACGCTCTCAGAAAGCACAAAAGTGCCTTCACTGCCTTCTGAGCCGATGATCGCTGGAGTCGGTGTTCTAGGAATAAAAATTCACAGCAAACTACTCGCCGCAATTGAGGACCTTGCAGAGCGCTTTTCTGATACCTCGGCGAGACATAGCGCTACTGAAATTGAATGGCGAGGAATGCAACGCCGTAGAGGTGACCTATTAATTGCGCTCCTTATTCAAGAGAACCACCTAGCACGCAATTCAAGCGGTAAATGTAAGATCTTCAAATCATAATGATAGAAAAGCCTGATGCAGTAACTAGTCAGCAAATTCGAACCTGCTTATACCAGTTCTAATTACTGTGGCGGGCACAGGGCTCCAGATGCAGGAAGGAAGGCCGCACCAAGAGCGATCTTCAATTCGCAATGATAAGGTAGAAATGAGTAAGATGATAAAACAAAGTGAAGGAATCTCACTGAAGAAGATCGGCAGCACTTGAAGATGGGGCACACCGAATAGAAGAGTATGATAAAAAATATGATAAAAAAATTAAATTATGGGGTTTCACGTACCAGAACCAGAATCTGGTTATGGGGAACGCCGTAATGAGGAACTATGTAATAATATGGACCAGCTGCGGTTCCTTAACGTGCACCTAAGTCTAATTACACAGGTGTTTTCGCATTTCGCACCCATCGAAATGCTGCCGCCGTGGCCAGGATTCGATCCGGCGACCTCGTGCTTAGCAGCCCGACGGCATCGCCGCTAAGCAACCACGGAGCGGGAAGAATATGATAGTTTGAAGCCCTTCAAACGCTGTCGTTCTAACTTAACCAGCTCCTAAACACCAAACACCGTATTTGGGAAGTTTTGCGCTTTTCGGGAAGGATGGGGCAAGATGAATGAAGGGAGCTCTTTTAGTGCCTTGCTTTCTTTAAACTTGTCATTCTAAGGGGACATGGTGTAGGCATTTAGATGAGACTGTCCTTCCATTTTAGGCGTTCAAGATAAGTGCCGAGTTTTCTTTGTAATCTAAACTGCCGTCACAGTGTTGGCTTAAAACAAAACAGAAATACCCGGCCCCGCAAACGAGTCTTTCCCACGCAGCTCGCACTGAGTGGGGGCTGGTTCAGGTATGTCACGACATGAAAAGCGAAGAAAGGAAGTTGCATAGGTAAATAAATAATAATAAAGAAGAAGTCACCTCTAAGGCTGATCCTTTCAAGAATGATTTGACACTCTGTGTTGCTGAAATTTCACGAAATAGGCTTCCAACGTCAGTAATACTACTTCAGGTACCGTGCTCAGCGATTGAAACGAGAATCTCGGACCGCATGGCAGCCCGCGCATTTTCGCGTCTCCAGTATGCGCTGGGCGATTGCCGAGGGGGCCATTCGGTCACAATGCGTCATAAAGGTTCTCACCTTCATATGATACAAAAAATGCATCATGGATGGCTGGATGGATGGATGGACGTTATGAGCGTTCCCTTTGGAACGGGGCGGTGAGTTGCGCTACCAAGTTATTGCTATTATACTGCCTAATGTCCTACCTAGGTTAAACAAGAAAAAAAAAAGGAACACTATGAACTCCCAGAACCAAAATTTCTGATCCCCTATTGCGAGCTTTGCTTGTGTACGTCTCCGTTTTTTGTCGTTTCCCTGCTTTTCTTCCAGCAATCGTCCGATCGCCTCTTACTAATCCTTATTGCTTACACATTTACTTTTCCCCTGCTCTCGCTGAACCCAAGGGCTTCAAGGAGGCCAGTGGTGCCTAAATCGACCGCTGGGCAGATGTATTCTCATTCTAATAAAACATGTTCCATCGTTTCCCTAGCTTTACCGCAGCAAGCACATGCTTGCTCGGTGCGCGATCAGCTCGGGGCTCCCAGCGCCCACTGGTGCCGCGAAACGTTCTCCGAGTATCACGTTTCAGTCGCTGAGCACTGCGCACTCCACGCTTGTGTCTTTGGTGTCGGTTTTACCGCGGACCTGCCGTTGTCAAAAAAGTTAGTTCGTTCGCTCTTCGACTTCACAGTAAGTGGAACAAGAATATCGCGTAAGTCTAAATTCTCACTTTGTCTAAAAATTAGCCGTCGTATTTCTCATGCATGCCGGGGAGTACTGCTCTAGTGCTAAAGATATGCAGCTGAGCGCGGTCTTCAAAGACGTGGTCGCGAGGAAACAGAAATCATATTTGGAAAGTAAGCAGCATTAGGTTGCCTGACGTATTGTACTTGTTTTTCTTTTTGTATGATATTTAACCTCTGCGCAACTTAATAATATTTTACGTGCAATTGCATATAGGAAAAACGGAATTGGGCAACAAGGGAGACAAAAACTGTTGCCGTATTGTGTCTGAAGCTGTTGTTCCCGCCGTTTTACTCTAGTCATGCGATGCACCAGTGTAATTGCATTCTTGCCTAAACCTTCAAGCTTCATAAATTTAGTTCTCCCTGTTTCTCTCTGCTACGTTTATCGTTTCTCCTTCTTCAGCTGCTTCGCTGGACAAGTCGCAGGGAAACGCAACTCAATCTAACCGAAATCTTCC